>NC_082707.1:143815974-144122190 GCF_030144855.1 Hypanus sabinus | reverse complement strand
GACAGTTCAATGGTCTTATGACAGCATGAATTGGTTATTGAGCAGAAAACAGAGCGGTAACAATCATAATTTTCAGTTTGACAGTCTATGACTAGCCAGTCCCTGGCTAGTCATAAACTATATCAACAACTTAGCCGAGGAGACCAAGTATCATAATTACACATTTGTTAATGCAATGCCATCAAGAGTGATTCTGAACACAGGGAAGAATACAAAGATGTTTTGATGGAAAATGGAACAAGTTGAATGAGTGGGTGAGAACATGGCACATGGAATATGTGAAAATTGAGAGGTTATTCACTTTGGTGCACAAAACAAAAAAGCAATACATGTTAAATAGTGAGAGACATATTGTTAACGCTCAAAGGTGTGATCGATAAAGTACATCAGAAAAGCATTTGAACACAGGAGTAAGGCAGCATAACAGCAATTGTACAGGTCTTTGATGAAACAGTATATAAGGAGTATTGTGCACAGTTTTGGTTTTCTTAAGACAGGATGCACCTGCCACAGAGTGAGTTCAATGAAGATTCACTAGCCTGGTTCCAGAAACCGCAATTTGCTGTATAAGACTGAGTAGCCAAGGCCTGTCTCCTTCAAAGTTGAGAAGAATAATAGGGGATTGCATTGAAACTTGCAAATTCAGGTTGGATACAAGGTGGATTTCCCCTGGGTGAATCTAGAACCAAAGTTCATAAGTAAAGTCAAAGTAATATTTATTATCAGTGTGCACACATGTTCATGCATACAACCATGAGATTCTTTTACCTACAATCATACTTAGCAAATCTGTAGAACAGTGACTGTAAACAGGATCAATGAACAACGAACTGTGCAAATGCAATAAATAGCAATAAATAATGAGTATGAAGTAACAAGATAAAGAGTCCTTAAAGCAGGACCATCAGTTGTGAGAACACTGGATATAGAACAAGTGTAGTTATTCCCTTTTGTTCAAGAGCCTGATGGTTGCGAGGTAGCAACTGTTCTTGAACCTGGTGGTGTGAGTCCTGAAACACATGTACCTTCTACGTGATGGTAGCAGTGAGAAAAGTGCATGGCCTGGTTGGAGAGGATCTTTGATGATGGATGCTGTTTTTCAACAACAACATTTCATGTAGATAGGCTCAATGGTCAGGAGAGCTTTACTTGTGATGTACTGGGCCAAATCCACATCCTTTTGTAGGATTTTCTGCTCAAAGGCATTGGTGTTCCCATACCAGGCTGTAATGCAGCTCGTTGGCACACTGTCCACCACACATCTATAGAAGTTTGCCAAGGTTTTTGATAACATGCTGAATCTCTGCAGACTCCCAAGGAAGTAGAGGGGCTGTCATGTTTTCTTTGCAATTACATTTATATGATGGACAGGACAGGACTTTGAGATAGTGACACCAAGGAATTTAAAATTACTGACCCTCTCCGCCTCTGATCCTCCGATAATTACTGGCTCATGGACCCCTGGTTTTCCTCTCCTAAAGTCTACAATCAGTCCCTTGGTTTCATTAACATTGAGTGAGAGGTTGTTGTTATTACACCACTCAGTCAAATTTCAATCTCCCTCCTGTATGCTGATTCATCACCACCTTTGATACAGCCCACAACAGTGGTGTCATCAGCAAACTTGTATATGGTGTTGGAGCTGTAGTTTAGCCACACAGTCATTGGTGTAAAGCGAGTAGAGCAGAGGCTAAGTACACATCCCTGTGGTGCTCCTGTGCTGATGGAAATTGTGCAGGGAATGTTTTTGCTAATCTAAACAGATTGAGGTCTGCAAGTGAGGAAATCCAGGATCCAATTGCACAAGGGGGTATTGAGGCCCAGGTCTTGGAGTTTACTGATTAGTTTTGAGGGGATGATGGCATTAAATGCTGATCTGTAATCAATAAAGAGCATTCTGATGTATGCATCTTTGCTGTCCAGATGTTCCAGGGTTATGTGAAGAGCCAATGAGATGGCATATGCTGTAGACCTGTAGTGGATCTAAGTTGTCACTCAGACAGGAGCTGATATGCTTCAACACCAGCCTGTCAAAACTCTTCACTACTGTGGATGTAAGTGCCACTGGGCAATAGTCATTGAGACAGGTTACCACACTCTTCTTGGGCACTGATAGGATTGAAGCAGGTGGGTACCACACAATGCCAGAGCAAAAGTTTGAAGCTATCCATGAACACACCAGGCAGTTGATCAGCACAGGTCTTCAGAACTTGGCCAGGCCAGATGCCTTCCTTGGATTCATTCTCTTGAACACAGGCTGCATGTCATCTAAAGGGACACATTTGTAAATAAGATGTTGGCTATTTAGGACTGAGGACAAATTTCTTCAATTAGAGGGTAATGGTATAGGTTTCTTATTGGAACACGTACCAAGACAACAAATCAGAATCAGAATCAGGATCAGGTTTGATATCACTGGCATATGTTGTGAAATTTGTTAATTTTGCAGCATCAGTACAATGAAATGCATGATAAATATAAAAAAACTTAAGTACAGTAAGTATATATATGCATATTAAATAGGTAAATTAAGATAAGTAGTACAAAAACAGATATTTTAAGAAGAGTAGTGTTCAAAGGTTCGTGGTCCATTCAGAAATCAGATGGCGGGGGGGAAGAAGCTGTTCCTGAATCACTGAGTGTGCGTCTTCAGGCTTCTGTACCTCCTACCCGACAGTAACCATGTGAAGAGGGCATGTCCTGGTTGGTGGGGGCCCTTGATTATGGAAGCCGCTTTTCTGAGGCACCACTCCTTGAAGATAATTTGGATAGTATGGAGGCTAGAATCCTTAGTGAAGATGACTAATTTTATAACTCTCTGGAGCTAGCTTACTTTGATCCTATGCAGTAGCTTCCCCCCACCCCCCACCCCCAATACCATAATACCATAGGACATAGGAGCAGAATTATGCCATCTGGCCCATCAAGTCTGCTTCGCCATTCAATCATGGCTGATCCTTTTTTTCTATCTCCTCCTCAAAACCAGTTCCCAGCCTTCTCCCAATAACTGATGTCATGTCCAATTAAGAACCGATCAATCTCTGCCTTAAATATGCCCAACAACCTGACCTCCCCAGCTGCACGTGGCAACAAATTCCACAAATACACCACCCTTTGGCTAAAGAAATTTCTCCACATACCTGTTTTGAAAAGGCACCTATCTATCCTGAGGCTATGCCCTCCTGTCCTAGACTTTCCCACCATGGGAAACATCCTTTCCACATCTACTCCATCAAGGCCTTTCAACATTTGAAAGGTTTCAATGAGATCCCCTCTCATCCTTCTGAATTCCAGCAAGTACAGACCCAGAGCCATCAAACATTCCTCGTATGATAACCCTTTCATTCCTGGAATCATCCTTGTGAACCTCCTCTGGACCCTCTCCAAAGCCAGCATATCTTTTATAAGATGAGGGACCCAAAACTGTTCACAATACTCAAGGTGAGGCCTCACCATCACATCCTTGCTCTTGTATTCTAGACCTCTTGAAATGAATGCTAACATGGCATTTGCCTTCCTCACCACCAACTCAAACAGCAAGTTAACCTTCAGGGTGGTCTGCACAAGGACTCCCAAGTCCCTCTGCACTCCTGGATTTTCTCCCCATTTAGAAAATAGTCCACACATTTATTTCTACTTCCAAAGTGCATGATCGTGCATTTTCCAACATTGTATTTAATTTGCCACTCTCTTGCCCATTCTCCTAATCTGTCTAAATCCTTCTGTGGCCTATCTATTTCCTCAATACTACTTGCCCTTCCACAAATCTTTGTATCTCTGCAAACTTGGCAACAAAGCCATCTATTCCATCACCTAAATCATTTATATACAACATAAAAATAAGTGGTCCCAACACCGACCCCTCCAGAGCACCACTGGTCACTGGCAGCCAAGCAGAAAAGGATCCTTTTATTCCCACTCACTGCCTTCTAACAATCAGCCAATGCTCAACCATGTTAGTAACTATCCTATAATGCCATAGGCTCTTAACTTGGTAAGCAATCTCAAGCATGGCACCTCGTCAAAGGCCTTCTGAAAGTCCAAATATACAACATCAATTGCATACCCTTTATCTATACTACTTGTAATCTCCTCAAAGAATTCCAACAGGTTTGCCAGGCAGGACTATCCCTAAAGGAACCCATATTGACTTTGTACTGTCTTGTCCTTTGTCACCAAATACTCCATCACCTCATCCTTAACAATTGACTCTTAACATCTTCCCAACCAGGTCAGGCTAACTGGTCTATAATTCCTTTCTGCTGCCTTCCTCCTTTCTTGAAGAGTAGAGTAACATTTGCAATTTTACAGTCCTCTGGCACCATGCCAGAGTCCAATGATTTTTGAAAGATCATTTCTAATGCCACCACAATCTCTGACGCTACCTCTTTCAGAACCCTAGGCTGCAGTTCCTCTGGTCTGGGTGACTTATTTATCTTTAGGTCTTTCAGCTTTTTGAGCACCTTCTCTCTTGAAACAGTAACTACACCCACTTCACTTCCTTCACACACTACAACATCTGCCACACTGCTAGTGTCTTCCACAGTGAAGACTGACGCAAATACTCACTTAGTTCATCAGCCATCTCCTTGATATTGTTTCTCCTGCCTCATTTTCTAGCAGTCCTATATTCACTCTCATTTCTTTTATTTTTAAAAACTTTGCAGTTCTCTACTGTATATTCTGCTCAACAGATGACGCCATTGCCACCACCCTCCACCTGGCCCTAACCCACCTGGACAAAAAAAGACACATACATTCAGATGCTGTTCATAGACTTCAGTTCAGCATTCAACACAATCATCCCTCAGAAACTGATTGGAGTCAGCTTACAGAGAGGAGGTGCAGCGGCTAATGGACTGGTGCAGAGCCAACAACCTGTCCCTTAATGTGAACAAAACAAGAGATGATTGTTGACTTCAGGAGGGCACAGAGTGACCACTCCCTGCTGAACATCGACGGCTCCTCAGTAGAGATCGTAAACAGCACCAAATTTCTTGGTGTTCACCTGACTGAGAATCTCACCTGGTCCCTACTTTCAGAGAAGGCTGAGGAAAGTCCATCTCCCACCCCCCATCCTCATCATATTCTACAGGGGTTGTATTTGGAGCATCCTGAGCAGCTGCATCATTGCCTAGTTCGGAAATTGCACCATCTTGGATCGCAAGACCCTGCAGCGGATAGTGAGGTCAGCTGAGAAGATCGTCAGGGTCTCTCTTCCTGCCATCACGGACATTTACACTACACAATGCATCCGCAAAGGAAACAGCATTATGAAGGACCCCATGCACCCCTCATACAATCTCTTCTCCCTCCTGCCGTCTGGGAAAAGGCTCCGACGCATTCGGGCTCTCACAACCAGACTATGTAACAGTTTCTTCCCCCAAGCTATCAGACTCCTCAATACCCGAAGCCTGGACTGACACCTTGCCCTACTGTCCTGTTTATTATTTATTGTAATGCCTGCACTGTTTTTGTGCACTTTATGCAGTCCAGTGTAGGTCTGTTGTCTGGTATAGCTTTCTCTGTGTTTTTTTTTATTACGTAGTTCAATCTAGTTTTTTGTACTGTATCATGTAAACCATTGTCCTGAAAAACGTTGTCTCATTTTTACTATGCACTGTACCAGCAGTTATGGTTGAAATGACAATAAAAGTTGACTTGACTTGACTTGAACTTCCAATCCTATGTCACATCTTTCTACTGATTAGATTCCATTGCTTACAAGTAGAGCCACACCACCCCCTCTGGCTACCTTCCTATCCTGCCGATATAACATGTAACCTTGGACATTCAATTCCCAACTACAACCATCCTTCAGCCATGATTCAGTGATGGCCACAACATCATACCTGGCAATCTGTAATATTGCAACAAGATTATCCATCTTACTTCTTATACTACACACATTTAGATAGAACAGCTTGAGTACTGTATTTACTTTCCTTTCTGACTCTGCATCCCTAATGATTTGATACTCAGCCTGTTGGCTGCAACTAAGTCCCATCACCTGCTTGCATTTCCTGACAATCTGATGGCACGCTATCTTTACCTTTTTACTATCCATCCTTTCCTAGGTCCCTTCTCTCCTGTCATCCCCCCCCCCACTCTCAAGTTAGCTTAAACCCTCCCCATCATTTCTAACAAACCTGCCCCTGAGAATATTGGTTCCCCCTAGGGTTCAGGTGCAACTCATCACTTTTGAACAGGTTATACCTCCCCCAGAAGAATTATCCAAGAACCTGAAGCTCTGCCCCCTGCACCAACTTCTCAGCCACACATTAATTTGCCAGATCATCCTGTTTCTACCCTCACTGGCGTATGGCACAGGCAGCAATCCAGAAATTACTACTCGGAAGTGCTACCCTCTAAATTCTCTTTTCAGGACCTCATTGCTTTTTCTTCCCATGCCATTGGTACCAGTATGTACCAAGACATCTAGCTCCTCCCCCTCCCTCTCCAAAATGTTTGTGAACACATTCTGAGACATCCCTGACCCTGGCACCTGGGAAGCAACACACCATCTGGATGTCGCGTTCACGTCCGCAGAATCTCCTGTCTGTTCCCCTCACTAGCGAGTCCCCTATCACAACTGCTCCCTTCTTCTCTCTCTTTCCCTTCTGCACCACGGACTCATGGTCCGTGCCTGTAACCCGGTCGTGGTGGCATTCTCCCAGGAGGTCATCCCCCACAAACGTATCCAAAGCGGTATGCTTATTTTTGAGGAGACAGGGGTGCTCTACTCTAACTGCTTATTTCCATTTCTCCTGACAGTCACCCAGCTACTCGCCTCCTGCAACTTTGGGGTGACTAGTTCCCTGTAACTTTGATCAATTACCATACAATTACCATACAAGCCGAAGGTCATCCAGTTGCTGCTCCAGATCCCTAACACGGAATTCAAGGAGCTGCAGCCAGGTGCACTTCACGCAGGTGTAATTCCCTGGGGTTCTCCAACATCCGGCACGAAGAGCACACCATTGCCATTTAAATGGTACAGTAAGAGAGGAGGGGGTGGGGAACAAAAAGGAAACCTTAACAGGCGCTTCCGAGCCGAAGCCTGTCACTTCTACTCTCGCCACTGGCCTACTCCCAACAACCGCCGCTCCTCTTGTCCCTTCTGTACTTTTGTTTAGTTGGTAGAGCTCCATTGACAATGCTGATAGGCCACGTACAATGGACAATCTTGAAGCTTCCGACCTGTGAGGAATCCCTCTTGGGAGAGCTCTGTTGACACTGCTGATACCAGATGGTGATGCAGCCAGTCAGAATGTTCTCCATGGTATATCTGTAGAAGTTTGAGTGTTTTAGTGACATACCAAATCTTCTCAAATTCATGATGAAACAGAGCTGCTGTCCTGCCCTCTTTATAGCAGCATCAATATGTTGGGACAGGCTAGATCTTCAGAGATCTTGACACCCAGAAGCTTGGATGAGGAGGAAATGGGCTGTGTATAGTTGAGTTCTCAAACTGGAGCCAAATGGAGAAAGGATCTCTGGATTCCAGAGGTCACAAAAGTCTGAGGAATCATAGCCTTGAAATCATCAAGAGGGTTATAGCTCAGTGAGTAGAAGGTGGATATATTTGGGAATTTACAAACAACCTCTTTAGCTAGTTAAATAACATTAACAGGTTGTTGAGACCGATGTTCTGCAAGCTTATTGGGATTGAGGTTTAAGAGAAAAAAGGAGAAAACATCACACCAGTAGTTGGTAATGATGGGGGAGCAAGGAGATGGCTGATGAACTAAATGAGTATTTTGTGTCAGTCTTCACTGTGGAAGTCACTAGCAGTGTGCCTGATGTAATGTGTGAAGGAAGAGAAGTGGGTGCAGTTACTGGTACAAGAGAGAAGGTGCTCAAAAAGCTGAAAGACCTATAGATACATAAGTCACCCGGACCAGAGAAACTGCAGCCTAGGGTTCTGAAAGGGGTATCATTAGAGACTGTGGTGGCATTAGAAATGATCTTTCAAAAATCGTTGGACTCTGGCATGGTACCAGAGGACTGGAAAATTGTGAATGTTACTCCACTCTTTAAGAAAGGAGGAAGGCAGCAGAAAGAAAATGATAGACCAGTATAAAGATATTAGGAAGCCATGGACGGATCCAAGTACACTGAGAATTTGGGAACAGGAAAACTCTAGGCTAATGAACTGATGGAAGAGAAGGAACGGGTAAAGAATTGAATAATCTATTAAACTCTAAATTTATGAAGGTAGAAGGACATCATTGTCAAAAGGCAAATTAAGTCCTTTAATCAAAAAGGAAAGGTCAGAGGGATTTTGTGAAAACTGGACATAGGGAGAAATCTAATTTGTATTGAGTGTTTTTTTGCTTAAAATCCACCTACTGCTGCTGTCAGCAAAACTTCTAATGTAGCGTAATTACCAATTTATATTTACCAAGCAAGTAAAAAAATACCCAAAGTAAAATAATCATCAGATCTTTGTAAATGCAGTACAGACTACTCAGAGAAGAGCAACAAATAAGTTCAGAGATTGTCAGTTTTAACTGATTTAATGTAACTAACTAATATTGAGTAACAGATGCAATGCAAATTAATTGAATGTAATTGTTTCTAGAAAGAGGTAATCAATTCCTTTTAGCAGTATGGTTATTTGACCAGTGTGAAATGCCCGAGCTTCATGGGTTACAAAAATATTTAGTGCTGACCTTTGTTTCTCTTTGTTCACCTCACCCCCTCCCTGCCAAAAGTGAGTGTTGCAAACTATATAACTTAGCTATCAGTTCCATCCATCTCCTACAATTGATGGAAACTGAACCAGGCAATTAATGGCCTCAGCCTCACAGCTGACCCCCCTGTGGATTTCCTTGGTGTGCCATATCTAAGATGCCTTTTCCACTTGTGTATTTCCTCAGGTCATCTAGTGGTGAAATCCCATCCATCACTGCGCGCTCTAGACTTAATTTTTCCCAGTGCATTCTCTCATAACTCTTGTAAAATCAAAAACATTCAAAACTTTACTGCTGATTCACACCAAAGTCCCAATTCACTCATTACCTTTATGCTTGCTGATCAAAACCTTTTTAAGCAAAATATTGATTTATAGCTTGTATTCTAATTCAAAAACTTGGATTTTCTCCACACTATTGTGTGTAAACTCTATTAGCCCTATAAGATTCCAACATATCCATACTCCTTCAATCTGTCCTGTTGCTCATTCCTAAATTTAGGTTGCACCACCATTGGTAGTTTTCACTTTAACTGTCAAGGCTCTAAACTTAAGTTTCTTTTCATGAACCTTTCAACCAAGATGCTCCTTAAAACTTAACACACTGGCTCAACTTGTGGACAGCTGCCAAGCAGATTATTCTGTGGGTGAGCATTTTTTTTACTGGATAACATTTCCACAAAGCACTGTAGGAGACTTTTGCTCCATTAGTACTGTGGTACAAGTAGAAGTTGTTGACCACATAGCCAGAAGTAAAATTCTAGGGATATTTTGAACTCTGAACAATAACTGTACCTTATAATGAAAAGGCATTCTTAATATCCAGTCTAATATTGTATTTTCTTTTTAAAGAAAGAGTGCACATAATCATTGTTGTAATCTAAACCACAGTCGATGTGCACTTTGCTGGGGACTTGACAGTCTGCTGTTCGTGAATGGATTCTGAATATCCAATTTCCTTAGAAAATTTGCATTTCAGATACTACACCACTGTGTTACCATAGAGAATCCCTAAGACTTTAAACCACAGTCCATGTAAGCTGTGAAATGTTTTGTGATTCAGTGACATCTGCTTATTTTTCATTCTATTTAATTTCTGAAGAAGTCTGTATCTGAGTTCATTGTTTGAGTGATGTGGCCTGCTATTGTGATTTGTCCATCTGTCAACAAAAGCCAGAGAACATACTCAATCAATTATACAGTTCAGACCATTGTCCATGACCTTTTTCCTTTGTTTCCTTTACTGGAAATATGGATAACTTTTACTGATGGGACACTTAACAACTTCCTATAAATCTTTTGAATGAAATGTTGCAATAGTTCTGCAATGGACAGCAATGATCTAACATTTTTTCTCTTTTTACTGGGTTTTGAAGGAAATATCCTTTATATGAAATAATGTTGATGGAGGCCACTTGCCTCCACATTGTTTCAAGACTGACAAAATCAAATAACAGAAGACATCTGCAAGTCTTGACAATGTAAGTTTAAATAGATTGTCAAATTGGTTTTCCTTCCTCTTCATTTTATGCAAGGCTCCATTTATCACATGGATAGCATTGTAGCAAAAAAGGATTTTTTGGTTTATAATTTGCAGAGGCATTAGGATCTATTGGTTTATGAGGAGCCAAGTTCTCCATTAAATATTCCTACATTAATGACCAGCTATTTTAGTTTTATCAGCATGGTACTGAAAATCAGTTTGTGATTCCATGCAGAAGATATGCTGAAGCTAGGACATAGGCTGGAAAACAAACCTTGGTACAGTAATGCTTGATAAGGGATAGGTAATGGTGCCATTTAAACCTTTTACTAAACTTCAGAGATCAACAGCATGCCTGATGCAATTTCTTAGATTAAAGTAAGTCCATATAGTTACCCATCTTCTTACAATCATATCAGAGTTGAGAGCTATGTCTAAATCAGTGACTAATTTGGAAGTATCTCTTGCCCATAAAATCCAGGATAAAACAAAACATGCAGAGCAGAACTGCCATCAGACAAAACTAATCAAAGTGGGACCCATGTGAGCCTGGGTCTGTCACTTAGGCAATCTGCCACCAAGAAATGAGTTGAAGATCTACATTACTGTGCAAAAGTCTTAGGAACATGTTAAAAAATTCTGTAAAACAAGGATACCTTCAAAAAATAAGAAAACAAACCTTGGAGCACATGGTATTGGGGGTAGGGTACTAACATGGATAGAAAATTGATTATCATACAGGAAACAAAGAGTCGGGATTAACTGGTCCTTTTCAGAATGGCAGGCAGTGACTAATGGGGTACCAGAAGGCTCGGTGCTGGGACCGCAGCTATTTACAATATACGTTAATGATTTAGATGAAGGCATTAAAAGTAACATTAGCAAATTTGCAGATGACACAAAGCTGGGTGGTAGCATGAAATATGAGGAAGATGTTAGGATAATGCAGAGTGACTTTGACAGGTTGGGTGAGTGGGCAGATGCAATTTAATGCGGATAAATGTGAGGTTATCCACTTTGGTGGCAAGAATAGGAAGGCAGATTACTATCTGAATGGTGTCAAGTCAGGAAAAGGGGAAGTACAGCGAGATTTAGGTGTCCTTGTTCATCAGTCACCGAAAGTAAGCATGCAGGTACAGCAGGCAGTGAAGAAAGCTAATGACATGTTGGCCTTCATAACAAGGGGAGTTGAGAATAGAAGCAAAGAGGTCCTTCTGCAATTGTACAGGGTCCTAGTGAGACCTCACCTGGAGTATTGTGTTCAGTTTTGGTCTCCAAATTTGAGGAAGGACATTCTTGCTATTGAGTGCAGCGTAGGTTCACGAGGTTGATGTCCGGGATGGCGGGACTGTCATACACTGAAAGATTGGAATGACTGGGCTTGTATACACTGGAATTTAGAAGGTTGAGAGGGGATCTGATTGAAACATAAGATTATTAAGGGATTGGACATACTAGGAAACATGTTCCCGATGTTGGGGGAGTCCAGAACATTTTAAGTTTAAGAAGCCACAGTTTAAGAATAAGGGGCAGGCCATTTAGAACAGAGTTGAGGAAAAACTTTTTCACCCAGAGTTGTGGATCTATGGAATGCTCTGCCTCAGAAGACAGTGGAGGCCAGTTATCTGGATGCTTTCAAGAAAGAGTTAGATAGGGCTCTTAAAGAAAGCGGAGTCAAGGGATATGGGAAGAAGGCAGGAACAGGGTACTGATTGCGGATGATCAGCCATGATCACATTGAATGGCAATGCTGGCTCAAAGGGCCAAATGGCCTACTCCTGCACCTATTGTCTATTGAAAAGTTTCTAAATATCAAAAAACTATGAAGAGCAGTAAACAGTAAAACACTCAATGTTTGGTGTAACCACCCTTTGCTTTAAAACTACATTAATTCTCTTAGTCACAGTGTTCACTGTCCTGCAGTTTTATAAATTCAGCTGGTAGGCTGTTCCAAGATTCTCAGAGAACTTGCCACAGTTCTGCAGACTTTGGCTGTCTTGCTTGCTTTTGTCTCACCAGGTAATCCTAGGCAGCTTTGATAATGTTGAGATCAGGACTCTGTGAAGGCCATACCATCTCACAATAAATTTAAAAAATCCAGGGTGCCTAAGACTTTTGCATAGGACTGTATTTGAAACAAAGATATTTGAATAGTCGCAGTAGCTCGAACACAAGAGATTCTGCAGATGCTGGAAATTCAGAGCAACACACATACAATACTGGAGGAACTCAGGAGGTCAGGCAGCATCTATGAAAATTACTAAAGTCGATATTTCAGGTCAAGACCCTTCATCAAGACATGGGGGGTGGGGAGAGATACTAGAATAAAAAGGTGTGGGGGTTGTAAAGAGGACAAACTATAAAGTGATAGGTGAAGCCAGATGGGTGGAAAAAGTGAAGGGCTGAAGGAGGAGGATGACTGATAGGAGAAGAGAGTGGACCATGGGAGAAAGGAGGATGGGCACCAGGGAGGTTATGGGCAGGTGAAGGGAAGGGTTAAGAGACCACAGAGGGGAATGGAAGATGAGAGAAGGGGTAAGAAAAAAGGGGGAGAAAAACACGACAAATCGATGTTTATGCCATCAGATTGTAGGCTACCTAGATGGAATATGAGGTGTTGCAAGATGAGGAGGCCATGGTCCAACATGTCGGAATGGAAATAAGGACAGGAATTAAAATGGTTCACTGCCAAGAAGGAACAGAGTTGGTTGACAAAGTTGTCTCCAATTTACATTGGGCAGCTATTACTTGAGTCAATAAACCATTCTTTAGTCTAATCATAATAAGACATTTTCCTCATTTAAGCCTCTCAGCTTTCCAATATTTATTCCATTTCCTTCACTGCTGCTAAAGGCACCATTTTACCATGTTTGAGCTCACCTGGTGCCATCAAAAGGATTAGATGTCGCAAATTTTTTTTAAACAACAGATCTCAAAATAAAACTGCCTACAAAATTCTAACAAGGTGTTTGTTTGGTGGAGATTCCACCCTGTGGCAAGAATTAGCTAGAGGTGATTTCTTGTGTACAGAAAAAAATGTGAAGTAACCAGTTACATTAAAAGATCCTTATCAAAGACAAACAGGAATTCAAGATTTCTAAGCCATTGATTTTTAAAAACATTTTAGGATAATAAAGCATTCATACATGAGATTAGAATCTGAAAAATTTTCAAACTAATTGTAAAAACTTATTTATATACTTGCTTAAAACTTTGACCATGCATGAAATTACAAAACTTAAATATATTTGGTTCTTTTCAGATTCAAATGGGCTTTATTTTTGTTTACTTTGAATTTACAATATGAAAACCGCTGTCTGATCTATTGCAGAGTATACACTCTACAAAAGCATTTTTAATATAAAATTCCCCTTTACAGCTGGTACCCTTTTCCCTTGATCCTTTTTGTGATACCAGATCTCAAAATGAATTAAAGATAACAATTTATGAAAAATACACAGCTTTTAAAGCAATCAAGGAAAAAGATCATTAAAATTCAAAGTATTTGATCTAGTAAGCACACATGCACAACAATTTTCCATTTTAAATTTACAAAAGTAGTGGATGTTTACTCTGAATGCCATGTTACTTTGTCCATTCAAAAATTCCAGTAGTAATAGAATTGGGTCTGTTAACTTTAATAGAGACAGAAAACAATAGAAAAGTTAAAAGAATAAATAAGGTAACATATCAAAACACGATAAGCAGTTGCATTAAGTTCCAAGTGCATGAACTTCTGAGAATGATTGTAATGGAGAAAAAAGTAATTTTGTGTATGCTACACTTAGAAAAGGGGTTTTCAGAAACTAACCTGCATTTTGTTCTATTTCTTAATCACACTTCTCTACAATATACTAACTGCCATGTGGTATTCAGTGTCATTTCTCAACATAAGGCAATCAGTATGAATGGTTTTCTAGCAGATTAGAAAATGCAGATCTCACATTTTTTCCTGAATCAGTGTTTTATCAGTATGGCAAATATGTGAGACTGTTTATTCCTCAAGTACAAACTCAATTTCTGGAATATATTCCAACTGATTAAATACCATCTGAAAAAAGGACCTTCAATTGTTCACCGTATATGTCAATTAATTTGGCCAAACTAAATTGAAAGGAGATGCTGACAGAGATGACAGCAAAGCAGTAATGGTGAGAGTTTCTGGGGAAAATGAGGAAGGTGCAGGATAGATGCATTCCAAAAATGAAGAAAAACCCAAATAGCAAAATAGTACAACCATGGCTGTCACAGGAAGTCAAAGCTAATGTAAGAGAGGGCATACAACCAAGCAAAATTAGTGGGAAGATAGAAGATTGGGAAGCTTTTAAAAACCTGGAGAGCAACTAAAAGAATAATTAGAAGGGAAAAGATGAAATATGAAAGCAAGCTAGCAAACAATATCAAAGTGGATAGTAAAAGCTTCTTCAAGTATGTAAAAAATAAAAGATGAGAGTAGGTATAAATGAGGCCAGAGAATAATGGGGGACAAGTAAATGGCAGATAAACTAAATGAGTATTTTGCATCAGTCTTCACTGTGGACAACACTAGCAGTGTGCCAGATATTGAAGGCTGAGGGAAGAAAAGTGAGTGCAGTTACCACTACAAGGGAGAAGGTGCTCAAAAATCTGAAAGACATAAGGGTACGTAAGTCACCCTGACCAGATGAACTACATCCTAGGGTTCTGAAAGAGATAGTGGTAGAAATTGAGGCGGCATTAGTAATGATCTTTCAAAAATCATTGGACTCTGGCATGGTGCCAGAGGACTGGAAAATTGCAAATGTTACTCCACTCTTTAAGAAAGAAGGAAGGCAGCAAAAAGTAAATTATAAGACCAGTTAGCCTGACCTCAGTGGTTAGGAAAATGTTGGAGTCAATTGTTAAGGCTGAGGTTGTAGTGTACTTGGTGATACAGGACAAGATAGTATAAAGTCAGCATCATTTTCTTAAGGGAAATCTTGCCTGACAAACCTGTTGGAATTCTTTGAAGAGATGACAAGAAGGATAGATAAAGAGGGTGCAGGCAGTGGTGTATATTTGGACTTTAAGAAGGCCTTTGACAAGGTGCCTCACGTGAGGCTGCTTACTAAATTAAGAGCCCATGGTATTACAGGAAAGTTGCTGGCATGGATGGAGCATTAGCTGATTAGTAGGAGGCAGTGAGTAGGAATAAGAGTGTCCTTTTCTGGTGGGCTGCCACTAACGAGTGGTGTTCTGCTATGGTCGGTGTTGGGACCGCTTCTTTTTATGCTATATATCAATGATTTAGATGATGGAATAGATTACTTTGTTGCCATATATTGCAGATGATAAGAAGATTGGAGGAGGGGCAGGTAGTGTTGAGGAAACAGGTAGGCCAAGAAGTGGCTAATGAAATACAATGTTGGAAACTGCATGGCCATGCACTTTGGTAGAAGAAATAAATGTGCAAACTATTTTCTAAACAGGGAGAAAATTCAAAAATCTGAGATGCAAAGTGACTTGGGAGTCCTTGTGCAGAACATCCTAAAGGTTAACTTGCAGGTTGAGTCAGTGGTGAGGAAGGCAAATGCAACATTAGTATTCATTTCAAGAGGTCTTGAATATAAGAGCAGGGATGTGATGCTGAGGCTTTATAAGGCACTGGTGAGGCCTCACCCTGTGTATTGTGAACAGTTTTGGGTTCCTTATCTAAGAAAAAATGTGCTGACATTGGACAGGATTCACAGGAGGTTCACAAGGATGATTCTGGAAACGAAAGAGATTTCATATGAGGAATGTTTGATGGCTATGGGCATGTACTTGCTGGAATTTAGAATGATGAAAGGGGGAAGGGAAGGATCTTATTGAAACCTTTTGAGTGTTGAAAGGCGTAGACAGAGTAGATGTGGAAAGGATATTTCCCATGATGAAGTTTAGGACAAAATGGCACCGCCTCAGGATAGAGAGGTGCCCATTTAAAACAAAGATGTGAAAAAAATTCTTCAGCCAGAGGGTGATGAATTTGTTACTACAGGCAGCTGTGGAGGCCAGATCATTGGATGTACTTAACGCAGAGCTTGATAGGTTCTTGATTGGACATGGCATCAAAGGTTACTGGCAGAAGACTGGGGAGTGGGGCTGAGGCGAAGAAAAAATGGTGGAGCAGCCTCAATGGGCCAAATAGCCTAATTCTGCTCCTATGTCTTATGGTCATAATTTGCAGTCACATGTTTAATCAATCTGTGAAGAAATATCACTAACTCTTATTGTCCACTGTATCATTCAATTGAATCTATCCAAAAGGCACTAAACTTACCATGTTCATAGAATCAATATTTCTTTATTATTTCATGGTAAGCTTTGATTTTAAAACAAAGCATTCAAATGAAGCTAAATTCCAGCTCTTTATTTTCACTTATCCCACTACAATAAAAAAAGGATTCAATATCATCCAAATTAGTAAACTGAAGCAACAATGAGCATTGATTTAACATGATATAGTATTTTTAAGTAACAGACATACCTCTTCAGACAAAAATAAAAAGGATGTTTCCATTGTTTAAGTTGACAATTAACATTGGTGTCAGCAATCCAGGAACTGGTATTACTTAAACATTGCAAGGAGTTGAAATAGACTTGCTTGCCAATGTTACAGTTAGAAAACAATTAAGGAAAATGGATCACAAACTCTTAAGATTTGCTTCTCAAATGATTTATTTACTATAATACATTGCAGATGATGTCAAAACCTTAAGAGTTTTCAAACCAGTCCCACTGAGCAAATAACAACACAGAGCAATTGAGTTATTTTTATTGTTAACTAGCACCCAACCCTACACAAAACAAATACTAGCAGCAGAATGTGTACCAACTGATTAATAATTTTCTGAAAGGAAATTATCTGCAATGTTTGACAGTTTATGAACTGAAGTAGAATTGATGCACTCATACAGCTAGCTTCCCCAAGTTCACATCATTCAGCTCACCAATTTATTTTACAGTGAGATTTTATGAAAACTTACAACACAATGAAATAAACAAAGTTTACTAAAAGCAGAATCATTTTACATCAAATAGGTACCGATTCAAAAGAAAATGGTGCTTTTAAAATAAGATATTGCTCCACATATGTAGTTTGCACAAAAACTAAAACAAATCTAAATAAGTTTCAGTAGAAGGTACCACATGTAGTAATATGAATACAAGTTTGACAAAATTATAAACTGTTGTGTGTAATTGGCAATACCAAAAATACTTATTGCTATGTTAGCAATATTCGACAGGTTACTTGCTAGGGTCACATTAAAATGAGTTAACAGAAAAAGTCATACTTAAAGCTATTTAATACACCATCTTTATTGCAAACACAACATGTGAAAGCTGTATAATTGAAAATTATGAAAAGATTTACAATCTCTTATGAAAAATGACTTTTATGTACACCAGATACTCTTCCGCTCCATCCCATAGAGGAAATGTATTTCTAAAAATGTGTAGGATAAGGTACAAGACCAACCAGGAATTAAACACATGCATTACTTTCCAACAATTAAGGATACTATAAAACGTTTACATTTTATCCTTTAAATGAAACAAATGTAATAAGACATAAAACTGCAGTAATTTTACGCTCAGTTTCTGTTTTCTTCTGAACTGATCCTTGTGCTGTTGGTCATTAAAATAAGTGGATTCTTCCCATAATAAAGAACTACCACAGCTCTATTACCAGTAAACATAAGGTGCAGTAGATATCATGTCTTTTACACAGCACCTGGCAATTTTTCTTAAATCTACATTTTCAGAAGCAGTGCAAATGTTGGGAGGCTGCTATAATGACAGTATTTCCATCTACCCACCCACACAAATTTGTCAAGGACACGAACACAATGACTTTCAAAACAGCACAAATAAAAAGTCAAATCCAGTCAAACAGATGAGTTTTTTTTAACATTGTTGGCTGAGAAATATATTTGACTTCATTTTATACAATTTAGTGTATACATAAACTCTTATTCACAACTGTCAAAAAGTTTGTGAAGGAAACAACCACTATAGAATCCACATAAATTCTCAAGATTGCTTTTCTTTCATGCAGCAAGTGGAATGTATTTATTGCAGCCAGTTTGTTTTGTAGACAGTGATTTCAGAAATCCCATTAATATGCACACCTAAATTTGTTTCCTTTGGAAAGTGAGGAATGCTGGACTGATTTTAAAGCAATGCTGCTATTGTAGCTTGCAAATGCATAACCTTTTGAGGTTTTCAACATGTTGGAAACTGGACTTAAAATACCCAGTTTAGTAATAATGTCTTATAGTAATAACATCAGTTCCTATTTTGCTCATATAACATTAAGTTGATCTGTTTGCATCTCCGATGGGAACGACTGAGGTGTTGGCTGTGGCGGTGGTGGCAATGATGGCAGTGGTAACAATGGTTCTACCAACTGACCTGTACAAGGTGCCCCAGGAGGGTTGAATGTCTCTACAATATCCCCATTGTAAAAGAGGAACTGGCATTGTTGAATAAACGTCTCAATTGCAGACTGATTGATTGCAGCATTGGTAAGAGCATCTGGTCTCAAGAACGTAGGCCAAAAACAAATGGCTAGATTATCTGCCACCATCCGATTTGTTTTGCTCTGTTGACTAACTCTGCAACATAACAAATGCACAAGTACAAGTCAGATTAGTTTTTAGATTAAATAGATAACTAATACTTCAACCTGAGTTCTTCAAGCAGATTTTTTGTTTTCCAGATTCCAATATCTGCAGTCTCTTGTGTCTCGACAATAAACTTAGGTTTCCAACAGCAATCATATTTGCCTTTGTAATGGTTTTAAACATTCAACATTCGTAATTAATTTTCTAAGCATTGTGCTTAATTTCAATTACCATGGTATTTTAGAAAGGATCCAAAAAATTTCATATTAAAGGCAATTTAAAAAAAAAACTCAACTGTATAACTGAATCCAGTAATTGTACAGGCCAACAGAAACATAAATACTATTCTGTAACACTTGTTTAAGTCCTTTTATACAGATCAGAGCCAGTAATTACAGAAGCTATAGCAGAGATATTATTCAAAAATATTGATGTGGAAAATAAAACAAAATTTTGAAAACACTAAGGTGAACAGGTACATATTTAGCACCCATGTTGTCAAATGAAACATGGAATAACAGAAGCTTGTCTACATAAATCCATTTACAATGTAAAGTATATGTAAACACTGAAGTAGCTCCAGCATGTGGTGTCCCCATTACCACTAGTATCCATAAGACCATAAGACAAAGAAGTAGAATTAGGCCATTCAGCCTATCAAGTCTGTTCCACCAATCCATAATGGCTGATTTAATATCCCTCTCAACCCTTTTCTCCTGCCCTCTCCTCGTAACCCTTGATACCCCTACTAATCAAGAAACTATCAATCAATGCTTTAAATATGCCCAATGACTTGGCTTCCACAGATACACCATCTTCTGGCTAAGGAAATCCCTCTGTGCTAAAGGGACATCCCTCTATTCTGAGGGTGTGCCCTCTGATCCTAGACTCACCCAGTACAGGAAACATTCTCTCTACTATCATGCTGGACTTGCAGTGGAAATTCAGTTCATGCATTAATGCATTTCCCATTGCACTTATGGGTGAAGCCAGTTGGAAGACGTTCTAGACAAAAGTAAGTAGGATAACATTTGTATTCAGTCTTCATTTCTTACCTGAAGCTGTAAGGTATCATTGGAATCCTCAAATCTGCTGCTCTATACCATTATTATCTAAAGCCAATCTTTCCAGAAAGCTGAATTTAGTATCATAATCAAGCCAAGTGTGTACACATTGTACCTGTCCTTTACTGTGTTTATAACATTGCTCTGAATTCTTTTGGGTTTTGATACCACACTATTTGGGTCACCAATAAATCATTCGTGGTATAAATTTAAAATATGGTGAAAATAAAACTTTTTTTTTGTTTTTTTTTACCACTGTATTTATTATTACCAAACAATTAGTTTCATTGGACCCTGGTGTATAAGACTACCAACTGATCTGAGTCTGAACTGCTGAGATGTAGCAATAAATTAAATTTAGAAAAATTAAACTGTTTTGAATCTGCAGGTAACGATTTCCATCTGAGCAACAAAAATTATTCAAAACCTTTTCATTTTCAGTACTGGAACAAATTTGTTTCCATCAGTTTGTTGTTAAAAAATTAATTCACTTTCTAAAGCTACAACCTACTTGTTTAGAGCAGTCACCTCTGCATTTTGTAATTATCCAAGTCTTCAGTTAAAATTTCATGTAACATTGGTTCACTGAAGATTGAGCATAAGATTCTTGTGCAGATTTTCTTTTCGGTGGAAATTAAAACCACAAAAAAGATACTAATGGCAATTTGTAAAATACTTGACAGATTGGGGATAATATATTCTGTAAGGATGGAGTGAAGCATGGAATGAATCATGAGTTATTGAGTTTAAGAAATACCCTCCTTTTGAAGTTTCCATCCATTTAGCATTGGGAGCCAAAACAATTACTGCATTTTGGATTTGGGGGGGAAAATGGTAAAAAAAAAGTTTTGTGCATGTTTTACAGCACTGAATCACCTGCACTACAAATGATTCAGTCAAGGGTGAAAGAAATGTGATTCAAAAAAAATACTTGCTATTTCAGGTAATGGACTCTACTCACATCCTGGTTCACAGCCTAAGAACTATTAGATAGACACACATTTTCCTATTTCATAAATAAAATCAGTTTTTCCAAATGTGAAAGTATAATGTCAGCATGCCAAATAAGTGAATTAGGCATTAGCTGTAACTCGCTGCTCCCCACTGGCACCCAAGGTTACAGCGTGACTCCCCTTGCAATGGAATAATAGCATATTTCAAAATCCTGCTTGGATACCAATTATTAGCATCAATTCCTCTTTAAAATTTATGCAAGATGATATAACCTGTTGCCAGACACTGAGATGAGATGAATTAGGTTTTTCTGATTCACATTCATACAAATGCTTATATCAATTTGTTATCTACAAAAAAATCCCTTAATTGAATTTTAAATATTTGCAGATATCCACAAGTTCAAACTAAGGTATGCAATGCCCAATTAGTGAGTATTATAAATATGCAACAACTACAATACAGATTGCTGGACAGACAAAGGGTTGAACAGAAATTTGATCAATCCTTTCCCATCTTTCATGTTGCCTCTTTACACCAAGGCAATGTATCTCAAGAGAGTTCCAGGTCTTGCATGCAACTGAAAATTCTTTACTGTTGCTACAGCAACCCAATGCTACTTGGTAATTCATAATGAAGGATGGATATTCCAGATGTTTTATAGACCATGCATGTGTATACATAAGCAAAAGATAGATGCCAATTAATTTTAGCTGCACAAACCATTCACTTTTACCCCAGCAGCAAAAGGGTTATTTACCACATAGTTTTAGTGTGAGTTATTTCAAAAATATTATTGTTTTGAGAATAAGGACTTTAAGAATTTAAACAATAATGGGATATGCACAAGTAGTTTACATAGATTATACATGAGGAAAGCATATAGTTCTTTATCAGTTATTTGATGATGGCGGTGGGGTCAGAGAAATGCAGTAAACAAGTTATAATTACATTACAATTAGAAAACCATTTCTATTTTCCAACTAGTGCTTTCTTATTGCCGAGTAACACGGCTGAATAACTGAGTGGGAGGATCTCAGTGGGTCAAGCAACATCTATGGAGGGAAATTAACAGTCAATATTTTGGACCCAGATACTTCATCTGATTGGAAAGGAAGGGAACAGGTGCCAGGAAAAAAAAAAGGCTGACAGAATGGTTCCCCTAATCCACATTAGGTTTCAACGATGTAGAGGAGGGCACACCAGATACAATGACTTGCATGCACTGCCTCACCTGGAAGAACTGTATCAGATCTTGAATGTGGTGAGGGGGGAGGTGTAGAGGCAGGTGCATCACAGCGGCAGGTATAAGTGCCAGGAGAGAGATCAGTAGGGAGGGAATAAAGACATCACGTTGGAGTAAAGAGCCTGAAAATGTTATGGACTATGCATTCTCCACTACGTACTGGAAAAGAATACCTCAAAATATTTCCTTCCAACTTCCTAATTCGAGCACATAAGTCAACTATAATCATCAGGAAAACACAGACATGTCAAGGATGGAGTTGGGTTCAAAACATTCATCCAGAACACTGTGGAACTCCTTGTTATATTATTGAGTTTAGAAGAACAGTGGGGGCAGGGGGATGGAGATCTTACTGAAACCCATCAAATATTGAAAGACCCAGATAGTGGATGTTGAGAGGACGTTTCCAATAGTGGGGGGAGTCTAGGAGCAGAGGGCACAGCCTCAGAATATAAAACATACACGTGGAATAGAAATGAGGAGGTATTTATTTTTGCCAGAAAGATGAATCTGTGGAATTCTTTACGAATGGTTGTGGAGGCCAAGTCATCAGGTCTATTCAAAGTGGAGGTTGAAAGGTTCTTGAGTAGTAAGGGTGTCAAAGTTACAGGGATAAGGAAGGACAATGGGGTTGAGAAGGGAAATAAAGCAGCCATGATGGAATGGTGGAGATAACTCGATGGGCTGAATGGCATAAGTCTGCTACATTTTATGGTCTTATTATAAATGAATAATAAAGATTTTCCAATCAAATTGTCGACAAGCAATTAGAGCAAAATAATTACTCCATTCACCATTATGCAAATTGAGAGTCAACAGTCAAAAAAAAATTTTAGAACAGAGATAAGAAATTTTTTGAGCCAGAGTGGTGAATTTGTGGAATTCATTGCCACAGGTAGCTGTGGAGGCCAAGTCTTTATGTACCGTATATTTAAGGCAGAGGCTGCTAGATTCTTGATTGGTCAGGACATGAAGGGGTGCAAGGGGAGGGGAGGCAGGAGATTGAGGCTGAGGGGAAAAAATGGATCAGCTACGATGAAATGGCAGAGCAGACTCAATGGGCCAAATGGCCTAACTCTGCTCCCATATCTTATGGTCTTATACAGTTGCAATTCTTATCATGCTCCCACAATAAGGATACATTTTACTTCTCAAACAGAGGAAAGTTAAATTCTTATAAGAGTTGCATGTTGATTCTGACATCTATACTACAAAACTAACTTCAATGATCACTTAAGTAGACTTCTGACCTACCTGTTGAGATGGGTAATGATATACTTGAAAACCTCATAATTTACCGCAGGAAATTTTTTCAATAATTCCTTAAAACCGTTCAGTTTTTCTGACAAATCAACCAGTCCTGCAAGATTAAAAAAAAATCTTTATACAGCTTCACCATTTACTGCTATAACTTCTTCAGCAAATATAATAAATATGCAATCAGTCAATTCTAAGATAAAATTTTATTGGTGCTTTCAATTTTTGGGCAAAGAGTAGATAAGCAACCAACTATAGAACTCTTGCCTAGCAACATTTTTATACTATCAATATATTCCTCATGCATCAAGACAATTTATATGCAGAGTCTCGATAAGACTCTGTGAGGTACATTCTAACCTTCTTGCCTGCCTGATAACGCTGGAACTGGAATCAAGCAATTTACATGCTAGAAAAGTTGCCCTGTACAAGGCAAATGAAAATCCTTGCTACTTAAAAGACGAATACAGTCGTCCCTCATTATCCGCGAGTTCCACATGCGCGAATTCAACCAACCGCAGATCTGGAAAACCCGTAAGTGCTCTTCTGGCACTCGTTGTTTGAGCATTGTTTGCCTTGTGTCCTGTTCCATCACTACTTTGCTTCTGTGAAAAAATGGCTCCTAAAAAGCAATTACTAGGTCAAAGCAAATTCCTCAAAGGCTAAGAGGGAGCGTACAGTGCTATCTCTCGCCGAGTGTGTGGCTAGAGGACATGTCACAGAAGCATATCCCTGTTGAAGGCCAAATTATACGTGAAAAAGCTCTTAGTCTCTATGAGCACTACTGTGATGGGGTTGATGACAGCGAGAGAAAAGAGCTTAAGGCTAGTAAGGGATGGCTGGCTGGCTACATAAAGTGCTACAGCCTCAAGAACGTAAAGATCACGGGAGAATCAGCATCCCAGAGGAGCTAAGGAACTCATAAAAAGAAAGGCTACCTTGCAAGATTTGTTTGATGATACATAGAAAAAGAAGAAACAGCTTCCTATTTTCTAACTAAAGCATCTGCAATTCCGAATTCTTGACATTCAACGCTTGAAGATCCTCAGTCCTCAACCTCCACAGTTCCTGACTTTAGTATTATTGAGCCTCCGCCAAAGCCTCATTCCCTAAACAAGAGAGTGTAAGAACTACTGTACAGATATTACAAGTTTTACTCGTTGTTTGATCATTGTTCGCCTCGCGTCTCGTTCGTTCCCTGCTTGTCTTGTGAGCTAACATGTAGTTTTTTCCTTTACAATATTCCCTAAACAAGACAGTGTAACAACTACTTACATAGCATTTCCATTGTATTAGGTGTTATAAGTTCTGTAATCTAGAGATGATTAAAAGTTTTACTTGTTGTTTGATCATTGTTTGCCTTGCCGCTTGTGTCGTTTGCTGCTTGTGTTGTGAGCGAGAGGAACATGTACAGTTTTTTTTCTTATCAATATTCTCTAAACATTACAGTACAGGCAGTCCCCGGGTTACATACGAGTTCCGTTCCTGGATCCATCTTTAAGTCAGATTTGTACGCAAGTCGGAACAAGTACATCCGGTACTATTTAGCATCAGTTAGTCAAACGTTTGTCTTAGTATATAGTACATATTTTACTTTTCTATGCATATAAAACACTTAAGAAACATATGTTTTCCAATAATTAAACCATTGCGTTGCTTAGTAATAATTGTAGTTTTCATCAGGGCAGGGCCTTTCACATGCTCCATTATTCTCACTTTACCCCTTATCCTTTAAAATTGTTCCAATCGTTGACCGACTGCAGCCTTACGCTTTTCCAATGACTGATGGCATTTCACCTCTTTCCAAACACTTTATTATTTCCACTTCATTTTCAATCGCGATCGCTTCCCGTCAATGGAACAGAAACACTGTGGGCGTTGCGCCCCAACCTGCGCTGGCTCCCGAGGTCCGCTGGGTTCTAAGGACCACAGCATTAAATTTCCCAGGTCTGCACTGAGGCAGTTTAAATGGAACAAGTGGGGGCTGTGCTGGGTTTGGGTATTTGATCCTCCACAATATTCTGCGTGGGAATTTAAACTGGAGGTGGCAGTGTTTTTTTTTTACGAGGTCAAGTTGCAAGCTCGACATCAACCCAGCACGGGAGCAGTCTGTCACTAAATTGAACTTGAGAACTTCCGTTCTCTAGCCCAGCACTGATCTGACTGCACCACCAGCCGACTGGAACGGGGGAGGGGGGGGGGGGGAAGTCAGGGTGAATCTTACTAAGAACAATTTAAGCCAAATACAAAGTTAAACACTCAACACAGAGTCAACAGCAACGACTTCAAATGGTGGACGGCGTCGTGATCAGACTTAAAATGGCAGACGGCGTTCTCCTTCCTCGGTTCGTAAGTCGGACGTTTGTGACTCAGGGACTACCTGTATACCAATTATTTACATAACATTTACATTGTATTAGGTGTTATAAGTAATCTAGGGATTACTTATGTGTGTAGGTTATATGCAAATACTACACCATTTTATATAAGGGACTTGAGCATTTGCGGATTTTGGTGTCTGCGAGAGATCCCGGAACCAATCCCTCGCGGATAAGGAGGGCTGACTGTATATACAATGACTAAAATGTGAAACTTTCAGAGAACAACAGTTAAATTTTTCAAAATAAGTCAACTTCATTCGCTTAAAAGAATAAAAACTATTACTTTACTTACTGGCTGCTTCCAACAACTCTGAATGCAAATTATAAGGAATTAGTGGTTCAGGCAAATCAGAAAAGAAAGCTTTAAGGGCTCCTGCCACAGCATTAACAGTCACATCCATTGCTACAAGGTCAATATTGTGATCTAAATGGCAGAGAAAACAAAGGGAAAAGTGGCTCATGTTATTATACAATGCAATTATATATGGCATAAGTAAATGACAATTTCACATTAACGTGCAACTTGTACATAATCAAGATATTTATTTTAACTTTAAAATAAAGATATAATAAAGTTCTTCAGTGAATTAATATTAAGGTGAACATAAATTTTCATTTTCTGAGAATCTAAGATGTAAGCAACATCATCTGTAAGCAGTTGAAGTGAAATATACAGAAAAGCGATCCTCACTGATGGTGGAGATCAGCAATACAAGTAAAAACACTGCAATATTCAAAATCAATATAAGTGTTCAAAAGTCTCATGTCAGTTCCTCAAATAAATGATTTAAACTGAGATTAAAATAATGGATTTAATAGGAACCATGGTACCAAAGAGGGATAGATGATATAGTTTTAGATTATTAATTGAAAAATGTAGTAAATGGAAAACACAAGGTTTCACTTTTAGCATAATCCCATTTAAGCACTTGAAATATTACACTATCCTCAAACTATGCTCATTTAAAATCAGTTAACGTGTCAAGTGAGAGAAAATAAAATTAAAATTTTATCACCAAGCAATAATGCAACCCCAAAGTGGATAACAACCCCATAACACAAAATCACTGAGCTAATTTCTTTGGATTTTGATGGTGCAAATTTATGTAATAATTAGGAGAGATTTGTTTCCCAGGGAAAATACACAGAGAAGTAAAGTTTTAACAGAATAATGGATAGGGATTGATACAAGAAATATAATCAGTAATCAATTTGACTTTTGCTTCAGATGTACATAATTTGTTTATTTTTATTTAGAGATACATTGCGGAATAGGTATTTCTGGCCCAATGTGCCACACCGCCCAGCACCCCACCAATTTAACATGAGCCTAATCACTGGACAATTTATAATGACCAATTAACCTACTAACAGGTACCTCTTGGGCTGTGGGAGGAAAGCAGAGTACCCAGAGGAAACACATGCACTCAAGGGAAGGATGCACAAAATTCCTAATGAGGACAACAGAATTTAACTCTAAACTCCGACACACGAGCTGTAATAGTGTCACGCTAACTACTACGTTACCATGGTGCGTGTTGTGGTATACAAGTACATAATTACAATCATGCTGGAATAAAACTGTACTGATGTTTACAGGGATGACAAATGTAAGATGTACCTCCTAGAATTAATGCTTATACTTATATCTCTGAAAGGCTTCCTGCTCTGACAAATACTGCTTTAATTACATCATGCAGACTGGCAACTGTACAGTGGCTATTGAAATTGTGTGCATTTGTGCACATTTTATGCAAATCACAATAGTGAAGTAACTGATTTACAGTGACTAAATTTGTCTTCACTGCTCAGTAAGTAAATCTACCCACTTAACTTTGATTTAATTAAAATTGTGGCAATTTCTGTAATTAATGAACCAACTGATGGATTAACACCTAAATTTTTGTCACGTGGTCTATAGAATTATCAACTACTTAACCATATTGTTTCTGAAATAATTCTACAGTTGAATTTAAGATATTAAAAATAGTTTAGCTATAATTTGATTAATTCACACATTCAAAATATTTTCATAAGACTTTTAAAAATAATTTCTGAAATGTTAAAAAAAGATAAAATATACTCCTAATTATGTAAAATTCAACCCAACAACCTTGAAAATGGTTAGAAAGATGATGCAAACAGCATAAATTAAGCATAAATAGTACAGCACAAGAAGATGCCCTTCAAAATACAACGTTGTTCAAAGTACATTTATTGTCAATGTATACGATATAAAACATTGAGATTTGTCTTCTTACTGGCAAGCACAAAACAAATGCAATAGAAGTCATTAAAAAACACCACATAACAAAGACTGACAAACATCTAATGTGCGAAAAAGAACAAATCATGCAAACAACAAAAAATAAACAAGTAACATGCAAACCATGAACCAGAGTCCCCGAGTTAGCTCATCATTGCAGCAGGCCCAGGAGCGATGGCTGCAGGCCACAGGTACGGTCAATTCAGCGCTGATGTGAGTGAGTGGATCGAGGAGCTTGAAGGCTACAGGCCACAGCTGCAGAGTCAGTACAGCACTCAGAAGAAAACCTCACGGAGTGAACTGAACAATGGTATGTCCTTCGCCATCGGCCTTAACCTTTCTAATCTGGCTCAGTACTTAAACTGGTCAAATATCGGCTCATCTTTTGCTCTCAGACCTGGGACCTGCTGCTTCAATCTAACTCCAAATCCGTTCCAACAATGGCCACCACAGCCGTACCTGTATCCTCAAGAGTCCAATTCGCTGAATCCTTCAGGATACCGCAAAAATGCCAAGTCATACAGATGGCTGAAAAGCACAACTTCCAAAGGAAAATTACAGGCTGCCGTTTGCATTGATTATAGTCCGGAAAAAGTGTAATTAACAGAATAGTTACTAGTTTTGTTTGCTGGCTGCAAACGTCACCATGTCGTGCCAGCACCATCTTTAAGCCAAATTAATTAAATTAGTGATCAAATGCTCAATTAAACTAATCCCTTTTGCCTATACAATGTCCATATCTTTCCATTTAACTCACATTTCAAGAGCCTCATCTTCACCTCTGTCATATTTTGCTCCACCGCCAACCGAGGCAGCACACTGCAGGCACCCACCACTGTGTTTTTAAACTTTCCCCTTCACCTTAAATGCATGCCCTTTGGTATTAGTATTTTTCCCCCAGTGTTGAAATACCTGAAGTGTCCACTCTTAATGTCTCTCAAAATCTTATAAACCTCTTTCAGATCTCCCCTCAGTCTTCGCTTCTCCAGAAAAAAACCCAAGTTCATCCACCCTCTCCTTGTCCTCTCATCCAGGTAGCATCCTGATAAACCTCTTCAGCACCTTTTCCAAAGGCATTCACACATCATTCTGTTAATGAAGCAACAGAACTAAATCTGATGCTGCCTAACTGGAATTTCATAAAGACGTTAACAGGTCTTCCTAATTCCTAAATTTCAATTCCTTAACTAATAAAGGCAAGCATGCCATATGCCTCCCTTTACCACCCAATCAATTGGTGTAGCCATTTTCAGGGAGCTACGAGGTTGGACCCCAAAACCCCTCTGCAGTTCAATACTGTTAAGGGTCTTGCTCAAGACTCTATGTTTGATCTTCCAAAGTGCAACATTTCACATTTTGCCAGGTTAAAATGAACCTGCCATTTCTGCCCCCTATAGCCTACAGTATCCTCTATCAACTTTCTATGTTATCCATAAACCATCAATCTTTGTATCTCTGTAAAAATACCAGCCATTTTTATCCAGGTTATTTCTGCGTCATATCAACAGCAAAGTAGTCAGCATGGATCCCTGCAGAACACCACGTGTCAAAGACATCCAGACCACCTAGTTCCATTGACCACTACACTCTGTCTTCCCTGGGTAAGCCAATTATGAATCCAATTCTGTTTCAATCTGTTTTATTCTGTTATTGAAAATAATAAATGGGAGTTACAAAAGCTGTTTATTATGGATTAGAGGATGCACTGGAGAACGAGTTGAATTGCCATTTGTCAAAATTTCCAATTTCAACTACACAATAGAATGACAACCAGAATTATCCCTGCCATCAGAATGGGAAACAAAAAAAATTAAAATGACATTCCATCTCTTTCATGATGGTCTGTTTGAAATTTTCATCTTTTAACATTTATTATTAAACTCTTGTTTGCAACAATGGGATGAAAACTTGCTTTGCATGTAGGTTTCATAAAAAGTGATGGGTGGCCAACAATTAATATGTAATTGGTTTATTATTGTCACATGCTCTGATATAGTGAAAAAAACTTTGTCTTCCATGTCATATGTACAGATAATTTTAAAACCCAAGTACATTAAGAAATACAAGGGAAAGGGAATAGCAGGACAATAAATACTGGGTGGTTCATCATCCAGAAGGGCCATTAGCAAGCTGTAGCTCATAAATAGTGTTACAGTTAGAGAAAGTGCAGTGCAGGTGAACAATAAGGCTCAAAGGTCATGTCAAGGTAAATCAGAAGGTCAAGAGTTCATTGTTATCATACAAGTGGGTCCATTCAATAGTCTTACCACAAAGTTGGGGCTGCTCATGGCCATGACACAGCTTTTGATTTTTTTTTATTTTCTCTCACACGCTGTGAAAACTGGGGTATTTATATAAAAAAAAACAAGATTATTCATTTGATATGGGTCCCATTTTAATTTTATAACTTGCAAAAGTAGGCAAATACAGTATGATACATTTACGTGTCAAAATACTAAGTTGCACAAACTTATGCTTTTCTAACTTTGTTATGTAGTGTGCTTATCAAAAATTCCTTCACATTAGATACATTTCAAAGATCTTCAGACTATTTTTTAGGCCCGGCAAGAATTGGGTCCAAGTGAATTTAGTGTAATTACTCCCCAAAGGCCAAGTTCTCAACAATCCTAAAGCTTTGCTGCTGTGACCACTTTGTAAAGTATGGTGAGACACAAATGGTGATTAAGGCCACCTTGATTCATTCTGAGAATGTGTACTGTCATAAAGCTTTTCATTGTTTCCAAATCTAATGATTAGTTATAACTCCTACTCCTCCATCTAAATACACCACTATGCAACTGGATGTTGGGACTTCCTAACCAACAGACCTCAGATAATCAGGATATCCAATCACTCCTCCCCCTCCCAATCATCCTCAACATAGGTGACCCCCCCCCCACCCCCCACCAGGGCTGGGTGCTGAATCCACTGCTGTACACTCTGCTCACACATGACTGAATGACCAAATACCCAAGGAATCACCCAAGGCTCATCAAACAGTGATGAGATGGCCTACAAAGAAGAGGTGGAAGAGCTCAAGGTCTGGTGCCAGGCAAATAACCTCTTCCTCAATGTCAACCAGACAAAGGTGATGGTTATTGACTTCAGAAGAACTTGCACTGCTCACACTCCTTTACATTAGCAGCAGCGAGCAGTTTCAAACTCCTGGGAGGGCACATCTCAACGTTTCAGAAAGCATTCTGCACAATCAGGAAAGCTCACTAAGCCTCTAATTTCTGAGGAGGCTCAAGAGCTGAATTATGTACATCTATATTCACGCCATTCTACAAATGCACAGTAGAGATCCTAACAAGCTGCATCACTCCTTGGTATGGAAGCTGCACTGTGGCGGACAGAAAGGCTCTACAATGGGCAGTCAAAACTGCCCAATGCATCACTGATGTCAGCCTACCCACCATCAAGGACACATATACAGAAAAGGGCCAGCAACATCATTAATGATCCCACCCATCCTACTCATGGGCTGCCTGTCCCACTCCCATCAGGAAGGCAGATCAACACCATCTATCAACTTGCCCCTCCAAAACTCCAAACCCTCCACCACCACTATTATATCATTTCCTGTCAATTTAGACATTTATGTGTCTAGCACAGGCATGGGCAAACTACGGCTCGTTAAGCTTTTTAATCCGGCCCGCAGAACTTGATGAAATTATATTAATAAACCTTGTTAACGTTTTTTTCCCGCAATTCTGGCGTTTTCTCAATAGATGACGCACTCTATATACATTGACCTTTGTTGAGGTGCAGCGTATTACTCCACATTTGCGCTTTACTCGTTGTTCGGTTTGACCTATTTGTGTGAACAGGCGTTCAGCGTCATGAACATCAACAAAGCCAGCCACAGATCCAAGTTAACTGACCAACACCTCAGATCCATCCTGAGAATCGCCACAACAAAACTAAATCCAGACTTTGATGCGCTGGCTAAAAAGGGAGACCAAAACTGTTCCCACTGAAATTAAAAATAAGTTTCTTCGTTGTGTTATGTAAAAAATGCATTTGAAAATAATTTTTTTCAATAAGCCTTACATGTTACATGTCATTTCTGTTAAGTGATGGACATGAGTAGTGCGCAAGTGCACGTACGTTCTCAAAATAAAAAAATGCGCTCCAGATCAAATAACGCGCTCCGCATACCGGCGCGCTGTCATTGTTCTGTCTTTGTGCTGGTCGTTGTTGAGTTTTGGCACAGGGGACAATTGAATAAGAAGGAGCAGGACAAGGAGACCTGCATCTCCTACCGTTTTTGAAATAAAGACGGTCAGGAGGAGAGTGATGATGATAATATCTTGAAGGATAACAGAATTTTCAGTGCTTTAAAATAATAACTGTTACTATTAAAAAAAGCTGTATTTTATTCATTTAATTTTCAGTGTTTTAAAAGTCATTTCAATAAATAGCTAAATACCATGGGACTTCAAAGACAGATATTTTGTTGTAATGCATTTGTTCATTTTCAATTGAAATTAAAGCACATGTTTTCTACATATCCCATGATATTTTATTTTCTCTTATGAGGTGTATTACCAAAACACTCCGTCCATCTGCTCCTGGTCTGGCCCCCCTGTCAAATTTTAGAACCCTTTGTGGCCCATAAGTCAAAAAGTTTGCCCACCCCTGATCTAGCATCACTTCATGGACATACAATGCACACAAGTTGTCATATTTATTATGCTTATTATGCTATTTTTATTATCGTGTTCTTTATCTTATTGTGTTCCTTTTGGTGCTATATCAAATCTAGAGTAACAATCTTGAATACTGAGCAACAATTGAAAACTATTAAAATAAACACTAGAGTCATCAGCTGAGGTGATGAATGCATTGCTGATTGGCACTCAGACCCACATTTAATTGAGTGCCCAGGGACAGAGGGAAGGTTGGTTGCATCATATCTACCTCTAGCACTTTCCTTAATTCTGCAAAAGTTAAGAATATACTTAATGTGCATATTATAGTTAACTGGCAGTCATCTGCAAGCAATGTTCAAGCAAGAAGAATATATTTCTTAAGACTTAATAACCAACAGCAAGAAGTAGGTTGTATTATCAATATGAAAATGATTAATCAACATGGTTAAAGCTGATCTAATCTTGGCCTCAATTCAGCTTTCCTGCCTGCCACCAATCCCCTTCAATTTTAAAAGCCATAAGCTCCAAATGCAACTTTTTCCCTAAACCTGCTTACGTAGGCAATTTCAAAGATAGCCAATCTTCAGAAGAAATTCCTCCTCATCCAGTCTTAAATGTGAAATCCTCATTCTGCACCCCCTAGTTCTTCCTAAAGGGCAAATATCCACTCGGCATCTACTTATTAAGCCTCCTTGCAATTTATTGTTTCAACAGTATGACACATTATTCTTCTGAACTACAATAAATATCATTTCCAAGTATTCAACCTTTCCTCATCAGATATCCCCTTCATTCAAACAATACTTCCCTGAACAGCCTCTAATGCGATTCATGGTGTCATGCAGCCTAAAATATATTCCAACCAAGGTGCCTATCTGAGCTCTGACAATTTTCCTCATTTGGCCCTTATCCCTCTAAACCCTTTCTATCCATGAACCTGTTCAAAGGCCTTTTAAACGCTGTAATTACATTCAGCTCTACAACTTTATCTGGTAGCTTATTCTATGTACCAATTACAGTGTCTGGAAAATGTTGCCTTCTCAGACCCCTTTCAAATTTTGTCTTGTCAACCTTATATTTTTGTCTTTTTAACTCCACTATCCTGGGAAAAACACTGTGACCATCCACTTTATCTAAGTCCCTGATATAAACATCTATGATATCAATCCTAGCTTAATCACATTCTTATTAGTTTCATCACCAACTTGCAGTATTTCCTTGCATCACCTCATGCAGATAACTATTTGTGTATACCTGCTGAAAGACGATCAAACTTGTATGTTGCCCTCCAAGTGTGATCTCATTCTACACTTGTTTGTCCATTTTCCCACCCTGCAGCTATTCCATTTTACTCATTGGCCAAATTACCTTGTTTAAAGCTTCTTCTCATGGTTACCCTTGTTTTATGCTAGACAGTCCTACTCCCACACCCTTCCTACAGCTTCAACTTCTTTTGCCTTCTTCCTAGTTCTGATGAAGGAACTTCAACTTGAAATGTTGGCTCTGTTTCTCTTTCCACAGATGCTGCCTGACTTTGTTTTTAATTTAGGTTTCCAATATTTGCAGCATTTTTGATTTTCATATGATACTATTTTGGCTTGTTAAAGGTATTTCATAATTTCAAGGTGATATTGCAGAAATAACTGCAATAACATCATTAAAGCAGGCTTAATAGGGATTCTAGTGGTGCCAGGCTGCCAGATTTTCCAGACCATCAATGTTATTCCTATTAATATTCCAAGATAGTTTTAGTTCAATTTTTTAAACAAAATGTAACATGGCAATATAATAAATTTTCCAATGAACACGTTAAGTTTAAGAGGGTGCATGGGAACCAGGGCCCTCCTGGAATTTAAAGGGAACTCAATGATCAGTACCTGCTGAGCCATAGCCACTGTGATTTTCAAATCACTTGATAATGTACTTCCTTAAAATTCCATCTTTTTTCCTTACTTTGATCAATCCAAACAATTCTCCCCTTCTAATGCTCTTTAACCATTCAAACCTGTTTTCTTATTTTTAAAATGTAAATTAGTTGCAATATTTTGCAATAGCTAACATATTAGGACATTTGTTTCCTTCAGTTAGCACTGCAATCATTTTACCTTTTCTTCAAGTGAAGCACGTAAATTTTATTACAGAACTGGGAACTTAGGGTTCTGTCTCTATGTCTAATCACTTTAGTTACAGCTAAATGAGACATTTTAAACTGATTTACATCACATCCCACAAATAAAGATGAAGTTATCATTGCCAGTATTGACCCAGCAATAAGAGCTCACAAATGAACTTCATCTTCTTGTAGTTCACCTTTAAAGTCATCCTTTATGCTGCAGCCTGGAAGGAATTGTTTACAAACTATTTGATTATGCAGACCAACATTCACTAACAGGCACAGTTAAAAATGAACTGTAAAATCATTACATTTTCCTCTGTCACTCAAGTTCAACAGTGCTAGATTCAATTACGTATTTGTTAGTCCAGGTTTATTACTTATTCTTACCAGAGCTCTGACTGATTTTTTTTCTGTTTAAAAATGAAACTAACATATTAAATGTTAATTAAGACAGTTTGGTTCATCATAGTTTAAAAGCTTTATACTCCAATATAACAATTTATCCAATTAAGAAGCCTCAGGATTGAAAATGCTCTCAAGTAAGTTAACTTAAATCTAGATGGAACAATTGCATCAGTGTACTTGTTAGTTACAAGAAAATCATAAACTGAAAAATATTTCATGCAGGTAAATAAATCTATAGTGCTTAGCTTCAATTGGCTTTTTATTATTTGAAAGATATTTATCTGGTTTAGATATATCTACCACGTCTCTAGTCAACAAAAACAAACTGTTGGAGAAATTCAGTGGGTCACACAAAGAGGTAGTCTACGTTTTGGGTTGAGACCATGCACAAGTGTGTAGGTAAATCTTTCCTACCAAAGACACAGAGTGAGTCTTCACATACCAGATTTGTCAAACAAACATGTTTGCATGAAACACTCCTCAATAACTTTCAACATATCATCTTCCTTCACTGTAGAAGTCGTTCTTTAGCTCTGACCATGCCATTGGACTGTGAATATTAAGTCCATAATGGATATTGTTTTTAAACTGGAAATGTTCAATAACACTGAATTATATATTGACATTCTGTGCAAGTAAAGCAGAAACAGTAAGAGTCAAAAGTGAACCCCAAAAAGGATTGAAACGCAGGGCTCCAAATACGAGAAATTCTGCAGATGCTGGGAGTCCAAAGCAACACACACAAAAGACTCAACAGGCCAGGCAGCATCTACGGAAAAGAGTGAACAGTCAACATTTTGGGCCAGGACCCTTCGTCAGGACTCTGGGCACCTCCATACCGATGACACTAACATTGCCAACACTGGTTCCACGATCCCACGTGGATTCAGAACACCAATTCCACCAGCGTCAATGCTGGTTCCAACAATCCTGGAACCTTGTGCCACAGGAATTCAACACAGTAGCTTTGCTATATCGTTACCAGCTGATTACCAAATTCGTTACTTCAGACTTCTCGATATTAAAAAACTTAATGATAAATATTTCTTATGGAAGCATAACAGTTGAGGTTAAAGAGATTACATTTTTGACCCAACATTAAAGTCATAATTAAATAGAACAACTAAATTGTGTTTATTTAAAATGTATTACCTGGCTTTCCCCTTGGACATCTGGTTGCAGGTGTATCAAAAATCTAAACATTTATAACACTGAAAGACACTAACATGTTGGCTTTTTAACCCTCGTATGGAGTTAATAAGAAAACAATCATTAATGTAATTTATAAAATGCTGCTATTAAGTACCTTGATCAAACTGCCTTTGAATATTATCTTGATCAGTCCTGTTTCCACTGACACGATACAGTCCTTCAGTGTTCAAACCTATGGTGAGAATAAAATTTTTCAAGAAATCATTCAGCATCGAATAAATATAAGAATTTAAAAAAAAATTTGCTATCAGATGGCATTTCAATCATTACAAAGAAAATAATTTTGAATCATGGGATGGAAGCTACCAAATGTAAATAAAGTGAAAGAAATTTTAAAAATTTAATGGCATCTAGCAATGACATTCCAACGGATAGGAGATTTTAACCCTACGGTCCTAAAGAAAAACGAGAGCTCAATGTAGGTGTCCCAATTAAGATTCAATGTTTATTGATTCAGGAACAGTTTTGCAGATTAAAAAGGATTGAACATCTTTCTGCAATTTAAGAGAGAGAAACTCAAAATATTACAGCCAAACTATTGAGCTGGTTGGAAACAATGTAGAGATAAAGGGTTAATAAGGACATATCCATGTTTATTAGTGAACCAAAAATGTGATATTGTAAGTCATGTACTTGGAAGCAGTTAATTACAGTCAATATTTATTGAGTTAACAAATGAATTAATGAGCAAGATATTTCAATGGAGAAAAATGCAAAATCACACACGTTGTTTCTAAATTATGAAAACATAACTGGAGGCCAATGAGACCATAGAAAACATATATCTTTATAATGTCATTTGGCATTCATAAAAAATCACGGAAAGTCAGTGTGGCTTTTCTACTAATCAACCAGAATAGTTTTCACATTAAAATCATGCTAAGCCTTGGCTAGACTATATGAGGTGAACCATGGGGTTCTTAGCACAATGTTTTCAAAGAATGTATTGCCCTTGAACAGAGAACAGCACAGGTTTGTACGGAATATCACACTGGCTGAAATGACTGCATTACATGACTACACAAACTGAAGATAAGATACCTAGAAAATTATGTTAAATTTACAAGATAAAAGGGGGAATTAAAAGAATAGTGGAAAGAAAAAGTGAGTGTAACAGAAGGACCGATGCATGCACATAGCTTTGAAATTGCATCTAATCTTCTATAAGTTATATACAGTTGGCCCCCCTTATCCACGGGGGATTGGTTCCAATAACCCCTCCAACAGATACCAAAAAACGCGGATGCTCAAGTCCCTTATTTAACCTGTCTCCGTGCGGTGGTCTTTTGGACCCAGCGAAACCCCAGACTTTATTTAACGACTCAGTGCAGTGGACATTGGGACCCAGCGGCTGCGCTCTGAATCCGCAGTGTTTCTGTTCACGAAAATAATCACGATCGCGATTGAAAATAAGGTGCAAGTAATAAAGCAATCGGAAAGAGGTGAAATACCATCTGTCATTGGAAAAGCGTCAGGCTACAGTCGGTCAATGATCGGAACAATTTTAATGGAGCATTTGAAAGGCCTGGCCCCAATGAAAGCTACAATTATTACTAAGCAACGCAGTGGTTTAATTATTGAAATACATATGTTTCTTAAGTGTTTTATATGCATAGAAAGGTAAAATATGTACTATATACTGAGAAAAACGTTTGACTAACTGACACTAAATAATACCGGATGTACCAGACTTCAAATCCGACTTAAAGACGGACTCAGGAATGGAACTCGTTCATAACCCGGGGACTGCCTGTACTTTTAAGTCATTTCTAGATTACTTATAATACCTAATACAATGTAAATGCTATGTAAATAGTTGTTATACTGTATTGTTTAGGGAATAATGACAAGAAAAAAATAGTCAGTGTATGCTCAAACAACAAATGCTGGGGAGAGAACTTCTGGGTTTTCCCGATCCACGGTTGGTTAAATCCGCGCATGCAGAATCTGCGGATAAGGAGGGCTGACTGTACATGTTTGAGACGGTTTCTGCAAACTTCAATCATTAATCTTAAATACAAATACGAAGTTAACAGAACTCACGGATTAGGTGGTATAAACAACAGTCCAAAATTAAGCTACAGATCAGCTATGGTTAGTGGAACACGCTTCAAAAACTGCTCGTAATAAGACACTATGTTCACTCTCAAATCTGCATTATGTTTGCTCATGACAAATTGTGGAAGAATTAAAGTATCGCAGTCTACTAAAGTCAAGCTGCATAATATATAAACCCAAAGATTCACAATTCCTTTCTTCAGTGCATCTGTCCTTCTACCATGCTTTCCTTCTTTAGTTCTTTCTTTGATCAATCTTTTGGTCACTTATCCTACTTTAACAATGTTAACACAGAACCAATTCGCTCAAAATCAAAATTATTTGTAGATATCACACTGGAGAGGTGAACCAAACGCATAAGAAAACAATCTAACCTATGAGAATATAAAAACCTGTACAAAACACAACAAAAAACTGATACCCTGAGCATTTATATGGTACATGGAGATATAATCAAGATAATAAGAAATGCAGAACATTACGCACAAAATCAAAGGCATCCAGAATACAGGTGATTAAGTAGCATTCTCTAGTCAGTAAAGCAAGGACTGGGCTTTTATTCCTTTGGGGTATAAGATTCAAAGGTTGTAATGGTAAATTTGCAAATTAACTGATTGACCCACAGGAGTACTTATGAAAGATGGTTCTGGTCTCCACTTTGGAAAAAGGTCAGAGAAACAAAAAGCATATTGAAGTACAAGGAACATTTGGGAAAAAAATAACTACAAGATACCATAATTGATAAAATACAGCTATCAGGGTGAAACTGAGTAAATTATGGCTTAATTCTTCAGAATGAAGGAAGACTTGGAGGCAATCTGAATTAGATATTTAAAATGATGAATGGGTTTTCCCAGCTATGCCTGTGTTTTTGTTGGCTACGTAGAACAGTATGTTCCAAGCTTATACTGGTATCACTCCCCAATTTTGCCTCGGCGACATCAACGACATCACTGGTGCAGATTCCAGCACTCATGCTGAGCTTGTCGACTTCATCAACTTTGCCTCCAACTTCCACCCTGCCTCAAATTTACCTGGTCCATTTCTGACACCTCCCTCCCCTTTCTCTATTTCTATCTCCAGAGACAGTTTATCTACTGATATCTTTTAGAAACCCACTGATTCTCACAGCTACCTGGACTATACCTCTTCCCATCCTGTCACGTGTAAAAATGCCATACCTTTCTCTTAATTCCACCGTCTTTGCCGCATCTGTTCTCAGGATAAGGCTTTTTATTTCAGAACAAATGAGATGTTATCCTTCTTCAAAGAATGGGGCTTTCCTTCCTTCACTATCAACACTGCCCTCACCAGCATCTCTTCTATTTCACACGTCTCCCCTCACCCCACCAGGGATAGGGTTCCACACCTGCCCTCACATACCACCCGACTAGCCTCCACGTGCAGCACACACTTTTGCCATCTCCAATGGGATCCCACCACCAAGCACATCTTTCCCTTCCCCCCCCCCCCCCCAACTTTCTGCCTTCCACAGGGATTACTCAGTTCCGGACTCCCGTGCCCATTAGACCCTCCCCACTGCCCTCTTTTCTGGTACTTATCCTCACAAGCGGAACAAGCGCCACAACTGCCCCTACACCTTCTCCATCACTACCATTCAGGGCTCTGAATAGTCCTTCCAGGTGAGGCAATACTTCAGCTATGAGTATAATGGGGTCATCTAACATAGCCAGTGCTCGCGGTGTGGCCTCCTCAATATTGGTAAGACCCGACATTGACCAGAAGACTGCCAAGCACCTACACCTACACTGCCAGAAAATGCGGGATCTCCCAGTGGCAACTCATTTCAATTCTACTTCCCATTCCAATATGCCAATCCCTGGGCTCCTCTACTGCCAGGATGAAGACAGTCTGGGACAGCCTCCAACCTGATGCCATGAACATCAATTTTTCAAACTTCCGGTAATTGCCACCCCCCACTCTACTTCACAATTCCCCAATTCCCCTCTCTTACCTCATTTCTTTATCTGCCTTTCACCTCCCTCTGATGCTCCTCCCTCTTCCCTTTCTTCCATGGCCTTTTGTTTCCTCCTATCAGATTCCCCCTTCTCCAGTCCTTTATCTCTTTCACCAATCAACTTTCCAGCTCTTTACTTCATCCCACCCCCTGTTCTCCTGTCACCGACTACCTTGTATTTCTTCCTCACCTCCCTCCAACTTCTTACTCTGACCTCATCCTTTCTCCCTGATAAAGGGTCACGGCCCAAATCATCAACTGTTTACTCTTTTCCATAGATGCTGCTTGGCCTGCTGAGTTCATTCAGCTTTTTCTGTGTGCTGCTTTGATTTCCATCTGCAGATTTTCTCTTGTTCGTGAATGGGTTAAACATGATTGAGATGGAGAAAGTCTTCCAGTAGTATTCAAAGCCCATCTATCTTAACCACAATTCACCCATGTTGAGTCCAGCAGCAGCATTTTTCCTTGAAGACTGATGCAAAACATTATCATCTCTGCTATGTCCTCTTATCTACATGAAGAAATTTCCTGATCAGACCTATTTTTCCTTTTGCCTGCAGTATAATTTTTGATTTCATACGTTTACTGCCGTCTTTTCTCATATTCAACCCAACTGCCTTTTTCTTCAATTCCTCTGATTTTTCTGTAATTGACTAAGTTTTCATTTTTGTTAGCAAATAGGCATTTCTCCTATGCTTTGTTTTCACCTCCATTTTACTTTCAACATTTGTTCAATCAGTTTCCATAGCTACTTTAACCACTGCAGTATTACGACGGTTATTTCATAAATGCTCATTATTTATATGGTTATGTCTTGAAAATAATAAAAATATCCCAAGGCACAGCAATAAGAGTGAAGTGAACAATGCATGCAAAGGAAACAAAAGGTGTATATCAAGGAGTTGAAGAATATGGGAACAATATGGCATTTGAGCTGTACCCAGTTACACAGCTACACAATCATGATAGCATGATTACAGCATGTGCACCTGTGTTGATTGTCAGCAAGTAAGATACATTATTACTGATCCGCACTGACTGTTTTCCGATAAGGAAGTCAACTATCAATGATGCTTGCGTTGAATAAGATTCCTTTTGCCATATAACTTTTGGCAGAGTCATACTACAGGTAATAATAAGATAATTCAATAAATCTTAAATAACTAAAGTATTTATCAACTTGGACAAATTGTATACTTCAATGCATTCAATGATTGTGTGGTAGAAACTCCATTCCAAAACAAAAGAATTTTACACAATGGCCATATTGTTCTTGTGTTACAGACATTATCAATTTTTTTTCAAACAATGAATAGAGGTAATCAAATGAAACTAGTTAATTTTAAACAGTAACTACTTAACAAACGTACTCCTTTTCAAGAAATGAATATATCTGCAAATTCTTACGAGTTTTCCCATATTAAAGCCAATTAATATAGAAACCAACAAACACACAATTAAGATAGCTGCAGATGTAATTTAGGCTACATCAACACTACGCCGGATAAATCAGTAACCAAAGCTTTTTCTCTTCGTTTTTACCCTCCGTCCACACTAAAACATGTTTTCGTCTGCTGAAACCGGAGCTTTTCAAAAACACTTTCCAAGGTGGATATTTTTGAAAACGCTGCTCGGGCAGATCAGTGTGGACGGGGTAACCGGAGACTTCTGAAAACGCTGTCAGACGGCAGCGCGCTATTTCATTGTTTTCTTGAACACAACCTAACAATTTCAGAACAGACTGCAACGAGACTGAAGCCAGAAGAGTTAGAAATGTACTCACCAAATACTTTGACCCATAACTTACTGAATAAATAAGTATACTGTACTCACTTTGCCCTGTTTTCTGTCCTTGCTCGTATGAAGGTGGTTTACCTATTTATGCAAGTACTTCTCTGACAATAGATGTGTAACAGTCTAATGTAGCATTGTATAGAAATACAAGAATACACTGATGCGGATATGTTTTATACATTTCTACCCAATTTCCCTCAGGATCAATAAAGTATGTCTGTCTATCTGTCAACAAGGTGCTTTATTAATGCAACAGAGTTAGTTGGTTTTTCAATGTTCGTCGTTAGCCGGGTCAATCTGTCCGTGAACTCCCTGTTGGTTGCCGCCATACACTCCAGTATTTGTTTTTTTTTTAGTTTTAAGTTCTCCTACACAAACGCCAACAGCTGTCCGTCGTTTTAAGTTTTTCCAGTCTGTAACTACACAAACGCACACTTCTATGTCGAGATTTGAAACCAAACATGTCGTTAGTTTTCGGTAGATGTGTCCTGCGCATGCGCAGGAGGAGGAAATTCGCTGAAATCTCCGTTTCAGTGTGGACAGTGTGGACACCTATTTTTACGCGAAACTGGCGTTTTCAAAATTATCTGGTCCAGTTTGGATGTAGCCTTAGTTTTTAAAAAATGTGATCAGTAAAATTAAGTGAGGCAACATAAAATACCTGATAGAATCTTAAAGATGTACGGACAGGGATAGCTATGCATGAATATGAATAAACTTTCAAGGCAGCAGGATGATGTGAGAAAACTGCTGAATAAAAGAAATACACTGAATCATTGGTTCTAAAATGAGGAACAGAATACAAAAAGTTATGAAAAACCTTTTACACAACCCAGATTAAACTTCATTTCTTCTCAAAGTTCTCAAATTTCTTCAACATCTGAGAAAAATGTTCAAAATCCCAAATAATATTTTGAAAGAATAAATAAAACTATCTTCAGTGGTGTACTTCCTCAGGAGGCAAAAGAAATTTGGCATGTCCCTGTTGACTCTTACTAATTTTATTGATGCACAATAGAAAACACTCTATCTGGGTGCATGACAGCTGGACATGGCAACTGCTTTACAGGTGACAAGAAGAAACAGTAGAGTAGTGGGAGAGTAGTAGATACAACTCTGTACATCACTGAAACCAGCCTCTCCTCTGTGGACTCTATATCCCCTCTATACTTCTCGCTGCCTCGGTAAAGCAGCCAGCCAGCATAATCAAAGATCCCACCAACCTCAAACAATTTTTTCCCTTCTCTCATTGGGCAGAAGATACAAAAGCCTAAAAAGCACACACCGTCAGGCTGAAGGACAGCTTCAGTCCTACTGTTATCCAATTCCTGAGCTGACCTCTTGTATGCTAAAATGGACTCTTGACCTTACAATCTACCTCATTTATGATCTTGCACTTTATTGCTTACCTGCACCACGTTGTGAGGCTTTTACACATTATTCTGCATTGTTATTGTTTAGCTTATTCTACCTCAATGTACTGTCTAAGAACTTGATCTATATGAACAATATACAAGACAAGCTTTTCATTTTATCTTGGTACATATGACAATATAAAATAATACCAACTTTCTTCCACAAGTTGATAAAAATATTGAGTGACATAAAGAAAGGGATCCTAACAGTGAGTTTATTTTAGGATTTGGAATAGACTGCCTGAAAAACCAGTGTAAACATGTGCAGTAGTATTGCTGAAAAAGAAAATTATTAACCCATGGTTTTGGGTAAAGAGCAGATAATTGGGTGAAATTGGACAGCTCAAACAAAGAACTAGCACAGGCTTGAAGGAATATTACATTCAAGATTAAAGGTTTCAGCCCGAAACATCGTCACTACCTCCTCCCATAGATGCTGTCTGGCCTGCTGAGTTCTGCCAGCATTTTGTGTTTTTATTACATTCAAGTACCTATTTATTTAATTTATTTAAAGTTCAGCAGTCCACTTAAATTTATTGGTAAAGAAGCCTTATTAACCTGGTGGCATCTGGCTTAAACTTCATAGGATGCATACAAAAAGTACAGAAATGGTAAGATATTTGTTAAAACTTTCGCATTTTAATGATCAGACTTTTCAAATTACTTGTCTAAAAATGCAGCATGATCTTGAGTTCATAGCAGAAGGAAGTATAAATACAATAGAGAATAAAGCTATAAAAGGGTTTTCCTCTTTTGTATTGTTATCTTTCATTATTTCCCGCAGGTGATCTGAATAACTGCTGTATGACTGTTTAGGACTGACCAAGATAATATTCAAAGGCAGCTTGATCAAGGTATCATACAGCAGCTATTCAGCTTTGTCACCTGCAGGAAATAATGAAAGAGTACAAATGTAAAGGAAAAGCTTCTAATACATTTCCACACGGCTCTGGCATGTGTGAAAAGTCTATTATCAATTCTGTTACTGGTCTCAACAACAAATCAGATGTTTAATATGTAACTGAAGTTCATATATTATTCTCCATTTTTATAAAGTTTAAAATAAAAATACTATCTATAATATAAAATGCTGGATCCAGTCAAATAAATATTCTGTTCTTTCAATAGGAAAATGTAGAGACTGTGACAATCCTGACACCCATATAAAAATATGCAAGAGACTGGCTAAAGCTTTACTTGGCTTTTTTTGAATCAAAACCATGGGATCATCCATATAATTCGAGACTGCATATGATTCAACTGTGCAGGTGCTCAAGTTTATTACTTGTTTTAGAATATTTAATTTATTTTTTTAATATGCTTCACACATGCTGTCACAAAATATTGGCTCTGTAGGCAATAACCAATCATTCCTGTTCTGGTCAGTCCCCATTCTAATCACACCTGGAACACCATTGCTGATATTGAACTGAACCATAGAAAATAGTAAATTGATTTACTGTCACATATACCAAGGCAGAGTAAAAAACTTATCTTGCATATCATTCATACAAATCAATTTACTACCACAGTGCATTAACATAATACAAGGCAAAGCAATGGCAAAGTGCAGAATATAGTGTTGCAGAGAAAGTGCAGTAATGGGTAGACAACAAGGTACAAGGGTCCATCTTTTTGTTAGGGAAACTACCAAAAGTCTTACAACAGTAGAATGGAATTAGAATACAGCCACCTGAAACAAGATACAGTGAAAAGTTTGCCTTGCATACTGTTCATACAGATGTGCTGAGCTGTGTCCACAACTCTCTGTAGTTCCTTGTGGTCATAGGCAGAGCAGCTGCCATGCCAAGCTGTGATGGATCCTGAGAGGATGTCTTCTATGGTGCATTGCTAAAAATTGGAATGGGTCAATAGAAAAATGTCAAATTCCTTTAGACTCCCAAGAAGTAGAACCACTGTTGATCTTTCATGTTCGTGACATCAACGTGGTTGAAACAGGATTGGCTATTGGTAACGTTAATTTCTTAGGAACTTGAACCCTCCTATTCTCAGCACTGTTGATGAAGAGGAGTGCGTGTGCACAACTGCCTTTGCTGAAATCAATAACCAGCTTTTTTGTTCTGCTGACATTGAGGGAAAGATCGTTACCAAGACACCACACTACTGAAGCTCTCTTTCTCCTTCCTGTACTCTGATGCATCATTTCAGAAATAGCCCAATATGGCAGTGTCATCTGTAAAGTTGTAAATGGAGTTAAGAGCACAATCTGGTTACAGAGTCATGAGTGCAAAGTGAACAAAGGGCTGAGAATGCAGATTTGCGGTGCACCAGTGTTGAGAATAATCATGGTACAGACTTTGCTACCTATACCTCTTACTGACTGCAGCACTGGTCAGAAAGTCATGCATCCAGTTGCAGGAGATGTTGACTCCCAAGTCTGGGAGTTTGGTGATAAGTTTGTTTGAAATTATAGTATTGAAGGTGGAAATGTAGGCTAATGTGCGTGTCCTTATTGCACAAAAAATGTTCCACAGATAAAAGTAGGGCCAGGGAGATGATGTCCACCATAGACGTTTCAATAGAAAGTGAGTCAAAGCTATCTGAAGGCTGAAGTTAATGTGTGCCATGACTTGTCTTGCAAAGCATTTTATAATGACAGATGCCAGAGCCATTGGGGAAAAAGGTAACCCTTGAGATGATAGATGTCTTCTTAAAGCAGGTGGGAACATCATATTGAAGCAGGGAGATGTTAAAAGTGACTCCAAAACCCTCCACCAGTTGATCTGCATAGGACACGAGGACACCTTGAGCCAGGTGGTTCATGTATTTCAGGCTTCTGTACCTTCCGGCCAATGGGGTGGGGGGGGGGGGGAAGAGGTGGAGAGGAGAGGGACGGCTGGAGTCTCTAGTTAAACAGCTTGCTTTACTGGGTCAGCAAGATGCAGGCAGAGTTGATGGAGGTGAGGCTGGTTTCTGTGATGTTCTGAACTGTGCCCACAACTCTGCAGTTTCTTGCAGTTAAAGGCAGTACGGTTGCCATACCAAGCCAGAACAAAGAAAGTGTGGATTTCAGGTAACAAACAGCCAAGCAAATCAGTATTGCACTCCAGCAGTTGAGGAGTTGGCCTATAGTTTCTCTCAAAGTTCACATTATCAAAAATAACTACAGTGGATTCCAGTTAATTGGGACACATCGGGACCAGTACATTTAGGCCCAACTAAACTGCTACCTCAATTAGCCGAAATTTAATGGAAATAGTTAAAGGTATAAAAAAAGACAAACTACCACTTAAACTGAGTAACAAATTAAACAGAGAACAAATTAGAACACTACTAATACCACTACAGTACAATACAACTGAGTATTAGTTAATAGTTACTGACAGAGAATTCATCCAGCGTGTACTTCCAAGTTATTTTGATTGACCGTAAATGAACAAAATCAGTGCAACTAGTGCAGATAATGGACTACTTTCATACAATGTTTCCGACAATTGTAACCTCTGAATCTTCATTACATTGTAACATCCAACATGAATGTCGATATCTTCACATTTTTTGTAGTACCCAACTTGAAGTAGTGAAATGGATCATTTTCACTCCCGGCTGTTTCTGGCATTTCCAAGCCTGAATGCTTGAAACTGCAGTGAGCAAAACAACTCTGAACCGTCTTATTGCATTATTTCTTTCCAACTATCAGATCAAAGAAAATCACACTTTTTTGAACACAAACACACACAACTGATGCTATTTAAAATCTGTTCACTCTGAGTAAGGTGTAGTGTCCGCGCACAAATGTGCATGCAATTAATGCTAGTTAGAAACTGTTCAGCAACAGTCTCCTATCCCAATTAAGCAGCAGTGTCCCAAATTAACTAATGGAGTCCCAGCTATTCTCTCAATTAGCATTTGTTCTTTAAGAGTTATCCCAAATAAGCGGCTGCCCAATTAACTGATGGCCCAATTAACAGGAATCCACTGTATTTAGCTAAAAATCTGAACACTGACTACTTCCGTGAAGTTGTACTCTAGCTATAAATTGGCAAAAAAATATAGCTGACACTAGGATAATAAATTCCTAACAGAGACCTTGGGATACTTCTGGCTGTGCAAGATTATGAATTCTACTTTTACTCTTGTTTGAGGGACTTAGCAAGAAGTGGAAAACCACAAATCTGAGATCAAATTTGTTCCTTCCTGTTCATGAAGAGGATTATGAAAAGAATTAACAATCTTTGATCAATAGCCAACAATGTACTTGTGTGAATGTGCTGCTGCTATAGTAGAAACAAGCCAGGCCAATTGTGAAAAATCAATTCCAAGTAACAAAAACTACATTTTATTTCATCATTTAAATATTGGTCAAACCATCAAAAATAACTCATCTGCTCAATTTCCACATTTTTTCTTGGACTTGAGAATTCAAGGTCTTACTTAAAAAAGATGGTACCATTTCACACTCCCTCACCGCTGCTTATGAGCATATATCTGGATGTTTTGCTGATGCCTCCGAAGTGAGACATGAATCCACAATCTTTTGACTCAGATATTTAAAACTGTCATTACACCGAAAAAGAACAGGGAACATTTGAATCAGTAATCTCTGCACAAAACAAACAAAAAAAACCTCTAGATACCAACAGAAATCTGAGAAGTAAACCATGCATTACTACTGCTTTCTTTTCTCCTTCAGCCATCTTAGTACTCAGACTTATACAGTCCTTTATTTTTTTGTTATAATTTTACTTCAGTTATATTGAAGTAATATAGTGCACTGAAGTGAGAAAGTGAGGTCAGAAGTAGAAAGAAGCTATAAATGATTGTCCATCTGGAGCCACTAATTTTCAGGTTTGAAGCTTCTAAAGGTCCAGAATCAATGTCCTGAAGCAATCACTTCTATAAGTAAAGCAATGGATTGCATAAAAGCCAATCTACTTTTATTAGGTAGATATTAACACTTGATTCTTTTGCAAAACCTTGATTAGACCTCAAATATAACACTGGACATAGATTCACTCACCTCATATTTTGAATAATGAGGATTTGTGAAAGACACAAAGCAAAACCAATGTATTCTCATTTTAATTCATGCTAATACAGATTTAAAACTAGGATTATTCACTTTTGTGAAACTTTGATCTGCAACTGACCTAATCAAGTCTTATGATTATACAGTGTTGCAAAATACCAAAGATAAAGTCCAAAATTTGAAGTTTTACAAAATTTGACATTAGCTAGCAGGTCATGAAAAATAAGAATAGATTTTTCTATCTGACTACTAGCTTCAAATTTTCACTGATCCACAATTTCTTCAGCAGTGAGCTAGACCTGTTGCTAGTGGTAATTTGATGAGAAAAGAAAGAAAAAACACAGAAAAAATTCCAGAGCTAGAAGAAGCTGCAGGAACAGCTGCCAATAATGGTGCTAGCTTTAAATTCTTAGAGTGTTTCAAAGTTTCTAGTCAGGGATTCCAGTCATCCAAAGCTCCATGAACAGAGCGCCACTGAACTCAGACAAAATTATATTTAATCTGCCAGCAGCAGAGTTAAATACGGTACTCATTGAATAATGATTCTATGTACACCAGACCGAGCAACAGCGACCTGGCCTAAGCAGCGAAGCCGAGGAAGAGGCAGGCGCAGATGGTGTGAGAGGAAGTAGAAAAAGGGTCAGAAATGGTGCACTAGCAAGGCTGAGAGCGAATCTGACCCAGACTGGCTGTACCAACACTTTTCCTGGCCAACAACAGCTCGCTAGATAATAAAATTGCCTTAGCGAGAGTAAGAATGAACACACAAAAAGATGAGAAACTGCTACATTCTGTTTTTCACTGAAATGTGGTTAAACAACAACTCGCCATTTCAACTAGATGGGATGACTCTGTTCCACATGAATAGGAACACCTTGTTAAGGAAATCCAAAAGATGTGGAATCTGTGTGTATGTTAACAAAGGTTGGTGCACAAACTTATCTGCAGTTAGGAGTCACTCTTCTGGGGAAATTGAGCATCATACAATTAAATGCCAGCCACATTACCTGCTCAGGGAGTTCACTGTTGAGTTAATCACCACAGTCTATGTCCCCTGAGCACAAACACCAAGGATGCACTGGAAGAACTTTACAGTATTATCAGCTCATTACAAAAGAGGCTGCAACAAATGGATTAGACACAGACATCAAAGAACACACCTCAGGTGTCATCGGCTACATCAGTAAGTGTGTAGATGACCATCGCTACTTTAAGAAAGGTCATCTCACAGCCCAACCTGAAGCTCTGGCTAAACGCAGAGGTGCGCTCTCCACGAAAAGCCCGACACAGTGACTTCAAATCCAGTGACAGAACAGCTCTCAGAGCAGCCAGGACAAACCTTATCTTGGGCATCAAGAGAGTAAAAGGTAGACTACGCAACAATAACTCAGGAACCACTGTCTGATAAAGATCCCCAGCATATGTGGCTGGGCATTAAGGGGATTACTGACTATAGAAAGAAAAATGGCGTTGACTGTACCTGTGACGCCTTCCTCCCTGATGCTCTTGTGCACGCTTTGAGACAGACAACACAACACTGGCTACAAAAGCTACCCCCTTCCCAGGAGAGCAGCCACTGTCCTTAACAGCAGCAGATGTAAGGACGACTATAGAGAGAGAAAACCCTTGAAAGACTGCTGGGCCAGACAAACATTCCAGGCCAAGTACTCAGGGAGTGGGCACAGCTGCTGATTGACATCTTCAACCCTTCATTTATCTAGGATGCTACCTCCACATGTTCAAATCAGGCACCATCTTCTCTGTACTAAAGAACTTTACAGCTACAGAACTAAATGACTACTACCCAGTGCTACTGACACCAATCATCATGAAGTGCTTTGAACAGTTGATAATGGCACGTATCAAAAATTCCATTCCTGCCACATTGAACACTCACTAATAAGCTTACTGACAGAACTACACTATGACAGATGCCATAGCATCTGTCACGCACCTTTCCCTGACACACCTAGAAAATAAGGACACATGTCAGAATGCTGTTTCTGGATTTCAGTTCGGCATTCAATCTAAATACACCATTATGCAACTGGGTGTTGGACTTCCTAACCAACAGAGCTCAGACAGTCAGGATGCACAACCACTCCTCCCTCCCCATCACCCTCAACACGGGTATACCCCAGGTCTGTGTGCTGAGCCTATACTTGTACACTCTGCTCACACATGACTGCATGGCCAAAAACCCAAGTAATCACATTGTCAAGTTCACCAATGACACAACAGGAATGGGGCTCATTACAAACATTACAGGTCTACAAGGAGGAGATGGATGAGCATGAGGCCTGGTACCAGACAAATAACTTCTTCCTCAAATGTCAGCAAAACAAAGGATATGGTTATTGGAACATTCACACCACTCGCACTCCCCTTCACATCAGCAGCACAGCAGTGGAAGCTGCAAGCAGTTTTGAACTCCTAGGAGTGCACATCACACATAACCTCCCATGGTCCCAGAGCACAGCAAAAAAACTCAACAGTGCCTGTACTTTTTGAGGAGGCTGAAGAGAGAGAGAGTTTGCACATCCATGCTCACTTCATTTTACAGTTGTGCAGTACAGACAATCCTAAAATGCTGCATCACTGCTTGGTACAAGAAGGTTCTACAACAGGTAGTCAAAACTGCCCCATGCATCACTGGCATCAGCCTATTTGCCAGAGACATATACACAGAAAGGTGGTAGAAAAGGGCCAGCAACATCATGAAGGACTCCTCACACCTTCCTCATGAACTGTTAGTCTCACTCCCATCAAGAAGGCTACAGAGTATCCATGCCAGGACTAATAGACAGAAAAAGTTACATCCCAAAGCAGTAAAGCTGATCAACACCTCCACCACAACCATCATTTCTCATCAGAAACTTTATCTACAGCTTAGCATCACTACATGGACATACTGTGGTGTTAGGAAGTTGGTAAACCCTGTAAAATTTTCTCTATTTCTGCATAAATATGACATAAAATGTGATTAGATCTTCACGCAAATCCTAAAACTAGATAAAGTCAACCCAATTAAAGAAGTAACAAAAAATGTTAAACTTGTTCATTTATTTATTGGGAAAAATGATGCAATATTATAAGTATGTGTTGGAAAAAGAACGTGAATCTTTGCTTTCAGTAACTAGTGTAACCCCTTTATACAACAATAACTTCAACCAAACATTTCCGGTAATTGTTGATCAGTCCTGCACATCGGCTTGGAGGAATTTCAGGCCATTCCTCTTCACAAAACTGCTTCAACTCTGGGATACTGGTGGGCTTCCTTGCATGAACTGCTTGCTTTGGGTTCTTCCACAATATTTCTATAGGATTAAGGTCAGCTCATTGACTCAGCCATTCCAAAACACAAATTTTCTTCTTTTTGAACCATTCTGTTGTTCGATTTACTCTCATCTTTCAGATCATTGTCTTGTTGCACTATCCAGCTTCTATTAAGCTTCAAGTGATGGACCACTACCCTGACATTCTCCTGTAAAAAGTCTTGATACAATTGTGAATTCATTTTGCCCTCAACAATTGCAAGCTGTCCAGGCCCTGAGGTGGCAAAGCAGCTCCAAACCATGATGCTCCTTCCACCATGCTTCACAGTTGGGATGAGGATTTGGTGTAGGTGTGCAGTGCCCTTTTTCCTCCAAACATAGTAATGTGCATTTCTGCCAAAAAGCTCAGCTGTTGTCTCACCTGTCCACAGAACACTGTCCTAGAAGTGTTGTAGAACATCCAGGCAGTCTTTTACAAACTTGAGATGTGCAGGTTTTTTTTGGAGAGCAGTGATTTTCTTCCATGGACACCATTCATGTTCAGTGTTTTTCTCCAGTGGACACATGAACAGAGTCTTTAGGCAAGTTCTACAGATTTCTGCAGGTCTTTCGCTGTTACCCTTGGGTTCTTTTTCACGTCCTTTGGTATTGTTTGTTGTGATTTTTGCAGGATGCCCACTCCTAGGGAAAGTACTGAGTTTCCTCCATTTGTAGACAGTTTCTCTCAAATCTTTAGAAATGCTTTTGTAGCCTTTTCCAGCTTCATGCATCTTTACAATTCTTCTTCCAAGGTCCTCTAAAAGTTGTTCTGATCGAGGCATGGTGCACATAAACAAATCTTTCTTGAGAAGAGCAGGCTTTCTCAGTAACCTGACTGTGTGTGTCTTTTATAGGGCAGGACACTTCAACAACCCACACTTCCAAGCTCATCTCATTAATTGGAGCACCTGACTCTAAACAGCTTCTGTAGAAGACATTATCTCAGAGATTCACGTACCTTTTCCAGTACATATAATTGGATTATTTTTCTCAATAAATAAAGTATAATTTTTGTGTAATTTATTTAATTGGGTTCTTTATCCAGTTTTAGGACTTAAGTGAAGATTTAATCATATTTTTGGTCATATTTATGCAGAAATAAGAGAAAATTCTACAGGGCTTACAAACTTTCTGCACCACTATACAATCAATGTATATAAGCTTTCTTAAGTATTTATATTTATTGTTTTTGTCATCTTATTGTGCTGAGCTGCATTGGATCCAGAGTAACAATTATTTCATTCTCTTATACCATTACATGAAGCAAGCTTGAATCTTCAATGTGATGGTCCAGTTTTAATCACCTCAGGCTTCACTTAAATTGGCTTGGGTTGTTAAATGTGATTTTCATATTTCCCTGAATTTCATTCATCTGTGTGTGTGCATGTTTCTACATACATGGGAATTTCAGTATGTGAAATGCGCCAGGGGGGGTTCTGGTATTGGTAACCAATTCCTATGATCCAGTGCAAAATAAAAAGTTTCAATAAAGGTTTATTTTAATGCCAATATTTGGCATACCAAATTAAAACTGCATCCAATTGCACTTCTTTGAGGCTTCCAGGATTTCATGACTGAAGGGCTTTGCAGTTTAATAGATTTAATTTTGTTGAAGAATTAAACTATAAAACCCTTCAGTCATGAAATCTTGTGAACCTCAACAAAAGAAATACAATTGGATGCAGTTTTAATTTTGCATGCCAAATATGGGCATTAAAATAAACTTGTATTTAGCAGTGGATGATTATCAACCGTCAACTGGGATAACAGAACACTGCCAATAACAGTAAGTGGATATACTGGTAATATAAATAAGCAACAACTCAAAAATTCAAGCATTAAACTCAAATGATAAGGATAAGATAAATAAGCACTTTAAATTTTAAACTTGTTTTAAAGCACCCAGTAATGTCAATAGTTTCCCCCCACTCAGCTTTCTTCCATTTACAGGCTGCTTAATCCAGAGCTCTCAGTGAAAGACTGAATCAGACTGCTCTTGGCCTGTAAAAAATTGCAATAATCCAGCACCCTCTGGACTTGATGGTGTTGGCAGATAATCTAACCTATTAGATTATATTCCTATTATAAAACACTCAACTCACTGCCAGCAATCCAATTGAGTTAAATGAAGCACAGGGAAAAGGGCCCTGCTAAGTTTAAAAAGGTGTAGAAATATTACCCAATGAGCCAAACCATGCCTTACGAACAATTGGATAGTAGGCTGTTAATGTTTTACTGTTTTCAGTAATTGTTGCACATACTCTATAAATCTGTCGAATCAAGATTGTTTAAAGGTAAAGGAGAACAAATAATTATTATTTCAGATCCAATGCAGCACAAGAAAAATCACAATCAATAAGATAAAGAACACAATAAAAAAACCACAATAAATAATAATACATAAGGTAATTTATATACATTGATTGACTGAATGTCCCTTAAGTGAGGCTAGGCACATTAGTTTAAATACATAAAGTGACTGACTGGAATTAGTAATATTGGTGGTGGTGGGGTGTGTGGAGGAGTGGTGAGTGAGTGGAGGTATTGATCAGTCTTACTGCTCGGGGAAAGTAACTGTTTTTGAGTTTGGTGCACCTGGAGCATGGAAGTTATCTAGCCTCCTCCCTGATGTGAGTGGAACGAACAGTCCAGTAGCAGCACAGATGGGATCCTTCATAACGTTACTGGCCCTTTTCTGGCACCATTCTGTTTGTCAGAATCAGGATCCAGATTATAATCACTGGCATATGTCATGAAAATTGTTAACTTAGCAGCAGCAGCTCAATGTAATACATAGAGGAAAATATAATAATGAATAAATAAGTAACTCAATTAACAGTATACATATATTGATGGCAGACTGGCTGGTGCTGGTGATGTGTTGTGCAGTTTTGACTGCCCATTGTATAATCTTCCTGCCTGCAGTTTCCATATCATGCACTGATGCAACAAGTTAGGATCTTCTGCACTGCACATTTGTAGATGATGCGAGCGTAGATGTGCATAGTGCAGCTCTCTACAGAAAGTAAAGGCATTGACAAATCAGACTTTTACTAAGTGGTCACACCCAGTAAATGAGTGACCACCAGAAAGGGACTAAGCAGACATTTCCCTTAGCAATAGAGCCAGTAAAAACAGGAAGGAGCAATATGATAGATACGATGGGACACAGCTTGAAGAGTGTGTATTTTAAAGTTAGGAGTATTAAGGGTAAAGGTAATGAACTTAAGAGCATGGATCAGTTCATGGAGCTGTTATGTTGTGACCACTACAAAAACTTGGTTGAGAGGGGGTATGAATAGGTGCTTAATATCTCAGGTTTTGATGTTTTAGAAAAGATAAGAGAGGGAGGCAGGAGTTACTCTACTATTCAAGGATAACAAAGCTGCTCTCAGGGGGGACATAATGGAGGGCTTGTCCATTGAGTCTATAATACTAGAAATCAAAAGTAGGATGGTTGCAACCCAGGACATTAAAGTACAGAAATGCACGCAAATTAAGGAAAGGTGTGAAAACAACAGGGTTGTTCCCATAGGGGGGCTTTAACTTCCTTAACATAAACTGGGACCTTCTTAGTGCAAGTGGTTTAGATGGGGCAGAATTTGTTGGGTGCATCCACAGAGTTTCTTAAATCAATATGTAAGTAGCTCAACAAGAGGAGGGGCTATACTGGACAAGTTATTGTGCAATGAGCCTTGCCAGGTAACTGACATTTCAGTCAGGGAGCAGTTACGGTACAGTGACAACTCCTTAGGTTTTAAAATAGCTATAGATAAGTATATATATTTACCTTATGGGTGAGTATTAAACTGGAGGAGAGCAAATTACAAGAGCATTTGGCAAAAAATTAGGGAGAGTTAATTGGAAACGGCAGTTTTTGGGCAAGTCCACATTTGACATGTGAAGGGTGTTTAAAGACCAACTGTGCAGAGTGCAGGACAGGAATGTTCCAGTCAGAAGGAAGGACAAGGATGTCAAGAAAAGAGAACCTTGGATGTCAAAGGAGATGATGAATTTAGTCAAGAAGAAAATGTATGTAAAGCTTAGAAGGGTAGAGACAAACAGAGCCCTTAAGGATTATAAAGAAGCCAGAAAAGAGAATTAGGAAAACCAGAAGTGGCTATGAGATGTCTTCAGCAAGTAGAATTAAAGAGAATCCAAAAGTACTCTATACATACATCAAGAACAAGATAAGTAGGGAAAGGGTAAGACCACTCAAGGATCAAGGGGGGAAACATCTGCTTGGATACTGAGAATGTGGGGAGGTCCTTAATGAGTACTTTATATCAGTATTTACCAAAAAGGATGAGCAGGATAGGGAAATCAGCACTGAGCATATCGATATGCTAGGACATTGAGGTAAAAGACAAGGTAATGGTGGGTTTCTTATAGAGCACTAAGGTGGTTAAGTTCCCAGGGCCTTATAGGATATACCCCAGGTCATTGAGAAAGGCAAGAAATGAGATTGCTGGGGCCTTAACCAATTTCTTTGTGTCATTTCTAGCCACTGGCAAAGTCCTAGAGGACTGACAAATAGCTAACGTTGTTCCATTATTCAACAAGGGAAAAAGAATAATCCTAAAAACTGAAGACTGGTGAGTCTCATGTCAGTAGTGAAGTTACTGGGGAGAATTCTTAGATATAAGATTTATGAGCATTTGGAAAACCATAGCCCAATAGGGAGCCAGCATTGCTTTGTGAAGGCCAAGCCGAACCTTAATAACTTGATATCGAGATTTTTAACAAAGTGATGAGGGTAATTGATGAAAGTAGGCCTGTGGATATTGTCTACATGGATTTAAATAAGACACTTCACAAGGTCCCTCATAGGAGACTCATTCAGAAGATTAAGATGCAAGGGATCCATGTTGAACTGGCTATTTGGATTCAGAACCAGCTTACCCATAGAAGACAGGGCAATGTTCTAAGATCAAAGTACATTTATTATCAAAATATGTATACATTATACATCCTTCGGATTTCTCTCCTTACAGGCAGCCACAAAAACGCAAAAGAACCCATTAAAAAAAAGATCAGCAAACATCCAATGCACAGAGAAAGAAAAAAATTCATGCAAACAATAAAAGCAAGCAACAGCAGTCAGAACAGAAGGTGAGTCCATAGATACGAAGCCCAAAAAAGCATCCAAAGCAGCCCATAGCTTCATCTTCAGTTCATCACACAGCAGAGTAAAACATCATGTAGCTCTCAGAAATGAAGTCCAGAGCAGGCCCACAGCCTCAACCTCAGAGCAGCAAACAGCGAAGAGAGAAGCATCAAGGAGAACCGCCTCCAGTCCCAACACCTTGCCTTTTCAATCTGTTCAGCCCAGTGTTTAACTTGTCCAATATCAGGTCAGTCCTTACACGAGGACCTGGGCCCTGTTGCAATGATACACACTGGCCTGAGCCCTGCCGCCACATTCCAGCCCATACACCACCTTTTCAAAATGGCCTGATGCAGAGCTATCAGACCTTGCTCTCGGTTTAGGTGGACAGTTTCCAAAACTCCTCCACTTCACACGCTGTCTCAAACATGCCCTGATCTTGCTCCAACTTTGTAATGCACCTACACGTCTTTGCCTTTGCACACCTTTTCATTGTTTGGGGTGATTGTTTACCATAATTACCATTGTGTGTTTTATTTTACAGAAATAGTGTTATTAATGAAGTATTTAGTTGCATTTCTTTCTTTGGGTACCACCAGTAAGTTGCCACTCATCTTCAGTCATGCCATCTTAAACCAAAATGGTTGAAGGGACTTATTGTAGCTGGATGTCTGTTCTGCAGAGATTTGTTTTGGAACCTCTGCTATTTGTGATGTCTTCAAATGACCTGGATGAAAATGTAGATGGATGGGTTAGCAAATTTGCAGATGACACGAAGATTGGTAATGCTGTGGAAAACATAGAAGACTTGTGAAAAATAGAAAGAAATATAGGTCAGTTGCAGATATGGGTGGAAAACTGATAGATGAAGTATAACCTGGCCAAATGTGAAGTGTTGCTCCTTGGAAGGTCAAATTCAAACAGACTGTACACTGATCCTTAACAATGCTGAAGAGCAGAGGGACCTTGGGGTCCAAGTTTATAGCTCCCTGATCGTGGCTACACAGGTTGATAGGGTGGTTAAGAAGGCATATCGCATGCTTGTGTTTATTAATCAAGGAACTGAGTTCAAACATCAGGATGTTGCAGCCTTATAAAACTCCAGACATTTGGAGTACTGCACACAGTTCTGACTGTGCTATAAAAGGAAGAATGTTGAGGCTTTGGAGAAGAGACAGAAGAGAATGTTGCCTGGATTAAAGGGAACATGCTATGAGAGGTTGGACAAACTTAGGTTGTTTTCTCAAAAGTGGTGGCAACCGAAAGGAGATTTAATAGAGGCTTATTTAAAAAAAAGGGTTCTGGTTTAGATGGTGCTGGTGAATCTCAGTGACTTCTGGCTGGTGGCCAAAGAAACAAAGAAAAAAAACTAAACACCTGGTTAATCACTCTTTTTCAGGTAAACGATCATCACAAATAATAGCCTGCAACTTCCCTCTGTACTTGGGAGGCAATTCGATGTTGCAGAACCAGGTGAGGTGAGGCAGCGGCCCATCAACGAGAGCAAGGAAGACTGAGGTTCAATCGATTTAAGCGCAGGGTCAAATTGGAAAGGTCGGGTACAGGCCGAATTGAAGCAGGGGTCCAGGCCCCACAGGGTACTGAAGTAAGAGAACCTGATGTTTGGACAACAATTTAAGCGCCTGGCTAAATAGGAAATGTCAGGTACGGGCCAAACAAGGTGGCAGGGTCCAGGCACAAGAGGGTAACGAAGTGACAGAACCCAATGTTTGGACAACAATTTAAGCACTGGGCTGAATTGGAAAGGTCAGCTGCAGGTCAAATCAAAGCAGTGGGGTCCAGGCCCCAAATGGTATTGAAACCACTGAACCCTATGTTTGGACAACGATTTTAAGCGCGAGATCAGACTGAAAAGGTTCAGGTATCAGGGCCCAAGGGGAAGGACGGGCCGGGCTGGTTCAGCTCGCTGCTGGGCTCTGCACTGAACTAAGTTCAGTTCAGAATGCTGTTTGTTTACATTTATTGTTTGCATGGTTTGTTTTTTTTTCCTCTCTGCACTTCGGGTGTTTGACAGTCTGTTTTTTCTAAAAAGAGCTCTTTTGGGTTTCTTTATTTTGTGGCTGCCAATCTCCAGGTTCTATAATGTCAGAATCAGAATCAGGTTTATTATCACCAGCACGTGTCGTGAAATTTATTGGTATATAGATACTTTGATCATAAATGCACTTATAATTTTAGTTCGAAGTTGAGAGAGGCCTAGACAGAGTAGACAGACAATATATTTTTACAAAGGTTTAAATGCCTAATACCAGAAGGCATGCATTTAAGGTGACGGGGGAAATTTCAAAGGAGGGGCAAGCTGTTTTTTTTTAAAAAAACAGAGCATGATGGATGCCTGGAATGCTCTACCTGAGGTGGTGGTACAGGAAAGGACATTAAAGACTTCTAAGAAATATTTAGATAGGCACGTGAATGTGAGGAAAATGGGAGGATATGGACATTGTGTGTGCAGAAGAGATCAACTTAATTGGTTCAGCAAAACATTGGGGACCAAAAGGCCGATTCCTGTGCTGTACTACTCTCTCATTTATGGTAAGCTTTCCTGCTTTTAGCATGAAATTATATATAACAAAGTGAATATATCCCAAATAAATTGAAAGGAAATAGGTCCACTTTGCAAAACTTCAAACTTTATCAATACTCAAGACAACCAGAAGGACATCAGGTACAGGAGGTGGTCTATGCTTCATGATTAGCTCATCTGTCTCAACCCTACTGACCCAACCTGGAACATCTAGTGGTCAAATGTAATCCATTTTATCTGCCAACTGTGTTCCACTGTCATCCTAGTAGTGGTGTACGTTGCACCTCTGGCCAATATCAGGCAGGAACTGGAGAAGCTGAGCATTGTGATCAGCACTCATGAACCAGCACACCCTTATGCCTTCCCTATCATTGTGGGAGATTTCAACCAGGCTCCAAACAACTACCACCAACATAACACCTGCAGAACCAGAAGAGCCAACACACTTGACCACTGTTATACCACCATCAAGAACACTTACTGTGCTATCCCAAACCTACACTGTGGTAAGTCCAATCATCTGACTGTACTATTCTTGGCATGAAGGCAGAGACTAAAGACTGCAGCACCAGTGGGGAGGATCAAGAAGGTACTGTCAAAGGAAGTGGAGGAGCACTTACAGGACTGCTTTGAGTCGATGGACTGGACAATATTCAGGGATTCATCTTCGAATCTGAATAAATATGTCACAATTGTCACTGACTTTATCAAGACCTGTGTGGATGAGTGTGTGCCTTGGAGAATATACTGGACATATGCAAACCAAAATCCTTGGGTGGGTGAATCAGGAAATTCACAGTCTGCTGAGGATGAGGTCTGTGGCATTCACGACTGATGATCCAGAACTACGCAAGTCCAGGTAGAACAAAGGAATGCTTTTTTAAAATGAAAAACAATTCCTATTACAGTTGGAGATGGAATTGGATGTACACCAACTCTGACAGGGTTTGCAGGCCATTACTTCCTGCAAGATAAAACCTCACATCATGAATGTCTGTAATGCTTCACTCCCAGATGAGCTCAACATCTTTTCTGTGAGCTTTGAAAGGGAGAATAAAACTACACCTGTGCAAATCTCTGCAGCATCTGGTGACCCTGTGATCAGAACATCTTTCAACAGGGCGAACCCTCATAAAACACCAGACCTTTTGGTGTACCTGGTAGAATACTGCGACACAACCAACTCGCGAGAGGGCTCAAGAACAGCTTCAATCTCTCACTACTGCAGTCGGAGTTTCCCACCTGCTTCAAAATGGTGATAATCATACCAGTGCCCAAGAGCGGGGTGAGCTGCTCTCATATCTACTATGATGATGTGCTTTACAGATTGGCCATGGCCAGAATCAACTCCTGGCTAAGCAGGGACCTGGGCTCACTGCAATTTGCCTATTGCAACAATAGCTTTACAGTGGATACAATTTCACTGGCTCACCACTCGACCTTGGATCACCAGGACAACAGTAACACCTATGTCAGGCTGCTGTTTATAGATTACAGCTCAACACTCAACACAGCCATACCCTCAGTTCCCATCAACAAGATCCAAAACCTACACCTTTGTACCTCCTTCTGCAAATAGATCGTTGACTTCCTCATTGGGAGACCACAGTCAGTGCAGATGAGAAATAACATCACCTCACTGTGAATCAACAGTGGCGTACCTCAAAGGTGCATGTTAGCTCATTGCTATACTCTCTCTACACTTATGACTGTGCGGTTAGGCACAGCTATAGCACCATCTATAAATTTGCAGATGACACAACTATTCTTGGCACAATTTCAGGTGATAACAGGGAAGTGTACAGGAGTGAGAAAGTGAGTGAGCTGGCTGAGTGGTGTCACAACAACCTTGCACTCAATGTCAGTAAGACCAAAGAATTGAACACACACCACTCCTCACTGAGGGATCCGCAGTGCAAAAGGTGAGCAGTTTCAAGTACCTGGGCGTCAACATCTCTGAAGATCTGTTCTGGCCCAGCATATTAATGCAATTACAAGGATATGACAGCAACTGTATTTCATTAGGAGTTTGAGGAGACTAAAATTTCACCAAACACTCATAAACTTCTACAGATCTACAGTGGAGAGCATCCTAAATGATTGTTTCATCGTCTGCCAGTGCACAGGATCTGAAAAAGCTGCTGGAAGTTGTAAACTCAGCCTGCTCTACCATGGGCATTTCACTCCCCAGCATCAAGGACACCTTCAAAAGGGGTTGTCTCAAAAAGATAGCATTCATCATTAAGGATTCCCCTCATCACCCAGGACATGCCTCTTATCATTGCTACCATCAACGTTGTGATACAGAAGTACTAAGATACACACACAATGTTCAGGAATAGCTTCTTCCCTTCCATCATCAGATTTCTGAATTGACAATGAACTCATGTACACTTCCTCAATCTTCTTTTTACTCTCTTTTTGCACTACTTATTTTTTTAAAAATCTTTTTTTTATTAAACAGGTACCCATTACAATTTTCTCTACTCACATTCAAGTCAAGTCACTTTTTATTGTCATTTCGACCATATCTGCTGGTACACTACACAGTAAAAACGAGACAGTGTTTTTCAGGACCATGGTGCTACAGGAAACAGTACAAAAACTATACTGAACTACGTGAAAACAACACAGAAAAAAAAACTAGACTACAGACCTACCCAGGACAGCATAAAGTGCACAAAACAGTTCAGGCATTACACTAAATAATAAACAAGACAATAGAGGGCAGTAAGTTGGTGTCAGTCCAGGCTCTGGGTATTGAGGAGTCTAATAGCTCAGGGAAGAAACTGTTACATAGTCTGGTCGTGAGAGCCCAAATGCTCCGGTGCTTTTTCCCAGATGACAGGAGGGAGAAGAGTTTGTATGAGGGGTGCGTGGGGTCCTTCATAATGCTGTTTCCTTCGCAGATGCAGCGTGTAGTGTAAATGTCCGCAATGGTGGGAAGCGAGACTCCGATGATCTTCTCAGCTAACCTCATTATCCACTGCAGGGGCTTACGATCCGAGATGGTGCAATTTTCGAACCAGACAGTAATGCAGCTGCTCAGGATGCTCTCAATAAAACCCCTGTAGAATGTGATGAGAATGGGGAGTGGGAGATGGACTTTCCTCGGCCTTCGCAGAAAGTAGAGACGCTGCTGGGCTTTCTTTGCTATGGAGCTGGTGTTGAGGGACCAGGTGAGATTCTCTGCCAGGTGAACATCAAGAAATTTGGTGCTCTTAACGATCTCTATTGAGGAGCCGTTGATATTCAGCAGGACGTAGTCACTCAGTGCCCTCCTGAAGTCAACAACCATCTCTTTTGTTTTGTTCACATTCAGAGAAAGGTTGTTGGCTTTGCACCAGTCCATTAGCTGCTGCAGTCTTGCTGATGAGACCCACCATGGTGGTGTCATCGTTGAACTTGATGATGTGGTTCTAGCTGTGTGTTGCAGCACAGTCATGGGTCAGCAGAGTGAACAGCAGAGGACTGAGCACACAGCCCTGGGGGGGGTCCCTGTGCTCAGTGTGATGGTGTTGGAGATGCTGTTCCCGATCCAGACTGACTGAGGTCTCCCAGTCAGGAAGTCTAGTATCCAGTTGCAGAGGGTGGTGTTCAGGCCTGCAGGCACAGCTTTCCAATCAGTTTCTGAGGGATGATTGTGTTGAATGCTGAACTGAAGTCTATGAACAGCATTCCAAAGTACGTGTCCTTTTTGTCCAGGTGGGTTCGGGCCAGGTGGAAGGTGATGGCAATGGTGTCGTCTGTTGAGCAGTTGGGACGGTACACAAACTTCAGGGCTCCAGTGAGGGGGGCAGCAGGGTCTTGATATGCCTCATGACGAGCCTCTCGAAACACTTCATGATGATGGATGTGAGTGCAATGGGACAGTAGTCAGGACACTGAAGACTTCTTCGGCATGGAGACAACGGTGGTAGCCTTGAAGCACATTTGAACAGTGGCGCTGCTCAGTTAAAGTTGTGAGGCTGAGTTAAAGTTAATAATCATCTAAAATTAATTTTTAAGAATGCATTTATAATGACAGCAAAAACATAAAGCAAATACCTCAAGAACTTCTGGACTTCATTCTGGAGCTCCTAATACTACTGAGCTATTAAAAAGGCAAAGTGAAATTGGAGATAAGAGAGTCAGCAGGAGACGCTCATGGAGTGAGCACTGTTTCAGGTTCGCTCCATAACCTTTACTTTTTTTAACCTATGATCACCCTTATTTAACTTACTTTTACCTACACCAAAAGATTCTTGCTACTTTTTTGGACTTATCTTTAAAAGTCTATTGCGAATTTTGAAGAAATGAGTACAGAAATGGCTTTGAGATCTAAAGGGCAAGACCCTGGAAAGATTCTAACGGGAACAGAAAGAAAAAAAAAGACCGATCCTAAGCACACTGAATTGACTTATGAAATGTTATTGGAGCTTTTAAATGAAAAATTTGAAGAACGACGACAAATTTTCAAACAAAATATAAAGGCTTTTCAGGATTATATGGATAAGACTGATTCAGTAGTTAACCAGCAGCAAGCTCTAATCGCAACTTTGCAAGAGGATGCTCGGAAGCGAGACTTGATAATCGAAAAACTGGAGCAGAAATTATCTTCGACGATTAAACAGGTGGAAACACTTAAAGCCAAGAGCGTCGACTTTGAAAATCGGTCCAGAAGACAGAACTTACGCATACTTGGTCTCCCAGAAGGTATTGAACAGGGGGACCCTTCGAAGTATTTTGCTCAACTTTTAAAAGATGCGTTCCCTTCTGTATTCCAAGCCGGTCCTCCGTTACTTGATCGCACCCACAGAATTATGCGCTGATCACCAAGTTCTTCCTCTAAACCACCGGTTGTAATTGTCCGATTTCATTATGTGCATGTCAAAGAGCAACTTATTTGTGTGGCTCGGCGTTTAGGGATGGTCAAATTCCAAGAATTCGACTTTCGATTAGTGGAGGATTTTAGCCCAGAAGTAATGAAGGCAAGGATTCTTTTTAAACCTCTGATGTCCGAATGTTATGAGAAAAATCTAAAACCTGCGCTCTTATACCCTGCGAAGCTCAGAATCTCGCCTCCGAATGCACCACGGCATGTTTTTCTCTCCACATCTGAAGCTCAAAGCTTTCTGGATGAGCATTATTCTACTGCTTGACATTCGTTTTTAATAAATGAGTGATTTTGATCGTTACAAAACAGTTTTTGTTTCCAAAACCAGATTTTGTTTCTGGCTATTGGTGTAGGTTTACTCTATATTTTATATTCTAATTAAAGTTTTTTTTCGACGTACTAATCTTTTTATTTTACTTACTTTAACCACTGTACTTTATCTTTGGTCATTATTATTAATTCTTCGAAGGTGAATTTTTTTTAATAAGATGGCGGTTTCTTCTCTAAAATATTTTTTGCTTTTTTTATTTCACCATTTTTTTTCTCTCGTCTTTTTCCTATAATGCATTTCTTATCACATTTTAAATTTTTTTGGTTTGTTTGGGTTTTAACCCGATTTATAAGTTACTAGTGATTATATTCTTCTTGTTTTTTTTTACTAGCAATTGTTTGTTTTAGTATAATGATCATTTTTTTTTTGGAGTTTGGGTGGATCTTTTTTTTTCCTTTATATACGGAGTTGCCTTCTGCTGATATGAGGGTGGATTTAGTTTCATTCCTTTTTCTTCCCAGCCTTCTCCAGGCTTGGGTGCGGTTTTCTCTCCTTGGGTGGGGGGTGGGGGATGGGAGGGTTCTAAATCTATTGTTCTTTTTATCAGTTTTTTTAAAGTTTTTTCATTTGGGCTGATTTTAAACTACTAAAATGTCCGCGATGTCATCACTTCCAGGTCCACCCCTTATTTTTGTTCCTCTTCTGGGTGCATGAGTTCATAATTTGGTTAACTCTTTATATACCAAAGGGTTGATTTCAGAAATATGGCTCAGGCCATTAATTTTGTCTCTTGGAATACTAATGGCTTAAACCATCTGATTAAATGGAAAAAGATTTTCAAAGTAGTCCAAAGACTGAATGCACATATTATTTTTGTACAAGAAACTCATGTGAGGAAAGAGGACAATCAACTTTTTTTTAGGTTTTGGAGGGGCCAATAGTACCATTCGCATTCGAATGCTAAAGTAAAAGGAGTTTCAATTTTTATTGACTCTTCTATTGCATTTGTCCAACACGATATTATTTTGGATCTGAATGGCAGATTTTTGTTAATTACTGGGTTACTTTTTAACAAAAAGGTTGCTCTGGTTAATGTTTATGCTTCAAATATGGATTATCCCGATTTTTTTAAGTCCTTATTTACTTCTCTACCTAATCTAAATGAATATAGGTTAATAATGGGTGGTGACTTTAACTGTTGTTTAAATCCTTTGTTGGACAGCTCTATATCTACTCAGACTTTACCTAATAAGTCGGCCACTTATATTAACTCTTTTTTGACTGATAATGGAATTTTTGATATTTGGAGATTTCGGCATTCTAAGGACAAAGAGTTTTCATTTTTCTCACGTTTATCATTCTTACTCGAGAATTGATTTTTTTTATTGACTCTTGTTTTATTCCATCGGTAATTGGTTGTAATTATATTATAGCCATCTCTGACCATGCTCCATTAAAACTTTCTATTAAATTTATGGATACAGCTTCTAGTGCTAGGCAATGGCAATTTGATTCTACCTTACTGCAAGATCCAGATTTCATTAAATTTATGAAGGAACAGATCTATTTCTTCTTTTCAACTAATTCCACGGATGATATTTCTTGAGGAACACTTTGGGACATTTTTAAAGCATATATATGTGGACAGGTTATCTCCTATTCCGTTGGTTTGAGAAAACGCATTAAGAAGGAAACTCTTTTATTGGTTGATAAAATTAAAGAGGTTGACAAGAAATATTCGACTGCTCCTAGTAAGGAGCTTTACAAAGGGTTGAACTTCAAATGGAACATAGTTTATTAATTACATCTTCGATTGAAAATCAATTAATGAAAACCAGATCTGATTTTTATATACATAGTGATAAATCGGGTAAACTGTTAGCTAATCAATTGAAGAATGCTTTGGTTAAACGCCAAATTATTAAGATTCGTCAGCAGAATGGCAATTGACAGTTAACCATGATGAGATAAACAAACCTTTTCAATATTTTTATACCTCCCTGTATCATTCTGAATTCCCTCATGATTATAATATCATGTATGATTTTCTTGGGAAATTGAATTTTCCAAAATTATCATCAGATGATCTTTCAATATTAGAAACTCCTATTACGGATGCAGAAATTAAAGGGGTTATTTCCTCTATGAATTCTGGGAAAGCACCAGGTCCAAATGGGTATACAGTATAATTTTTTAAGTGTTTTTCCTCTCCTCTTTCTCCTTGGTTACTCAAGGTTTTTGAAGAAGCAATCAGATTGGGTAATCTGCCACAATCTTTTTATAGAGCTTCCATTTCTTTAATATTGAAGATAGATAAAGACCCTACTGACTGTGCATCCTATAGACCAATATCCTTATTGAATGTAGATTCCAAGATCTTTTCCAAGTTTCTGGCATCCAGACTGGAGAAGGTATTACCTCAAATTATCTCAGAAGATCAAACTGGTTTTATTAAAAATCGCTATTCTTTTTTCAATGTCAGAAGATTATTGAATATCGTTTATTCTCCTTCACATAGCACCTCAGGATGTGTCATTTCATTAGATACGGAGAAAGCATTTGATATTTTAGTCCGACATTCATTTCCAGGATTAAACTGATATATCATACTCCAGTAGCCTCGGTGCTTACTAACAACCAAAGATCTCCCTTTTTTCATTTATTTCGGGGTACTAGACAAGGCTGTCCTCTTTGTCCATTATTATTTGATATTGCTTTAGAACCCTTGACAACAGCTATTAGAGAATCACCGAACATTTTTGGCATTACTAGTGGGACAGATATACATAAGTTACCATTATATGCAGATGATTGATTATTATTTATTTCTGATCCTGAGAAATCCATTCCTGCAGTTATATCACTGTTGGCTAAATTTAGTAATTTTTCTGGGTATAAATTAAATCTTAATAAGAGTGAATTGTTTCCTTTAAATAGACAGGTTCCAATTTATGGAAATTTACCTTTTAAATTAGTTAATGACTCTTTTATATACTTAGGGATTAAAATCACAAAAATATTATAAGGACTTATTTAAGGTTAATTTTTTACCCTTAATTGATCAGATTAAATGTTTGTTCACTAAATGGTCACCATTATCTTTATCTCTGATAGGTAGATTAATGCTATTAAGATGACTATTTTACCGAAGTTTTTATATATATTTCAAGCGGTACCAATTTTTATTCCAAAATCTTTTTTTGCTAATGTTGATTCAAAAATTTCCTCATATATATGGCAGAATAAAAAAAATATTTACAGAAGGCAAGGAGGGAAGGTGGATTGGCATTGCCTAATTTTAGCTTTTATTATTGGGCAGTTAATATCCGATATTTGATATGTTGATTAAAGGATTGGAATTTATCTTTTTAGCCCTCATTGGGTGAACCTGGAAATTAAATCTATACAAGGATTTTCATTGGGTTCTATTTTAGAGTCTTCTCTTCCTTTTGCTCTTTCTAAATTGCAGAAACGAATTGACAATCCGATAGTTAAACATACTTTACGTATATGGTTTCAATTTCGGAAATTTTTTGGGTTGAATCAGTTTGTTTTAAATATTCCTATTGTATCCAATTTCTTTTTTTATCCTTCTATTATAGACCAAGCTTATTCAGCTTGGAAGACCAAAGGATTACTACGATTTTCCGATTTATTTTTGGATAATTGTTTTATGTCTTTTGAACAATTATCTAATAAATATAATTTGCCTAGATTTCATTTTTTTTAGATATTTACAGATTAGTAATTTCTTAAATACTGTACTTCCTATCTTTCCAAATCTTGAGTCTTCGGGTATTTTGGAGAATTTGCTAGAACCAAATCCTTCTCATTAAGGGGTAATATGAAAACTCTACAAGATAAATATGAAGATACATTCAGAGCTCTTCTATAAGATTTAAAATGATTGGGAAAGAGAACTTAACCTTACTATCCCTATTGAGAATTGGGATAAAATTCTTCAATTAGTCAATTTATCATCTATATGTGCTAAACATTCATTAATATAGTTTAAACTTGTGCATAGGACTCATATGTCCAAGGATAATTGGCTCATTTTTATTCCTATATAAATCCTATTTGTGACAGATGTCATTCTGAGATAGCGTCTTTAACTCATATGTTTTGGTCTTGCCCGCTTTTGAAAAAATATTGGAAAGACATTTTTTATATTATTTCCACGGTATTGAACATTGATTTACAACCTCATCCTATTACTGCAATTTTTGGTTTACCAATGATGGACTCAATCCATTTATCTTCTTCCGCTTGTCGAATGATTGCATTTCTTACATTAATGGCTAGATGATCTATTTTGTTTAATTGGAAAAAAATTAATCCTCCTACTGTATTTCATTGGTTTTCTCAAACTATGTTATGTCTAAATTTAGAGAAAATTAGAAGTGTTGTATTTGACCCTTCTATTAAATTTGAAAAGATATGGAGAAGATTTATTCAATATTTTCATATGATGTAATGTGACCTTGTTCCAAGCCTATTTGTTTTTCCAGTTTTGATTTTACATATGTTGAGAGGATCGGAGTTGACGACACTGATGATTTTGTACTTTTGTTAGATATTATAAACAGCCCATTTTTTTCCATCATTATTTTTTTGCTATTTTTTCTTTTTTTCTTCTTTGTTAGTTATTAGGTTGTTAGATTAATTTTTCTAGCATAAATTTTTTTACTTTTTCTCTTTTCTGTTTTTTTTATATATGATGTTATACCTAGTTTTGCTTTGTTTATATGTTACTTGTATCGTTCATGATTTGGGAAGACTCATTTATATTGTAACTACTGCTTATGTATCCTTTCATGTTTAGTTTAAATTTGTATGTTTGTAATCCCATTATGTATTAATCTTATTATCTTGATAATAATAATAATAATAATAATAATAATAAAAAGATTGGAAAAGAAAGAAATTGGAGATAAATTATTTGGAATTTCAGTATGTTGCAATAATCAAGTTTACCTCATTAATCTGTTCTTGTCTTCTCAGTTACACTAAATGGAGACCATTCTTGTTTGTAGTTAAAAATAATTGAGTAAAATCAAAATTACGCTTCATAGCATTTTACAGTAACTCTCCAAGAAAGAACAACAAAGACCATTAACTTAAAAAGGCAGATTCATGTCAGCTGATCACAACAAATCCTAGAACATTGCACTTCTGTCTAAAAATAGTATAGCCATCATATCTGATAGCATAGTGATTGAACACCTTACTTCTCTCCAAAAGCATATCTTTGAAATCTGGAAATGCTGCATGATTCATGTTTGAAGTTTCTGTTCAGAAAGTTTGGAATTTATACCATACTGAATGGTGAAAAGCAGAAAGAAAAAGATAATTGAAATAATAATCTACACTTCTCGCAGCTGACACAGTATGGAAATGGAAGGCAAACAGGATGATTCATGCTGTGACATTGTCATGGATAGTCAATAGAATGAATGCAAAGGTGTGTGCACAGGAGCAAAAATTATGTTCACTGCCATCCATATGTATGAATGGAGAATGTTGGATCACAATGCAGTATAATTAAAAAGTGGAAATACTGAAGGATAGAACTAGAATGATGCTATTAACATACCTGTGGAAAGTTACAAGAAAGGAATGGCCAAAGACAGGTATTTGATGGATGTGACACAAGTAAGAAAAGTATTCACTGCTGGAAATACTCTGGTTAAAATTATGCAGACAAAAGTGAAACCATTTGGAGCTGTTTCAGGGGCACCAAGGCACTGCAGCAGTTGGCACAATGCTATTACAGCTCAGACTGCGCTGGAATTTGTAGTGCAATTCCAGTGCCATTCTGTAAGGAAATCACCCCATTAGATGCATGGGTTTCTCGCACAGTCTAAAGATATACTGGGTAGGTTAAATGGTCATCGTAAATTGTCCCATGATTAGTTTAGGGTTGTCAAGTTTGTCGGGGGTTGTTGGGGTGGTTGGCTAAAAGGGCTGTAAGGGTCTGCTCCACACTACCACTAAATGAATAAAACAAGAGCAGATCAGTGTTTGACCTTGCCATTTGATTTTAGTTGAGGGGATTTTTTTTTCCCCTGTGCAACACCAGTTGCAAAATTTTCAAAGAAGCTGCCCAAAAGAAACGCCACCTGCCCCACACTTGGTTTCAGTGTGCAGTTACCCAAGGTGGTTTTTCAGGCCCAGGTATTCTCCTATTACCATATCTGGGACCTCACTCCTGCAACTACCACAGATGACATGTTTTTCTTTGAACTTCTTGTGTGTCTAATAGAATTCTGTTTCCACGAAGAATCAAATAACAGAGAAAATTTGGGTACAATGTTTGGTTAAGGGGGCCAAATGGAAGGCTTGGTTTGATAGCATAGGGACATGGAGAGAAACAAAACACAGCTAAACAGTAGAAAGCCCTAAAAGTTGTATGTTTGCAACAAACAGATCCAAACAAGTTTTTAAAGCACACAAGCTTGAACAGGCAAAAAAAAAACAAAAATAAGGGCAACAACATACTTGTAACTGGTGGTTTTAATTGATAATAAAACAGTGTCGGGTTCTCAAAAAGCAAATGCCACACATTTAAATTCCCCAGAACATATTACTTTTCCCTCTTGGTATACAAGAAAGCCAATACACAGTATTTCTTCCAAAAATATTAGCTCTGGAATGGCATCTTGTAAACTAACTGTCGTTACTAGATAGGGTCCAGCCATCTATTTTCCATCTATTTTGCCATTCCACTGGGTAATTAAAATACAATGATATATGTGCATTTCAATTTAGTTGGAAACATTCACAATGAGAAGATGTAGGTTCAAGCCAAATGTTAATGGCTCAACAAATAAAAGCTACTGCATTAAGCTTTCAGATATCTTATATTGAACCATGTTGTCCAAAATGATATACAGACAACTTCCAAAGCACAATTTTAACAGTAGAGAATCTTGGCCAACAAGACAAATAGATGAATACATTATTTTTTGAAGTTGCTAATTCAATTCTCATACCTTTCAGTGTCTCAAATGCAACTCAATACTTTTGAACTGTAGTCACTATAATGTAGAAAACTCAGCTGACAAACAGCAACAGATAATGCCTTAATAAACTGCTTCAATAACATTACCTGAAGAACCAGTATTGGGCAGGAAATCAGCACAACCCTGCTACTTTTCCTTAATGTAATGTGCTGCGATCTTTTCAGACACCTTAAAGAGTTATACAGAATTATGCGGACCACATCTACCCAGTTGATCCCTCTCCCCTCCCCCATTCTACCCATAATCCTGTGAACCAACCAATACAAACATTTATTTACTGATACTAGTGTCCCTGGCTTATCCACTTTCTCATTCCATATACTCACCACCTACTTTTAAATGTTACTCCTCACCCTAACACCCACTAGTTCTATACTCCCCTACCCTGAGGAAAAGAGTGTTACCATCACCTTAACGATGTGTCTCATAATTTTAAACACTTTTTTTTAAAAATCACCCCTCATTGTCCTACCATCAAATGAATACAGATGTATCCTGACCAACCTCCCCCTATAACTGAAAACATCCTTTCTGCACTTATCCTGATTTAACCATGTCTTTTCTTTTCTATAAGAGGGTAAGCAAACCTGCAGACAGTACTCCAAGTACAGCCTCACCACCAACTTATACATCTGCAACATAATGTCCCAACTCCTATACTTAATGCCCTGACTGACAAAAGCCAGCCTGCTAAATTCCTTTTTCACCACCCTGTCTGCCCATGACACTGCTTTGCACATTGCTCTTGCATTCACTCCTAGGTTACTCTGATTTACATGCTCTGGAGCTCTACCATTCATCGTATAACTCTTACTCTACAGTGACTTTCCAAAAAGGTTCACCTCATGCATATCTAAATTGAATCCCATTTGCCGCTTCTCAGCCCAGTTTCCTAACTGATCAAGTTTACACTATCAACACCACCTGCTAATTTCACATCATCTGCAAACTTGCTAATCAAGCTTTGTGCATTCACATCTAAATCATTTAAATAAATAATGACTAACAAGAGCCTCAAGGCCGATCCATGTGGCACACATTCATTCCAGAAAACAACCTTTCAACCATCACACTCAGCTTCCTACTACTGAGCCAATTTTGAATCTCCTAACTAGCTCCCCCTTCTAAACCCAATTGCCATGCAGGACCTTGTTAAAGGCCTTACCAATACCCAAATAGACAACATCTACTACCATATCCTCATCTACCCTTTTGCTCACCTCTTCAAAAATCTTAAAAATTCATCAGACAATACTTCCCATGGACAGAGCTACTATGACTCCTAAGCTTATTCTATCTAAATGCTGGTAGACTGTGTCCCTCAGAATTCCCTCCAGTATCTTCTCGATCTTAAAAGTGGCAAAAAATGAATGGCTTTTCTCTTTTTTTTGCTACTGCAGGTGACAAATCAGACAAACTGTACTTTGAGGGGTAACTTTGGAAATACTCTCTTCATCATCTTGCCTTGTGAATCCTTTTCTCACTATACACTTCAAGAGGACAAAATGGAAAAGCAACATCACAAACTTGCATTTTAGCTGCTGGGCTTCAACTACAAATGGCTTCATTTTTTTTTGCATCTCATGTGACCATCCTTTTAACTCTTAATCCTATCAGGAAATCCTTCAGAGAATAAAATTTAATTTTAACTGTTTCAGTTCCAAATGAGATCAGAAAAGGATGCTAAAGGATTTTAGAAATGAGAATTGTTTGGAATCTCATTTTAATTACATGGCTAAAGCTCAGTTCTGAAGATTAAAAATGTCCCATTGAACATAGACCAATTCTCATGGCCAGCTGTTTTATTTCAAACTTTAGCCATATGCATGTAACACATGAAATAAAGCACCGTAAACTGCAATACGTTTCAAATAATTGACAACTAGGTTTCTTAAAAAATGTTAATGATAACAATTCTCAGAAAGAACAAATATTATTGATCTTATGCTTTCATATCGCTTGAATCCCTATTTTCAATGGCTACTCCCCTATTCTTAAACAGTGGCCACTGGTTCATTATTTTATATATGCTATATTTTGAGACCACCACTCCAAATTCTCTTCTCCTAATAGTTACTCTGTGAGCCCTCCAAGTATTAAACATATCTCAATGAGATTGCTCTAAGGAATAGAGGCATACCTACTTCCTCTCTCCTCATACAGTGGATCTACCAATTCAGGAACCAACCTGTACTTGCTCTAACAGCAAGTGTAACCTCAATTACGCAAAGCAAGACTGCACTCCAGGTGTGGGTGGTCTTATGAGGGTCCTATGAAAATGCAGGGACTCCTGTACTGTTAAAAGCCATTTAAACTTGTACCTTCCCTAATACTCACTGCACTGACATGCTAGCTTCCAATGATCCATTGAACAAGAATACCAATGGAGCCCATTTGACAGCCAATATTTTCCAATTTCTTTAGTTAAAAAAACTAGTTTGCTTTCTCTATCAAAAAGGATAACCATAAATTACATATCTGCAATACCCACTCATCTATTTTGTGAGATACATCCTCAATCTCCAACAGACTAGTGAAACAGAATTTCTCTCATAAATTCATCCCAAATTTGCTCATTTTCTTGCTGTCTCAGCTGTCTATAGACTCCAGTATTTTCCCAGCTGCCAATTCCAGATCAATAAATTGGTTTACTGTTTTCTCTCTCCTTCCACTTTTAAAATAGAGTGTTTTTTAATTAGATTAATCCTTTTAAACTGTTGAAGCTTATTGCAGCTTATTTCATTTTGGAATTTAAGTAATCCAGGCAGTTTATTCATGCAGCATCCAAAAAATTGCACCAATTCTCACAGTGCAACCTCATTTCAAGATATTGTTTATGTTAAGCAGTAATCTGCCAAATTCTTAAATGACAAACTCTTCCTATTAATGCAGACGAATAATAGAAAATAGGCAAGCCATTAGTAACAGAAACATGACTTTTAATGCCATTTTAGTGTGCTTGTGTTACCCATGGAGGCAATCCCCTCCATCATCCTAGGCAGAGTGAACCAGGTACAAATTATCAGTTGAAAAGTTTCTTAAACCAGATGTCATTTATCATCATGCAAGAAAATTGCTATGGAAACAAAATATAATAGCTATGACCAATTACAGAAAAAATTAAATTGATTATTCTAAGGGAGCCTAGAATTTTGAATATTACAGAAGATAACATGAATATCTTAAAATATACTGAGAACATATTAAAGCATCTCTAATTGTCTCAAAGGAGGAATTACAAAGGAGTCAGTAACAGCACGGGGATGAGACAGAAGCAAATTTAACTACGTAATATTACGCAGGTGAAAATAGTTAAATTATTATGAGTAAATCTTGTTCCCTATATGGTCATCACTCTAAAAGAAAGTGCCAGCTTTAAAGTCTAGACTGACAGAGATGTATCCACATCTGTCCAGAAATAAAGCTGAATTTTGCTGTGATTTTGGCAACGTCAACCTTGGCACAGGATGGAGACCTCATTCATTGCTAGCGAATTCTAAGCTTTTGAGTTAGGCAAGAAAGAATCTAACAATATCACCTTTTGAGGCATAACTATGTACTTTTTCCAATCTTTTAAACTGCAGATTCACTGTACCTTGATCTGATCATCAGTGCTATGGTATTCTTTCAATTTCAGAAGGGAAACCACTTCATTCAAAAACGTTCTCTTTACAAAGCTATGGCATCACCAGTAATATTTGATACAATCCTTCTGCATATGATAATGGGTAACTTACAGCTTACATTAGGGAAACTAGGCAGTGGAGAAAGTTTGCAGCTTTAAATTTCTGGGCAATAACATATCAAATGACCTGCCTTGGGTCCAGCACATAGATGCAAGCATCTTTACTTTCTCAGGAGGTTAAGGTGGTTCAGTTTGTCATCAAGCTCTCCCAACACTAACTTCTTCAGTTTAAAGTATCCTGACAGGTTACATTATGATCTGGTATAACAATTCAAATACTTAGGAATTTAAGAAGCTGCAGAGTGTAGTGGACACTGCCCAATATATCAGTGGCATTCCCTCCCCACATTTGTGATATATACAGGAGGTGGTGCCTCAAGAAGGAAACATCAAAGATCCCCAACACCTGGGCCATATTATTTTATTCAGCTACCATTGGGGAGGAGGTAGAAGCTTGAAGTCCCACACCACTAGACTCAGGAACAGCTACTTCCCTGCAATCACTTTCTTCAATCAACTGGCAAAACTAGAATCATTATAATTTAGCAACACTATGACCACCTTGCATGAAAATAGACTTCCAAATCTGTTTTCTAGTAAAAATTGTGTATAATTGATGATTAATGTGTTTTCTTATAACTGCTGCTTAAATGATACTACGTGCCTCAGATGTTGCCTCAAGTAAGTTTTTCATTACACCTGGGCCTACATGTACTTATGTATATGACAATAAGCTTGGCTTTGACTTTAATAAACCTAGAGGAAAGAATCCCAATGAGTTGATGGGCCTGCATGGTATACAATTTACATAAAAACTCCACAAGGCATCTGCAGCTGTCCTCATGAACCTGCCTATAAGAGTTTTGCTCTCAGATAAGGTGACAGTTCCAGGTCATTCTAATATGATTTGTACTTTATTAAATACTGCTAATTGTTACACTACATCAAATTTTCTGTAAAATGGCTACATCTGTTGAATCACAAGTCTTTTCAACTTGAAGTACTACATACAAACTAACATTTAGCAAGGGTCTTTTCAAAAACTTCATACAGCTGTTATGTAAATTTTCTATTACATGCATTCATTTTACAGAACATTGCTCTGATCCTTTAAGGATTAAATAAATGCAAAAAGGAATAAAGCCTTTATTTTCATTAAAAAAAATTTAACCTATCAAGACATAACTCTTGTTTATAATTAGCTGATAAATTATTGATTTCCAAATCTGGTGTCATGACCTATGTTCCCTCTAAGCTGTGCATGTGTGTGCGCACACACGTTTTTCAACCAGCACACACAGGAAATTAATGTGCGCACAGAAGGCTAGTTACCTAAAATAATGCAGTAATTAATAATTGCACTTATTGAAAATAACCTTTCAGCTAAATGTTTCTATTAAGTAGTCAGTCAGTTTTTCAAATACCACAATGCATGTCACTAATTTACGTCACCTCACCTTTCCTGTTCTGGTTTATACAGCTATATCACGGCGGCAGCCAACTTTGGCAGACAGTGTTCATATCATAAAGTTTACAAAGATCTGTTTCAAATGCAGTATGTAAAAATCCTGTTTCAAAATGAACAGTTTTGCAACCTTGTACAGTTGATGGACATTGGAGGAACCTTTCTTACATCTAGTGCAGACTGCGAGCGAGGCTTTAGCCTAATAAATCAACTCAAAAACAATTTGAGAAACTGTTTAGGCAAATGTTATTTGGATATGCTAATGAGAACAAAAGCTATCAACTAGATGGAAATTCTATTAGTCTAGAAAGAGTTTAAAAAGAATGGGTAAATGCCAAAAACAGGAGAGAGAAAAAAATAACTGAGTGACTTAAATATGTATGTTATTTTGCTGTTATTCTGTGCAGTTTTATGTCAAATATTTTGTAAACCTTCATAAACTGTGTCATGTGTGCACATACTTAAGTCACAGGAAAAAAATTTGCAAAACATAAGATTTCTGCGCACACTGACTACTAAAAATTAGAGGGAATATTGGTCAGAACAGCAAACAAATTGACAATGAACTTCACTTTGAAAGCCTCAGCAGGTTGTTTCTTACCAGATTTTTGCAACATTCTCATTTCGGCCAAACTTCCATTCAGAAATAGAAACAAATAAAAATCCACCACCCCTCCCCCCCCCACCACACCATATAGTAATCTACTTTGCCACACAATATCTCAAGACTTAAATTTTGAGTTTACCTAAACAAATGCCAGAGATCAGTGCAATGGCTGAACTCTTTAGCAGGAGTTTTGCATTCGAGGCCTATATATGGGCATTTGAAAAGATATTTAATCAAGTTTTATATAATAAACTACACAGCAGAGTTAAAGCCAATGCATTTAGAGGTACAGTTAGCCATGCTGCAAGCCAAGAGCTATCTTGAATGGTTACTTTTCAGACTATATTACCAGGTGGTGCAGTAGCTTCACAGCTGGCACAACACTTTATAGCGCAAGCAATCCCACCGCTGTCTGTAAGTAGTCTGTACATTGTCCCTGTGACTGTGTAGGTTTGCTATGGATGTTCTGGTTTCCTCCCACATTCTAAAGATGTACAAGTTAGGGTCAATAAGTTGTGGGAATGCTATGTTTGCGCTAGGAACATGGTGACATCTGCAGGCTGCCCACAGCGATCCTACACTTTTCATGTTTTGATGTATATGTGACAAATACAGCTAAATCTGTATTTTTTTGTATTAGTATACATTGGAAAGTTACCACAATGGAAGCAAATTCACAGAGCATCATGTAGAGAGTCTAAAGACTTATTGTCCTTCAGAAGCTCTTCAAAGAATGTTAAATGCTGTACATTGCTATGGCACTGGCATGCATGAGAAAAACTGATTTCACAAGTTGTTAGGTCAGTAACCAGAAGACACAAATTTAAGGTAACTGGAACAAGAGTCAAGAGAAATAATATTTTGTCTTCTGAAGTAATCAATAGCTGTATGGATTGTGCTGGCCTGCAGATACAATAGTAACTTTCAAAAGGGAATTGGATTCCTTCGACTTGTAAAGCTATTCAGCAATTTTTTTTTATTTATAGAGAGCAATGTGTTCTTTGAAAACATGTTTTAAGTTTCAAAACTTGAAAAGGCTAGACAAAATGCAGTGTATTCCCAAATTCTGAGAGTACCGTTATCTGGTACAGCAAAAAAACTTCAAAAATTAAAGAATCATACCATAAAGAGTCAATAAACATGCAGAAATAAATAATAAATTGAATGTTCATAAAGTGAGAAATAACTGAATTGAAAATATAATTAGACAATTCTTTAGAAAGTCAGCACACAGATTCAACATATTACATTCCACAGCCTTTTAGATTCTCGAATTCTACAAGCTTCTCAATGCATTTAGCTTTCAGTTCCAGTATAATGTGCATGCCTACCTGTAGATTCAATGTATTCTACACATCGTTCAATAAAAGCTGGTATAGGATTATCAGCAGTAACCACATCTTCAAGAGGAACCCCAAAGTAATTACTTTCCCAATTTCTTCTTGCAGGTAGTCCAGGTTTCGGCCCCTTTGAAAAGTAATTCAATTAGGTTTCTATGGTGTTTATCAGTATAAGACATTTAAGTAGAATTTCACAAGCTTCTTCACATTTTAGTGTGCAGTTTAAAAAAAAGGGAATTTTCCACAAATTTATTGCACTTTTCATGAAAGCAAATTTGAAAAAGATACTGACATATCAGTCAGATCTGGATGACATTAGGCATTTTTCACAATTTTACACTGCCTTGAAAATGTATACAGCCCCCACAACTATCTTCACATTTTACTGTCTCATTTTCTAAATTTAAAATATTAGGTAGAATTTTTGAGCTAATCTACTAAACATTGTGCATCATGTCAAATCAAAAGAAAAAACTCCAAAACCTGTCAACAAAATACTAAAAATTAAAACCCAAAATTGTGAACCTACAAAAAGTATTCATTCCCCTTTGTAATTACCATGCTAACTTTCTTCAGGTACAATAAATTGCTCACCGACGCACCCAATTTGTTGATATAGAAAATTGGAGGATCACCTGTTTTCAATGATTTCATAATAATACCCCCATGTAAGGTCCAACAGTATAACCATATAACAATTACAGCACGGAAATAGGCCATCTCGGCCCTTCTAGTCCGTGCTTGTAGTATGGTAGATTTTCAACAGACCAAACCAAAATGAACACAAAAGAGCATTCAAGACGAATCAGGGAAATGATAATGGAGAAACACAAATCTGGGGAAGAGTACAAGATCATCTCAAAGGCACTGAACAAAGTTCATCGTGAAAATGTGGAAAAATTATCAAATCATAGCCGCACTGCCTAGGGTTAGGCTGCCCCACTAAACTCTGTCATCATAGACGAATGGCACTTGTGAAAGAGGCTACTGTGACACCAAAGGGAGCTGTAGATGTCAGTGGCAGCAACTGGAGATGAAGTTCATGGCTCCACAATCTCTACAGCCTTGCACAGAAGGAATATTTATAGAGAGTGGCAAGGAAAAAGCCCTGGCTTTTGAAAAGAAGCATATTCTTGCCCATAAATACTTAAAGCGTCACTTAGGAGATACTGTAAAGACATGGAAGAAGGTCTTCTAGTCGGATGAGACTGAAGTGGAACTTTTTGGCCTCAACATTAAGCAGTACGCATGGTGTAAAATATAACTGTGCATCAGCCAGGTAATGCCAACCCTGCTGTAAAGTCTGATGGAGATAGTATCATGCTTTGGGGATGCTTTTCAGCAGCAGGGACTGCAAATATGTTCAGGATTGATGGAAAAACGAATGCTGCTAAAGACAGGTAAATCCTGGTTTTAAAACCTATCAGCCTCTGCCGGTAAACTCAAACTGGAGAGATTCATCTTTCAGCAGGACAACGACCAAAAGCACACTGCCAGAGCAACCATGGAGTGGCTTCAAAAGAAGAAAACTTATGTCCTTGAGCGGCACAGTCGGAGTCCTAACCTTAACCCAATTGAACATCTCTGGCACAACCTCAACATTGCTGTCCACTGCCGCTCCTCAACTAATCTGGCATAGCTTGAGCAATTTTGCAAGGAGCAATGGACAAATTTTGCTCCATCACATCTTGCAAAGCTTAAGCAAAGACTTAACCAAAAAGACTACTGGCTGTAATAGCTACACGAGGTGGTTCCACTAAGTACTGAGCAAAGGGGGGTGAGTACTTTTGACCTGCTGACATTTCAGACTTTGAATTTTTAGTTTTTCATGTTTCCCAGTGTTCCCATTTTCCCAGTGTTTTTAGTTCTACTTTCGGGGGGAAAAAAAGCAGCATGTGATACACAAATAAAAATTCTCATTTAATCAAAACAAAGGGTTGGGGGTTGAATACTTTTACAAGGCACTGTAGATTATTTAGATCTTAAGACTTGTATACTAACCAAAAATTTGCCATCCAAGGTTTTGGAAATAGTTAATTCAAAACAATGCAGAACACAAAGAAATTACCAATTTGTACAATATAATCAACATGATGTTGGTACAAAATAACATTGGCTATACCGTTATGCTCTTATGCAGAAATGGATGCGCTGAAAGAAAAAGATTCACTTAAAAATTCACAGGTCTACTGATAAATTAATCCATAGTACAACATTGAAAAGCTCTGGATCTATTTTGCAATTAATTTCTAACTTTCAATTAAGATTGCTCTTTCTTTACTATAAACAAATTCAGTGCGTGCAACAGTGATCATGATGTTAGAAACATTTGGAAGGAACATTAGTCAACCCAAATCATGTTAGCCCACAATTTATAACAATTCTGTATGCAAAATAAAATGTACAATTCCAAACTTGCCTTTTTGTTTGGCTTTTGTGGCTTTGGTTTTGCTGGTTTTTTATCCCTCTTCCTCCTTGGATCATCAACTTCTGGATCAGATGCAATAGCAGGATTATCAATTCCTGCTTTCCCACAACTATCTGGGGACAGTAAAGGATCTTCCTCACTCCCACGATGAGTTTTCCCCTTCTTTGGCTTGCGTGAAGATGATGGCACAGTTTCATCATCACTACCATCAAAGCGTTCTCTCCTTCTATAGTATAATCTAGCCTTTCTAAATAGTGTCTTGGATTTGTATTTGTACTTTGAAGGCTTCCGTATTATGGGTTGCTTTGCGGATCTATCGATCAAGCCATTTTCTTCTTCTCCTAGGGAATTACTTCCTCCGATCAAAGTTGGCTTTCTTATAATCTTAGAAGTTTTTGAATCTTGGGGAATGGAATATATTTCATCATCCATTTTCGGTTTTAGCAGAGAATCTCTTGGGACTGAGTAATTGTCAGTTGGATCTAGGTCATCTGGATGGCCAAAAGGTGCTCGGTTGGTTCTCTTTGGGTTTTTACCAATTACCTGTTCAATGGTTTTCACAAGATTTGGATCAAGTTTTCTCACGTCAGGCCTCAAAATAGAAGGTTTGGGTTTAATGGGTGGAGGCACTTTATGATTCTCATGATTAACAATTGGACTACTGTGAACTGGATATTCAGTCCCTTCAAAGTCTGATCGATGTTTAGAACGATCATTGGATGAGGGAAGCAACTGCACCTCATCTCCAATAGGACTGTATGGTGGAGGTGCTTCATTGTCATCTTCTGAGTCAGGATAATAATTGTAAGCTGGAGAGTTTGCCCGAGGAGACAAGGAGGCATCATCATTTGCATTAGTGGATTCTCTGGTGTCATACATAAACGAATTTTCAATACTATTTTTCTTCTCTAGAACTTCACTGAAGAATGGTGTGAAAACTTCTGTCTGCCTATGATACTGTGATAAAGTATATATGGCAGTAAATTTTGCAGATATTTCTGTTGCTATATGTTCACCCTCAGTCATCAGCTCTTTAATTGCTTCATTTTCAAAAAAATCAGCTTGACTGTCAGTAACAGCCACCAACTGAACAGGAATGATATCTTGCACTTCCGCCAAAAAGGCACGGAGCATTGCCATGGAAGCTTTTCGTTTTGCTGAATAAACTAGGATATACCCATGGACTAACTCATCCTTTCTTACACAAATGGATGAGTGGTATGAAAGTATTGTAATCTGGATTCGTTTGCGCTTTTCACCAATAATCTTCTCAAGTAGGAGTGAATTACTATGACCAGGCTGAGCCGCACTGCAAAACTGAGATTCCAAGAAAGGTGAAAGAATTATGTCAACATTAAATGGATCTCCACACATGGCACACATTACAATTCTCAAGTCAGCTTCTGTCATATCTTTAATACTGGGCAAAGGACTAACAACATTTAAATTGTTTTTCAATGCTTCCAAGAGGCCTCTAAGAGCTTGTTTTATTTGGAATTCATGAAATTTGCGAGTATAGGTTCCAGAGGGCACATCAACAAAAGGACATTGCAACTTATTGGCAAGTTGCTGTCCCTGAAGTCTTAAAATTGGCAAGTTCTTGCTACCAATGTCTCTCTGGTTTGCTAATATAACTGTAAATGAAAGATTAGCTGTAAACTTGCCTTTCCTGTTTGGGGTAGCTTCACTTCTTATCCGTTCTATGCAATCAGCCATACAACTAAGTGACTCTGTAGAGTTATAAACACAAAAATAGCCATGAGGTCGATGTGTTGTAAGCAGACCAGACAATACAAAAGTATTGAGATCCACTGGTTGAAGATCCAGTTCATATATCTTACCATCTAAAGTATACTCATCATCAGTACACTGAACTCGAATTTCATTAGCTAGTTCCTGTGCAAGTCCATCCCTACCCAAGAGAACAAGAATAAGCTTATCAATATTGGCACTATCCTGATGCATGTTTGGCCGATTGTTATCAAACTGTATAAGACTGGTGGAAAGTAATTGTTCCACCTTAATGTCCATGCAATTCTGACCACTGAGACAAGTTTCTTTAGTTGGGTGGTAGACAAATCCTATGTGTTTTAACAGAAGAGATTCCCGATCCGGTGCAAGTTTTTGTAGTGCCCTGTATCTTGGCTCTTCACTTAGAACAGTGTTAATTTCATTCATTTTGGGTGTTGCATTAAGATCTAGATCATAAAAAAGTTCAGAATGTTCAAAAAGCATTTCTTGGAATTCCTCTTTTGCTTTTTCAACAATTTCTCGTTGATGTCTACTGTAAACCTCTCTACGATCAGCATCAGTTATAAACTTGCAAGCTTCATTGTCCATGACAAAACATGACACATCTTCCCAGGGCTTCCCGGGTGTTATGAACTGTACCTTTTCAAGGTGCTTCTTAAACTTCTCTTTCATTTCAAGCCTTCGCCTCTCAGAAATCAAATGTTGCACGTGATTGTGGTAAACTTTTTCTCCTTCTGATGTACTGAGAAGGTCAAAGGGAAGTCTCTTATCATTCATATTATCAATGTGGTCAGTTTCATCCCAGGGTGTTTTTTCTAACACAACAAACCAGAGGGGAAAGTCAGGTCTCTGTTCCAAAACATTCTGAGCCTCTGACCAGTTCAACTGTTCAATTTCCTCAAGCTCAGGAAGCAATATATTCAGGGCTTTTGGTAACAAAGCAATATACTCTTCCCGTCGTTTTCTAACGTGTTCTTGTTTGAGCTGTTCTATGTGCTTAGAAAATGTGTTTTTTGCCTTCTTTGTCCCTTCCAAAGTTACATATTCTTCATAATCAGGGTGATTTTTCAATTTATTACTTACAGTTTTCCACTCTGCATGATAATCTTTTACAGCCTGGACAATCAACTTTTCAAATTTGTCCGTTGCTGAAGCAACAAGTTGTCTCTGTTGCTTATAAGCATCCAAGTATGGAATAATCTTCGGCTTTGCCCGTGTTTTATCCAACAATTGAATTAAAGTAGCAAAACACAAGTCCACATTCACATGAAATCGCGCTGAAGTTTCTACAACAGGCATATTCTTTTTGTTAGTTGCAAAAGCCTGCACTTCCCGCAGGTAGTGATCAACACATTCATCACACTTTGTTGCTGCTATAACAATTGGTTTTTTTGTTTTTGTCAGCTGAGCAACAAGGTTATTTACAAACTTCAGCTGATCATCAAATTTCCTATTGCACCCTTTGCTCACATCAATGCACAAGAGAAAACCATCGATGGTTAACTTACCATCTGGCATCTGCTTCTGCTCAAAGTCTTGCTCCAAACCCAGTTGATCAGTGCAGATGTACATTAACTTTTCAGCTGACTGTAATTTTGATACAGCTGCTCGTTTTATGTATAGTTGTAAGTTTGTGCTTCGATGAGGCAGAAAAGTTTGGTCATCAATAAACTCAGTTTGTTCAATGACTTGTACTTTATATTCAGTTCCTTCCTCACTTGTGTGGCTTACATCACCCCAGAACAGAAAATGGTCATTGTTGACAACACGACCTCCAAAATCAATCGTGCTGAGTACTGAGGTATGCTCTGGGTAATAATCATCCGCTTTTGGGTGCACGTATCGATTGCATAAACAAGACTTCCCAACACCACTTGTACCTTTCTCCTTCTCTGTCCCTGATAATCCCACCACACTAATACTGTAAGTTGGGGGACGCAGTTCTTTATTTTTTGCCATCATTCTTTGCCAGTCATCCCTTTATATTTGAAGACAACATTGGAATGTGCTCCTTTATTCTGTAGTAAACCCACATACAGTGGGTCACTGCTTCTCTTTGATGCAGTCCATAATGAGCTCCATTTTCATTGAAAATACATTTTTCTTCATAATTTTATTTCAGTCCATAGTTCCTCAACATTTAAGTTCTGTTTAAAACAAATAAAATCAGTTAAAAGGTTCAAATATTTAGAAAACAAAACATGTCAAATATCAACTTATAAACTGGTAACTTTCATTCAGTCACAGCAGATGGAAGTGAAGCTGAACAGATAACAGGAAAAGTTTGTTGACCACCCTCAAACCTCACACTATCGAAATTATATAAATATAACAGTCAACGTACAAAATGAATGACAAATTTATGAGAACTCCTTGTGGAATTAAGCAGCGTAAGGGCAGAAGAGAAAAAAATTAGATATATAATTAAGTACTCAAACAGCAATATACAGTAGATTGTTTTTTATTCAGAGGCAAATAATTAACAAAATGTTTTAATATTTAGAAATCTTGTAATGTTTATCTGAATATATCATTTTAAATGTTGACTTTTAAAAACAGTTTACTTTATAATGGCTACCTCATTGAAGGCAAGATATTCTCAATTACTTGATTTTCAGTAATATTTTCAGTGAAGCAGCTGTAAATTTATTTTTTAATTTTGCAAATAAAATATTTCAATTTATCTTTTTTAAAAAATCACCACTTAAATTCTACTTGAAATATTCAGATTCTAAATAAATAATAGGAAAAAAAAGCCTACAGTTACGAAGCTTCAAATTATAAATTACACGCACAGCTGCGGCAATTTCACCGCAGCCAAAACATATAAATTGCCGATCCTCACTCAGTGCGCTATGGCAGGTTTATAAAATCCCATCCCACCGTACATATATATATTTTAAATCCAATATCATTTCACGGGACTGAAACTGACTATGTGTGACTCAGCCAAACTAATAAAAGATCACAATAAAATAGATGCATAAATTAACTATGACAATTTTCATAGCTTCCTTTTCGCGTATACTTTTAAAACACGCAAAAAAGGAATACAAGTAAAGAACACTCAATGTCATCTTCTAAAGACACCTTCAATAGGCCCAATACCCTCCCCCACTACGAGCTAAAATCGGGAATCTCGATATTTTAAACATGTATATACAAATACTTATGTAAATCGAATAAACACTAATTCCAGTTCGGTTACATCATCACTTTGCCATTACATATTTTAGGGAATATTTTAAAACTGTTTCCATCGTTTGTGCCTGGACAGGTCAAGGAAAGACTGTCTCTCATGACCAACCCTCCTCCCCAAAATAAAACATCGCCCCTCCACTAAAAAAAAACATTAAGGAGAAATTTTACAGCGAACAATCGCAGCGCTCGAAGAGCGAGGCTTGATGCAGATGGGTTGCCTATTACTCAGCGTTAAATTCCCTCGCCGGCCGAGCTTCACCATTCCCTCCATTGTATCCGGATTTTCCCCTTACCCAACATGGTTGCTGCCAAGCTACTCTCGGCTTCCCTCCGCGGCCTGCCCCGGCCCGGCTGATTCCCCCGCCTCCTCGCACCGGGATTAACACAGCGTTTCGTTGTACTTGTACCTGACGTGCTCGTCCGCCGCCACTTCTACATTATTTTTTTCAACTCTCCTCCTCGGATGGATCGTTTTTCTTAAAATGCATTTTTGATGTTTTAAAAAAAACCAAGCAACCGGCAGCTGTAACACTCAGCTCGCGAAACAAGTTTTTATCTGGCCCACACCCCCTTCGCTTTTCGCTCTCGCCGGCCGAGCGGGCAAATCAAAGCGACGTGTGGACTGAAATGGCGGATACCGGCGCACAACTTTTCCAGCTATTTGGGCTCCTCGAGCAAACTCGACTCGCCGCGTCCGTCCCTCGCCCTCTCCCCCGCCCTCCGGCAAACGACGACAGGAGCAGCAGCAGCACCGCGGCGTCGGCGTCCTTCCAGCGGCAACCTCGCTCCACGCACACGCACGCACGGGACGGGCACGGTCGGGCAGACGTCACGGTGGTCGGAGGGGTGGTGGGGTGGGGGCTCCGACCGGAGGGATGTCAGCGCCTCGTCCCGCTCTCCCTCCGAGGGAGACTGCTCAAGCAGTTGTGAGTACGATCGCGGGGGATTCCTGAGGCGCCTCGCATCCTTGGAAATGCGTGGAATGTCCGTCCCCCTTAGAGGGAGGAGCTCCCTGAGAATATGGGAAACCAGGACATGGATGTGGACCCGCTCCCGCTTTACGCTGGAGAGCCCCTCGCTGCGAAACGTTATGTTACTTTAGCAGCTACAGATCCGCACGAATGTTAACGAATGGTCGTCGAGCTTCTGGTCTACCATGGATTTGCAGAAGGTCCAGATTTAATTTGGGATATTGGTTTACGGTGCGGAAATTACAGTCATATTAAAGCCAAACGCTGTGGATGTTTGATAGTGTGCTTGGTCATTCTGTTAGATAAATAGCCCCGTTGCCGGAACTTCCGCGACTATGTTGTAGCGTACTGAGATAGCTAGGAATATAACACAAAACGGAGTGTAGAGAATAATTTGCAGGTAAAGTCGTTTCTGTTAAGAATTAATCTTTCATCTTACAGAATCTTTCGTTTTCGTTCTGCTGAATATTGATTTTATTCAATAACACTACTGATTAGTGTTGAACTCTGAATCTCGTCCTTTTTCTTCCCGACAATGAATTCTAACAAAAGGACCATTTGTAAAAGTCTCTTTGAGGTTAAACAATTTGAAATACAAACTGTCCAAGCGAAATACGAGAAAAATGAAATCCGTTGACACAGTTGTTTAAAACAAAGGATTTTTTAAAAAGTTGTCAAAACAAATTGTGAATTTTTAAACAATTTTATGTAAATTTAAGACTTCAACTACTTGTTCTCATGGTTTGAATCTGAGTTTGTGGGTTAAAATCTCCAGAAATTTGAGTATTTGTGTAATCTAGAGTGAAGGGTGCTGCAGTTTAATCTGGAAGATAGTTATTAAACATAGAATTCAGTGGAAATATGTAATTTTAGGGTCTGTTCAGTGCTCTGTAAAATGAGAAGGGTGGAGCAGATCTGATGGGAAATCTGAGCACTTTCAAAGACTGAGAAACTTCTGCTTATCTCATAATTAATCCAAGAATATGGGGTGTTTATAAAAACTGAAGAAATAATCTTGAAATTTAGAAAGTATGACCAAATATGTACAAGACCAGCTTGGCTTGGAGCTTTGATCAAATCAAACATTGTGGCATTTCTCTCTTTTTGAATTTACACTATAGATAAATAGCCAAATAGGACAAATTGCCAGAACTTTCACGTCCACTGGACCTATATAACAGCACTTACGTCTTTTGTAATGCCTTTAGCATTGTCATTTAACAGAAGTTAAAAATAAAAATGATAAAATATGACTGAAAGGAAGAGATACACAAAAAGATTAAAACGGTTTGCCTGACCTGCTGAATTTACAGCAATTTCTGATTTTATTCTTGATATTCAGCATTGCTGATACAATTTTGGGGCATGGAGACACTCAGAAAGCCAGAATTATACCAGCAGATAGTTCAAAACGGTTTTTAATTCTAAATTTGGGTGAGTTTGGGAAATGGGTGGTAATATTTAAGCAAAAGGAAAAGAATTATACATTTTCTCCAGATCCCCTAACATCTCCAGTGGCTGATCCAATTGCTCCCTGTGCCCTGCAACCTTTTCATCCTTCTTTTATCTATAATCCATCTATCCCTGCTTTAGAGATTTTAAGACTTTGCCTCAGTATACTCCATTCATTAAAGAAGCATGTAGGTGCATGCAAGCACGAAGAGACAAAAAAGGGCACACATGGTGGATGCTTTCAGGTTAGTTTTCAGGTTCTCTTTTTACTCTGAGAAATTGAGATGAATGAGAACTGGAGTCCCTAATTTATATCCTGAAGGGAAGGCTTCGGGTTGTGAAAATATGAGGAAAGATCAGAGTTACAAAAAGTGGAATTTGAGATTATTCGGGGGGCAAATATGATAACATCAATATTCTGGCACCATAAGTGTGCTTTAGAGTGTGGGTTTTCAGAGAAGTAGATTCCCACGTCATAGACTTAAGAAGGAGTGGCAGGAAGTGAGTATCCATGTATAATAAAGCCTAGCTGATAAAAATATGACCCTCAATTCAACTATTTCTGCATTTTCCAAGCCCTGTGGTATGTTTTCAGGCTGACAGCCAGATTGATGGCTTGAAAACTGCTTTTAAAAGTACATTTTGTACTGACACATTTGTTGACCTTAATGTTAGATAAAATTGGCAAATATACTGTTAAAGTATGAAAACTTTCTCCTAAGTTTAACTTGCAATCTATAGTAGATTTTTGCAAAAGATGATTGAAAACATATGTTACCTACAAAATAGTTATTTGTTTTTTTAATTAGCTATTTCTCCACAGACGCTGTCAGATCTGAGTATTTCCTCAGAGGTGCCATTCCAAATACTATTCCAGAATGTTGTTTTATTTTACCCACATGGTGAACTCGTTGGAACTCAGACAATTGTCAGGAATCTGGCACTTAGTTGGTTCTGTTTTACTCAAAAGTGCTTTCAGTTGTGGATATGGGTTTCCCAGTGGGAGATGCATGAAGCTATAAAAGGGAAAAGGAGAAAAAAATTGCTTAAAGGAAACTCATCAGTAGGCAAACTATGAGGTTGAGAAGATCGGTCAGTTAAAATGGAATGAAGCACCAAAACAACTGTCCTTTGAAGCCATACCAGCGTCAAGCCATTCTGCTATTGTTCAGTTGGATCTTCTGATTAGTTTGTTAGAATGTATATAATGTCTTTCATGGGCATTAAATATTAGAAGAATCTCCCAAACAAACATCCTTGGGAGGTCTTCACTCAGTTTATTTTCTGGCATCTTTTATATTTGAGTGACAATCCCATTACACCTACTGAGCAGGTACTTTCTCATCATCCCAGAATGCTCCCTCTTTCCCCCATTGTCCTATTATTCCATGCCCAGATCTCCTCTTACCACTGCACTCTCAGCCAACCAAAGTTGTGCTCCTGATAAGTGATAGCTAAAAGTGCTGCATTTTTAATCTTCCAATTCTATCAAAGATCGATGTTAGGCATTTAACATTAAAAATGCCTCTCTGCCTGGCACGTTTACCTTCCTTTCTTCCCTTGTTAGAAATTAGAATCTTTGCCTTGCATATCTTGGTGAATAGATTGATCTACACTGCCACCAAAATGAATATGAAATGAAAAATTCCTCCAGGATTTTTCCTTTTTCTTTCCTCTCTGGTTCACGTATCTAAAATTTAAAGAATGTGGCTATGATGTTTGTTGTCAGAACACATATTTTAGTGTAACCCAGATATACACAAACCAGAAAAAAGTCATTATCCTTGATTACGTTGTTTTTATTGTCTTTTTGAAATTATTTTAGGTAGAAAGTAACTAACATTGGTCTTGTATAAATAGCAATCGTGATAATATTATACTGTGAACTGACATCTGTAGTATGTTTATGAACAGTTAGATATGGAAATCATTAAGTGTTTCATGGAGGGCTACACCTTGCACCTTTCTCCAGCTTAATACTGTCAGTGATGAGAAGTTCAAGTGCTTAAAACTATGATACCTGTAAAATGTACCAGCTTGTATTCCAGGCCTGCTTCAGAGACTGGTTGGAAATTTCAATTAAACACCTTCACACCCCCCCCCCCACATCAGGACATTCAAACAGCCCCTAGAAAGGGTAAAAATCTTTTTTAAAAAGTTAAAATATTTGAGAAAATGTTTGCTCTGGAACAGGGTGTCATAGTGAAGCAATCAGTAGCAATTGGATGCCTTACAGCATCAGAGACACAGCTTCAATCCTCAATTCTGACCTTGTGTAGGTGAATGGGTGGGTAGGGACTGGTGATGAGAACGTGTGGAGAATTAAAAGGAGGATTCATATGGGGCAAGTCTAAATTGACAGCTGATGGTTGCTATGAACTGAATGGGTTGAAAGGCCTGTTTTCATATTGTATCTCTGATTTTATGCTCTTGGTTGGGCATGGCAGTTGACTTTATATGGGCCAGTTCCTAGCTATACAGAGCCTTGAATTTTATATGATAGATTACCTACCTCAATGACAATCCTAAATGCTTATTATTTGTGTAATAAGTCCCTGGAGCACACAATGAGAAGAACCTGCATTTTTCAGGATCAGAATCAGGCTTATTATCACCGGCAGGTGATGTGAAATTTGTTAACTTAACAACAGCAGTTCAATGCAATATATAACTTAGAAGAAGAAAAAATAATAAATTGGTATATCTTATTCAGTATACTTTGTACATTATATGTATAGTGAATAGATTTTAAATCATGCAAAAAACAGAAATACTATAATTTTTTTTAAAAGTGAGGTAGTGTCCAAGGGTTCAATGTCCATTTAGGAATCAGATGGCAGAAGGGAAGAAGCTGTTCCTGAATCGCTGAGTGTGTGCCTTCAGGCTTCTGTATCTCCTACCTGATGGTAACAGTGAGAAAAGGGCACGTCCTGGGTGCTGGATGTCCTTAATAATGGCCACTGCCTTTGTGAGACACCACTCCCTGAAGATGTTCTGGGTACTTTGTAGGCTAGTACCCAAGATGGTGCTGACTAGATTTACAACCCTCTGCAGCTTCTTTCGGTCCTATGCAGTAGCACCCCCCCCCCCCCCACCCCCATACCAGACAGTGATGCAGCCTGTCAGAATGCTTTCCACAGTACATCTATATAAGTTTTTGGAGTGAATTTGTTAAACATATCAAATCTCTTCAAACTCCTAATAAAGTATAGATGCTGTCTTGCCTTCTTTATAACTGCCTCCATATGTTGGGACCAGGTTAGATCCTCAGAGATCTTGACATCCAGGAACTTGAACCTGCTCACTCTCTCCACTTCTGATCCCTCTATAAGGATTGGTATGTGTTCCTTCTTCTTACCCTTCTAGAAGTCCAAAATCAGCTCTTTTATCTTACTGATGTTGAGTGCCAGGTTGTTGCTGCAACACCATTCCACTGGTTGGCATATCTCACTCCTGTATGCCCTCTTGTCGCCATCTGAGATTCTACCAACGATGGTCGTATCATCAGCAAATTTATAGATGGTATTTGAGCTATGCCTAGTCACACAGTAATGGATATATAGAGAGAGTAGAGCAGTGGGCTATGCCCACACCCCTGAGGTGCACCAGTGTTGGTTGTCAGGAAGGAAGAAATGTTATCACCAATCCGCACAGATTGTGGTCTTCTGGTTATGAAGTAGAGGATCCAATTGCAGAAGGAGGTACAGAGGCCCAGGTTCTGCGACTTCTCAATCAGGATTGTGGGAATGATGGGATTAAATGGTGAGCTATAGTTGATGAACAGCATCCTGATGTAGGTGTTTGTGTTGTCCAGGTGGTCTAAAGCTGTGTGGAGACCTGTTGAGATTGCATCTACCATTGACCTCTTGTGGTGATAGGCAAATTGCAATGGGTCTGGGTCTTTGCTGAGACAGGAATTCAATCTAGTTATGAACAACCTTGTAAAGCATTTCATCACTGTAGATGTGAATGCTGCTGGGCGATAGTCTTTAAGGCAGCTCACGTTATTCTTCTTAGGCGCTGGTATAATTGTTGCCTTTTTGAAGCAAGTGGGTACTTCCTCCTGTAGCAGGGAGAGGTTGAAAATGTCCTTGAATACTCCTGCCAGTTGGTTGGCCCAGGTTTTCAGAGCCTTACCAGGTACTCCAATCGGATCTTCCACCTTACGAGGGTTCACTCTCTTTAAAGACAGCCTAACGTTGGCCTCTGAGACAGAGATCACAGGGTCATCAGGTGCAGCAGGGATCTTCACAGCTGTAGTTGATTTTTCCTTTCAAAGTGGGCATAAAAGACGTGTTCACCTGGTAGTGAAGTGTCGCTACCATTCGTGCTATTGGGTTTCATTTTGTAGGAAGTAATGTCTTGCAGACCCTGCCCGAGTTGTCCTGCATCCAATGTCGCCTGCAGCTTCATTTGAAATTGTCTCTTCGCCCTTGAAATAGCCTCCGCAAATCATACCTGATTTTCTGGTACGGGCCTGGAATGCCAGATTTGAATGCCACAGAGCTAGCCTTCAGCAGACGATGTACCTCCTGGTTCATCCAGGGCTTTTGGTTTGGGAATGTACAGTAAGTCTTTATCGGCACACGCTCGTCCACACAGGTTTTAATGTTGTCAGAAATAACTGCAGCATACTCATCCAGATTTGAAGATGAATCCCTGAATATAGTCCAGTCCACCGATTCAAAACAGTCCTGTAAGTGCTCCTGTGCTTCCCTTGTCCATAACTCTTGGTCCTCACTACTGGTGCTGCAGTCTTCAGTCTCTGCCTATACTCAGGGAGTAGAAGTACAGCCAGGTGATCAGGCTTTCTGAAGTAGGCATTCTTGATGGTAGTGTAGCCTTGGTCCAGTGTATTGTTTCCCCTGGTATTGCAAGTGATCTGTTGATGGTAATTGCTTAGTGATTTTTTTCAGACTGGTCTGGACTACAGACAAATTGTGTATTTTGTATTGTTCCAACATGCATGTTGTAAGGTTATCCAACTTGAATAGAAAAGTATACATATTTTAGGAACCCTATCAAAGAGAATAATTTTATGCAAATAAGATCATAAATATAAAATATTAATGGATTTTTGTAAATGTAACTAAAATACATGTAGTTTTTACTAAACCTGCAACAAAGTAAAGTTGAGCATATCAAAAATTGTATTTAATGACTAGTCAGTCTTAAATCTCATTTAGAGCAGTTTCACTGTAAGTACCTGATCAGTACTTTCCAATAGAGGGAAACTAGTGTATATAACTATTGCTGATGACATAATGCAGTAAAAATGTTTCATATTTCCATATGGTTTTTTTGCTTTATTAGTCATAATGGTGAATTAATCCTACACACCTTTACCACATGTTTGACATAATTCTAAAAACAAAATCTTCAGATTTTCCCCAAATAATTAGTTAACATATAACTCCAAAATCTTTATTACAATAATGATAAGCATACAACAGTTGCAGAAATGAACTCAGCACATGGAAGCACATTTCTTCTCTAACCAATTTTTTTTCACTCCCATTCTAAAAGCTGTGAAATAACTTGGGCATTCTCCCAGACCTCATTGACAGAAACATGTTTCATTTGTTAACTGTCTTGCTGTGATTATAATCATAAACAAGATTATCTTGTAGCCAAACACAGTGTTTAAAGTGGGAACCACTCCATAATCTTAAACAGTTTTACTTGACAAATATTATTTTTGACAATAGGGGTTTTTATGTTAAGAAACCCTGATTTTCATCTTATTTCCACAGCTTTAGAATTTGAGTTATGGTTGATCAGGTGTTATTACTGGTAATTTTTCAATGTAAAATAGTGTCAGCAATGGTGTACAAATACCAAGTTAACCAAAAGGGCTCCAAGAAGGGATGGAAGGAGAAAGAATGAACGTGTCATCCCAGGCTGATGTCCCATATCCACAATCATTTCCACACTACAGTCTAAGAGGGCCTTAAAAGTGTGAAACAATATTAACATCATCTGAACTTGCCAGAGCTACAGAATATCAATAAAGTATAATTTATTCACCCATTCATCATATTCATTGAGGGTGGATCCTGTTACCTCAGAAAAGTAATTTGACATGATTTACAGAAATCTTCAAGCTATTTTAAGAAGTGTTGACATAGCTTTTCTTCTTCACGTCCATGGTATTAATCTGGCAGAGCAGATAATCTGCCTTCTGGAGAATCTGCATGAATTTTATTACATTAACAAATCTAACCATTAAGCTCTCAAGAACAAGTGAGAGCTTTAGGCTTTACTACTGATGTATGCTAGGTAAACCCAACCATTGGTGGTGTGTTGTCATTCCTTACCATACCATTGCATCACATTCAGTACATGCTTTCAGGGGAAAAAAAATTGGTTTGTCAAGTTAGCAGAGCTAACATTCATCTGAATGATAAAAAGAACATCAATGGTTAAATTTTGAAGAGGAATGCATAAAAGTAGGGTTGTATTACCTGAATTTACAAATTTTACAAACTTAAAGTTTTCTGGATATTAAGGGAACTGATGGGGCAGGTTTAGAACCATCTCCATTGGTTAGCAAGTTGAAAATGAAGGGACAAAGTCCAAATATAAGAACTAGGCCTCTTAGAAGAGACATTTTTAAAAAATACAATACCCTCTGTAAAAAGTGTTAAGAATTTATAGCCGAACTGCAATTTATTGTTGAGCAGAGCCAATTGGAAGTTTTAAATCTGAAATTGAGATTTCTGTTATTATTGAGGGAAATAAGACAAATCAGCTGAATGAAGCTCTGTCACAAATTATCTGTGATCTTATTGAGTGGCAAAAGACACTTGAGGAGTTCTCTATTCCTGATCTTGTGTTCTAATTAAGGTATTTATAATTTCTGGCACAGGACAAGTGAGTTAGTCATTTAACAGGAAATGCTTGTACATACCTGCAGGGTGTGTCGTACAAGAACAACTTTTCACTGAATGTAGATGAAGTAATAACAAATCAAAAAGAAATTCTTATGATTTTTTTGCTTAATCTCGATCTCTTTTTTACTTTGTACATGAAACCTTAACACTTCACTCTGATATCTCATCCTCAGAAAGAAAAAAAACTACAAGCAGTTTACTATCGGTTTCAATTTCTAAAATATTCAAAGTAATCTAAATAAGCAGTCTTTTGTTGACCTCTTATTAAAATGTTGATGGAATATACTGAATGTTACAGCATATGTAATGAACAAAAATATAGCTTAAGTTTTCTCACTACCTTGTTTAGTAACCATTCCCATTTTAACATGTTCAAATAATTCTCCAATATAACAAGGTAATAGAAAATGGTTGTCTGTTTACATAAGAAACTGTTCTTTTGAAATAAAGACAAATACAGTTCCGGGAACATTAATAAGATTCCATAAGATTTAAATACTTTTCAATAAATAATTTTGTGATCTCCTTGACTCATAATAGGGTAAATGAATTAAGAAATTTTTAAAAAAGTGATTTACATTTTTTAAAAACTGAGCTACAATATGACTGTCTTAGTCAACCTACATTACTCTGTCCAAAGTGCAAGCCCAGTCAGGGCAGGATCCTTTATCAGCCATGTCATCTACGCTTAGTTATTAATCCTATTTATCTAAACTTTGAACTTGCTTTGAGTACTGCAGTGTTGTTTTAGTTCATTCACAGAAATAGATATTTTGAAAAAGTATTTTTGGTAAGAAAATTAAAAAGAAGTTTCTAAATTATTTTTTTTAAAATCTTGGTTGTGTTCTAACAAATTGCACTCCAGGCATCAAGTATTGCAATGGGGATCATTCAGAATTAGACCATTGCTGTACAATACACTGCTTCTAACATGCATGTTATATCGAGATACTGGCCTAGATTTCATTCATAATCTTGAGGAAGCTCAGGACGTCAAGGCAAGAACTTCTGAAGAGTACTTGGTTCAGTTTTCCGACTGCATTCCAGCATTAGACATCTTAACACTTTCACTGCAGAATCTGGCTCCTGCAGGCTTCGGTCAGGTGCAAATTCAGCAACACCATTTTATAGAGAGTAAAAGTAACAAAGGAAAGTTTCTGAAGGGGTTAACCAAACTTAAATAGTTCCTAATGTGTTTTATGTTTTGATTTAAGTAATCTTTAAAATTAAAACTAAACTTAATTTTTGATGGTTTGCGTCTTGGAGTAAAATCATACACACCTTTTTGCTTAACAGCTAGTTTAGCAAGTATTTTTCTACATGGAGCTAGAATTAGACCTTCCACACAATACAGGTCAACAAAGAGTTAATAAGACACACAATATTTGTCTTCATTAACCAGGCAGGAAGGTAAAAGTACGACCATGTAAAACATTAGTGAGTCTGCAGCTGGACTAACGTGTGTAATACTGGTCATCACACTATAGGAAGTATGTGAGTTCTCAGAGGAGTTTGCAGAGGATATTCACCAGGACATTGCCTGGCATGTAGTATTTAAGCAAAAAGGCTAAGGGGGAACTGATTCACGTAAACAAAATTATAAGCATAAATAAGGTAGAGAGTGAGAAACATTTCTCCTCAGCAGATGTCTATATCCAGAGGCAAAATTTGGATAAAGAAGGAGATTTTTGAGGAAAAAGCCCTTCACCCAAAATGTGGTTGAAGTCTGGAATGCATTACCTGAGGGGGAAGTGTATACAGGTGCTCTCATAAAATTTAAGAAGTATTTACAGGTGGTCTTGAAATCTCATGGCACAGAAGGCTACTACATTGTGGAAAATGGGATTAACATAGACAGGTTCTTGGTGGTCAGCACACACAATGTGGCCCAGAGATTGTGCTCTGGAACTATAACTCTATGAATCACTGTCTGAAAAAAATTAAAGTGCAACAGAGGGAATTGACATCACCTAAGAGTACCAAATTGTTTTAAAAATGTATAAAAATCTTACTGGGCTGTATTTAGATATATTTACCCATGCCAGCATGTTTTACAGGAAGCTTCAGAATAAATAATTTTCTTTTTTACTAGCTCTCTCTCTCTCTCTCTCTCTCTCTATATATTCAATATGGAATGTTATTAATTAAACATGGACCTAGAAATACATCAGTCCACAGCAGTTTTGGTTGTGGGCACATCTTTTAACTTCAGTATTGCTTAAGGTCCAAGTCATCGGGCTTTTCTGAAGGCAAAGCCTATCGTTCATGCACTGCAAGAGTTCAGGACACACACAAGTACCGCTGGGACAAAGGCTGAAGCTGGAAGTTTGAGAAAAAGGGACAAGGATTGTTTCATGTATGCAGGATCAGGATGAAGGTCAGATGTTGGCCTGTGACTGGCTGCAGTGGGGGAGTCAGAAAGTTGAAGTGCTGAGGAGATATGGTCAGTGGGTGATGGTGGCTAACATTTTGGATGATTGGATTGGAGACTAGGTTGTGGAGAGATTACTGAGTGATAGTTGAGCAAGTCTCACCTGGGAAACTTTCCTGTCAGGAGATGAATAGAAACTAAAGGAGGGTAAGTAGTAAATAACTTAAAGGGAATCCATCTTAGTCAGGTCCAGGTCCGCGATGGAAAATTCCTTTTAACTGGCACTGCTGCAAACCAAACAGTACCATTAAACTCTAGTTGGAATGAGGGTGCAAGGGGAATGGTGTTCCTTTGAATATTGGCAAACATCTGCACCAGTGCAACTCATGAAAGGGCGGCAGCTGATTATTCAGAGCAGTGAAATTTGATCTGGCATGGTGACAGTGTAATTAGTGCTTCTATCATACAGCTCCAGGGACTTGGGTTTAATCCCACTCCAAGCTGCCATCATTACAGGGTGTGTCCACATTCTTTTCGACACTTCATGAGTTTCCACTCCAGACCTTATCACACACTTGGCCTAAACATGACCAAGGAACTGGATTTCATCAGTGAGATGAGAGTTACTGGTCTTGAGATGAACCTAGCATTTGACAATGTTTTATCAAGGTTGTAGCACTGGTACACACATAGAAGAAAAATTAGGCCATTCAGCCCATTGTGTCTGATACACCATTCCTTCATGGCTGATTTATTATCTCTCTCAACCCCATTTTCATTCCTTCTTCCTGTAACCATTGATGTCCTGACATTTCAAGAACACATTAGCTCCGCTTTAACTCTACCCATTGACTTGGCCTCCACCATCATCTGTAGCAATGAGTTCCACAGATTCACCATCCTCTGGCTTAAAAAAAATACTCCTCATCTGTTCTAAAGGGATATCCTTCTATCTTGAGGTGGTGCCCTCTGGTCTCAAATTCCCCCATATCTTCTCCACATCCACTCTTAGTCTAAAATCCTTAAATCTCTCTCCCAGGAGCTCTGTGATTATTTTCATCAAAAGGACTACAGCAATTAAAGACTACCTTAGGGAGGTGAATATATGCTGGCCTTGCTAACAATACCAAGATCTGTGAAAATGAACAAACAAAAAATATATGGAATTCTATACAGGACCCCATCCAATGCCAGCACGTCTTTTCTTAGATAAAAGGGTCCAAAGCTGCTCACTCACAATACTTTTAGTATGATCTGTCTAATGCTTCAAAGCTTCAGCATTACATCCTTGCTTTTATATTCTAGTCCTCTTGAAATGAATGCTAGCATTTCATTTGCCTTCCTCACCACCAACTCAACCTGCATGTTAACCTGTAGGGAATCCTCCACGAGGACTCCCTAGTCCCTTTGCGCCTCTGATTTCTGAATTTTCTCCCCACTTAGAAAATAGTCTACGCAGGACCACACTTAGAGCCAATGGCCTCAAAATGTTAATATACTAGTAACTGAAATCAGATCTTAACAAAAGATAGGATCTGGTTGGAGGTCTCATTATATTCCCAGGATATTGCTGTCAGAGTTCCTCAGGGCAGTGTCCTTGGTTCAATAACCTGCAACTGCTTTATCAAAGACCTCTTTTCAGTACTGGAGATATTGGATGATTTTACAGTGTTCAGTGAAATTTGACAGTCAGCAAATCCAGCAAGTCCTAGCCAGTGTTCAGGTGTGAGCTAACAAATGGCAGTAAACATTCAAGTCACAAAGTAACCAGGCAGTCCCCAACAAGAGTCACTTAACTACTTACCATCAACAATCAATGCCATTACCTCCCTCACTAACAACCTCTTTCACTAACCAGAAACTCATTTAGACCAGCCAAATCAACACTGTCTCTGAGAACACTTCAGAGGCTTGACGTCCAGTAAAGAGTGACCAGCTTCCTGAGAAAGTAAAACTGCTCCACCAGCGATAAGGCAGAAGTCAGAACTGAAATGAAATGCTCTTCACTTTTCTGCATGAATGAAGCTCAACCAGATCTCAAGTTCAACATCATCCGGACAAGGCAGTTCACTCAACTGGCACACCATTCTAAACATTCAATCCCTCGACCATCACGTACAGTCTCTGTAGTATGAACCAGACAGAAAGTGTACTGCTCTTTTGCCCTCAGGCTACTCTGACTACCTTCCAAATCTGTGTTCCACACCAACAAGGTGCTTCGGGATAACCATCATCCACAGATTCCCCTTCTAATGACATTTAATCTTGACTTGGCAATTTACCGTTCCTGGGTCTTAATTCCCTCCCAACAGCACTGTGTGATTATTTTCATCAGAAAGACTGCAGCAGTTTAAGAAGTTACCTTCCCACAACCTTCTTAGGGATGGGAGCATACGGCGTGCTGGCCTTGCTAACAATGCCGAGATCTGTGAAAATGAATTAACAGAAAGTAGTATGCAGTGGCTAAATAAAAACACAAGTTATAGTGGAGTTAATGTTGAAGGAGGTAGAAAGTGTCCTCTTGCAACAGTTATCCACTAAGGGTGAGTTGTATAATTAGGGCCTCACAATGTGGTTGGAAAGGGATTTTGAAAGAGGAGAAAGATCCAATCATGTGGAATTTTGTTTGGACCAACTAATACGGCAAAAATAGAGGCCTTGATTAGGAAATAAATTGAAAAGCAAGTTCTAATGTCAGAATTATCTAAACTAAGTAATAATTGACATGGAAACAAAGACACCGATAACAGCATAACCCTAAAGGAGTGGTGTATTGCGGAGGGTTCCTTTTCATGAGAAATTGATGTGGAAATATGGGGTTGCAGGTTGGGGATGAGCTCCACCTGAACCTAATTGGGACCAAAAACCTAACTGAAAGCTAGTAGAAAGAATTATTTAGCTAATAAAGATAGCTAAGGTTATAAAGAAGCAACATAAAAATGTATAATTTATAACTTCTAAAAATTGATCATAAACCTGATATTATCAATTGATGACATACTTTTTAATGATTTTCAGAAGAACTGTAGTAGTAGCAATTTTTTTTTAAATTGAAGTAGTTAAAGTACCATTGACAATACTGAGAGAAAGATGGGTCAGAGTTTCCTTTCCAATTAAGAGATTTGTGTACCAAGTAGGAGTACAGGATATAAAGTGACTAAATTAGGGGAACAAATACATTTTGGAGACTGTAACATAGTAGTCACCCCACTAAGTGTCGATGAACTAACAGTGACTGGGAGTTAAACTTTCCAGAGTGTAAGGTCATTAGAAAGGGTTGAGAATCTGGAAGGGTAGAAGGGATAAGTAATCTTGTTTAAAGTACTGTTACAATATCACTTTAAACAGATATGGATAAGGGGAAAGTAATCAGAGAAAACCGTGGTTATGTTTGAGTAAGAGAGGACAAAACTGAAGAACATTTTCATCAGCTAACAACATGATGGCAATATATATTGATTAGAAAAGCTTAGAACACAAGCAGCATTGTTTTATTGGGAAACTTAAGTTATTACACCGTTTTTTCCCTAAATTTCTTGAATACAATTCGAATGGTTTTTCTAAGAAAATGTGTCACTAAGCTTGTAAATGGGCAACATTAGATTTTTTCTTGACCCAGAGTTAATTAATAAAATAATATCTGTTAGTGATGAAAGGGTGATCAAATTAAATGTAAAATTGGTTAAGATGCTAAATTACAAATACTCCAGATCATGCTAGGCTTAAGTAATCAAAACCTACCACTTATTATGGGAAGGTGTTCAAGAAAGAATTTTAGTCAACACAGGATTGCAACTACATACTGCACGTGAGCCCTGGTTACCGATTGAAACAGGCATGATCCACAAGTGAGGTGAATGATTACATAAGAATAGAGCATACAAAAGTGTTACAAGTTGGGTTTATCCAGATATTATCAACATATATACAAAATGAAAAAAAATTCAGTACAAGGCACCCCTTCCACAAGCATCGAATCCCTCCACCATCGACAAACAGTTGCAGCAGTGTGTACCATCTACAAGATCCACTGCAGCAACACACCAGAGCCCCTAAGGCAGCACCTTCCAGACCAGTGACCACTACCATCTAGGACAAGAACAGCAGGTACATGAGAACACCACCACTTGGAAATCCGCCTCCAAGTCATTCAACATCCTGACTTGGAAACATATCACCGTACCTTCATTGTCGCTGGGTCAAAATCATGGAACTCCCTCCCTAACAGCATCATGGGTGAACCTACACCTCAGAGACTGCAGCGGTTCAAGAAGGCAGCTCATCACCATCTTCTCAAGGGCAACTAGGGATGGGTGATAAATGCTGGCTTAGCTGGTGATGCCCACATTCTATAAATGAATGAATAAAAAAATTAAGAGAAATCAAATATGTAGAGATACTAGAAGTGGGAAGTGTTTAGAAAACAACATTTTGGAGAGGGAGGCGTGCACTCAGATGTCCTGGTACATATTGGTACCAATGACATAGGAAGGAAAAACAATGAGGTCCTGAAAAGAGAATTTAGAGAGCTAGGTGGAAAGCTGAGAAGCAAAACCTCCCAGGTAGTAATTTCTGGATTACTGCCTGTGCCACGCACCAGTGAGGGTAGAAACGGTGATTCGGCAGACAAATGTGTGGCTGAGAAGTTGGTGTAGTGGGCAGGGCTTCAGGTTCTTTAATAATTGGGATCTCTTCTGGGGAAGGTATGACCTATTCAAAAGCGATGGGTTGCACCTGAACCTGAGGGGGACCAATATTCTCTCGGACAGGTTTGTTAGAGCTGATGGGGAGGGTTTAAACTAATTTAGCATGGGGGTGGGAACAGGAGTGAAGGGATTCAGGACAGGACGGATGGTAAAAAAGTAAAGATAGCATGCAGTCAGATTGTCAGGAAGGGCAGGCAGGTGATGGGACTTAGTTGCAGCCAACAGGCTGAGTACCAAACCATAAGGGATGCAGAGACAGAAAGGATAGCAAATGCAATACTCAAGGTGTTCTGTCTAAATGTGTGTCGTATAAGAAATAAGGTGGATAATCTTGTTGCAATATTACAGATTGCCAAGTATGATGTTGTGGCAATCACTGAATTGTGGCTGAAAGATGGTTGTAGTTGAGAGCTGAATGTCCAAGATTACATGTTATAATGGAAGGATAGGAAAGTAGGCAGAGGGGGTGGTGTGGCTCTACAGGTAAAGAAGACATTAAATCAGTAGAAAGATGTGACATAGGATAGGAAGATGTTGAATCCTTGTGGGTTGAGTTAAGAAACTGCAAGAGTAAAAAGACGTTGATGGCAATTATATACGTTGATGGCAATTATATTTCCTGTTGATGGCAATTATATACCTCCCATCAGGAGCTGGGAGGTAGACAACAGGTTACAACAGGAAATAGAAAAGGCGAGCCAAAAGGACAATGTTATGGTAGTTATGGGAGATTTTAACATGCAGATTGATTGGGAAAATTAGGTTGGTAATGGATCTCAAGAGAGTGAGTTTGTTGAATGCCTAAGAGATGGCTTTTTAGAGCAGTTTGTCGTTGAGCCTACTAGGGGATGAGCTGTACTGGATTGGGTGTTATATAATGAACTGGGGGTGATTAGGGTGCTTAAGGTAAAAGAACACTTAGGAACTAGTGATCACAATATGATTGTGTTCAACTTGAAATTTGATGGGGAGCAAGTAAAGTCTGATGTAGCAGTATTTCAGTGGAATAAGGGAATTACAGTGGTATGAGAGAGGAGCTGGCCACAGTAAATTGAAAGGAGCTGCTGGCAGGGATGTCAGCAGAGCAGTAATAGTGTGCATTTCTGGGGAAAATGAGGAAGGTGCAGGAAATACGTATTCCAAAAATGAAGAAATACTCAAATGGTAAAATAGTACAACTGTGGCTGACAAGGGAAGTCAAAGCTATTGTACAAGCAAAAGAAAGGGCATACAACAGAACAAAAATTAGTGAGAAGGTAGGGGATTGGGAAGTTTTTAAATGCCTACTGAAAGCAACTAAAATATATTAGAAAGGAAAAGATGAAATATGAAAGCAAACTAGCAAATAATATCAAAGTGGATAGTAAAAGTTTTTTCAAGTATGTTAAAAAGAAAAGAGAATTGAGACTGCATATAGGACTGCTAGAAAATGAGGCTGGAAAAATAATAACAGGATAAAGAGATGGGTGCTGAACTAAATGAGTATTTTGTATCAGTCTTCACTGTGAAAGACACTAGCAGCATGGCTGATGTTGTAGTGTGTGAAGGAAGAGAAGTGAGTGCAGTTACTATTACAAGAGAGAAGGTGCTCAAAAAGCTGAAAGACCTAAAGGTACATAAGTCACCCGGACCAGATGAACTGCACCCTAGGGTTCTGAAAGAGGTAGTGTTAAAGATTGTGGTGGCATTAGAAATGATCTTTCAAAGATCATTGGACTCTGGCATGGTGCCAGAGGACAGGAAAATTGAAAAGTTACTCGACTCTTTAAGAAAGGAGGAAGGTAGCAGAAAGGAAATTATAGACCAGTTAGCCTGACCTGGTTGGGAAGATGTTGGAGTCAATTGTTAAGGATGAGGTAATGGAGTATCTGGTGACACAGGACAAGATAGTACAAAGTCAGCATGGCTTCCTTCAGGGAAAATCCTGCCTGACAAACATGTTGGAATTCTTTGAGGAGACGACAAGTAGGATAGATAAAGGGGATGCAGTCAATGTTGTATATTTGGACTTTCAGAAGGCCTTTGACAATGTGCCACATGTGAGGCTGCTTAACAAGTTAAGAGCCCATGGTATTACAGGAAAGTTACTAATATGGTTAGAGCATTAGCTGGTTGGTAGGAGGCAGCAAGTGGAAATAAAAAGATCCTTTACTGGTTGTCTGCCAGTGACTAGTGGTGTTCCACAGAGGTTGGTGTTGGGACCACTTCTTATTATGCTGTATATAAATGATTTAGATGATAGAATCAATGGCTTTGTTGGCAAGTTTGCAGATGATACGCAGACTGGTAGAGGGGCAGGTAGTACTGAGAAAACAGGAAGGATGGAAAAGGACTTAGGCAGATTGGAAGAATGGGCAAGAAAGTGGCAATTAAAATACAATGTTGGAAGATGCATGGTCATGCACTTTGGTAGTAGAAATAAACGTGGACTATTTTATAAACGGGGAGAAAATCCAGTAATCTGAGATGCAGAGGGACTTGGGAGTCCTTGTGCAGAACACCCTGAAGGTTAACTTGCAGGTTGAGTCGGTGGTGAGGAAGGCAAATGCCATGTTAGCATTCATTCCAAGAGGTCTAGAGTACAAGAGCAAGAATGTGATACTGGAGGCTTTATGAGGCACTGGTGAGGCCTCACCTTGAGTATTGTGAACAGTTTTGGGCCCCTCATCTTAGAAAAGATGAGCTGGCATTGAAGAGGGTCTAGAGGAGGTTCACAAAGATGATTCCAGGAATGAAAAGGTTATAATATAAAGAACACTTGATGTCTCTGGGTCTGTATTCACTGAAATTCAGAAGGATGAGGGGATATCTCAATTAAACCTTTCGAATGTTTAAAGGCCTACACACAGTTGATGTGGTAAGGATGTTTCCCATGGTGAGAGAGTCTAGGACAAGGGGGCACAGCCTCAGGATAGAAGGGCACCCTTTCAAAACAGAGATGCGGAGAAATTTCTTTAGCCAAAGGATGGTGAATTTGTGGAATTTGTTGCCACATGCAGCTGTGGAGGCCAGATTCTTGGGTGTATTTAAGGTTGAGATTGATACGTTCTTGATTGGACATGGCATCAAAGGTTACAGGGAGAAAGCCAGGAACTGGGGTTGAGGAGAAGATAGAAAAAAGGATCAGCTGTGATTGAATAGCGAACTAAACTCAATGGGCCAGATGGCCTTAATTCTGCTCCTATGTTTTATTGAGCTTTGATGGAGCAAGTACAGCCAACTTACTTCCGTGGCTATAATATCATAAATACAAAGCAACCTGCAAAGAAGGAGGGAAATGGGGATTTATATCCTCTCAAAGAGGCTTTAGATAGCGAGAGCATGATATAAAGTGGCATAATAACTTTGCAAAGATAATTGAACATCTACTTGAAGATAACAAATTTACAGGGTGTGGGGATGTAAGACTATGTTAGAGACCAATTTCAAAGTTCCAGCATGTGCATATTGAGCAGAATAGCTTGCTTGTATGCAATTGAATTATATAAATTATAAACGAGGACAAAAACATTGACAATAGTTAGAAAAGGGAATAAAAAATTTGGGAGGAATCTATTCATGAATATTTTAGTTATTTTTAACTAGAAGAATAAATCAGCTTGTGCAGACTCTTTTTATAAATGGATATTGATACTATTGTGCAATGAAAAGAGGGAATAGCAGGCTTACTGAATAATTACATCATGTCATTCTTCAGTCAGTAAAAAGCAAAATGTGTCTGAATCCCAAGGAAACTGATTGATGGCTGAGATCTTCCATTGACCACCCTCCAGAGCATACTCCAGCATGGTGTCGGCATAGTTTTCCATTGGGATGTCAACTCCCAGCCAATTAGTGAGTCCCAGCATGTATACAGCACAGGGCCTCTCTCAGCAGCTTTACTCCCAGAAAGGCTTCAGCATTCTGTAACAGCCTGCTCCAGGTTCACTGCCTGTCAAAGCTGATTTTTTTCCCATATGTTAATGGGAATCTTTCATAACCTTAGTTTAAAAAGACTGCTACAATTTCTTTCAATTAAAGGAAAAATAAATTGGTAAGATTTTTTTAAATCGAAACATTGAAGTACACAGAAAAAAGTAGATATATTTAAACTAACAAAATTAAACAAACTAAATGTGTCTAGTTACCATTTCCTCCCTCCACAGCTGTTTCGCTCCAATCATTTCAAGGCAGTAACAGGTGTGTTCTGGGGCTTATGGTTAACTGGAGCATAGATCGCACTGAGGAGTCCCAAGTTTCTACTCAATTAAATGCTTAAATGGTGGTAAATCTGAGCCAATCTGCTGGCTTCAAGTAAAAGACCGGCCCAAATAAATTAAGAGAACACTAAATAAACCAATTGAAATGAATGGAAAGAAACAGCTATTGGTAGAATAGTAAAGAAACGTTGTTTTTCTTAATTCAGATTGCTTCATTATATCAATTTTAAACATATAATACTATTTTAATGTTTTTATTTTTAAATAAAAGCACCAAAAGTGACATATCACCAGTCCCGAAGATAGTCTAGAAAGTTGCAGATGCTTTAGCCAAAATGTTTCAAAACCTTACTTATCTGAGAATTGGATTTTACCATTATACAGACAATTACGTTATTTGAGAAAAGTGAGGAGGATGAGAACAAGAACATGAGATCTGTTAATCCAACATTCGTCAGAAATAAACTTTTGACTACAAGGATAGGGCGGCTGTGTATTGAGAAAAATTTGAGCTGATTAGAAAGTCATCATAGACTTTAACAGATTGGCCGTATCTAACAAATAAATTTGAATTTTTGAAAAATTAACTAAAGCAGTAAAATGTGGAGTACTTATGCCTGCCACAGATTCCACAAAATAAATTGTTAGCTGAAATAATTAAGGAATTTAAGGGAGATTATTCGCCTGATTAGACATCCATCTGTATGTTATACATACAATAAATAGACGGATGCTTAAAACTTGTTCATCTTGATTCCACACTCTGAATAGCTGCTGCAATTTGTACCAGTGTCCCATCCGACACCCCAGATCCCAAAAAACAGCAAAAAAAGAGGAAAAAATTAGCTTTGAAATATTGTTTGGGTTGATTTCACTGTTTGTTGTGTTAAAATGTGATCTGCATAATTTGTGACAGCAGCTGTCCGGTCTTTACTGCCAGGAATCATGGGAAGGAAGTTTCTGCTTTATTGAACCCTCTCAATAGCGCACAGAGGACAGCAGCATATAATGCCATCAATTCCATCATTCAGATCATTAACATATAAAATGAAAAGTAGCAGACCCAACAAGACCCTGCGGAACACCACTAGCCACCAGCAGACAACCAGAAAAGGCCCCCTTTATTCCCACTCTTTGCCTCCTGCCAGTCAGCCCATCTTCTGTCCATGTAATACTATGAGTTCTTACCTTATTAAGCAGCCTCATGTACAGCAGCTTGTCAAAAACCTTCTGAAAATCCAAGTAAACAACATCCACTGACTCTCCTTTGACTATCCTGCCTGTTATTTACTCAAAGAATTCCAAAGATTTATCAAGGCAAGATTTCCTCTTAAGGAAACCATACTGACGTTGGTCTATTTTATCATGTGCCTCCAAGTCCCCCAAAACCACATCCTTAAGAAGCAACTCCAACTTCATCACAACTACTGAAGTCCGGCTAAATGGCCTATAATTTCTGTTTTTGTCTCTCTCCCTTCTTAAAGAGCGTTGTGACATTTGCAATTTTCCAGAGCTCTGAAACCATTTCAGAGTATAACAATTCTTGAAAGATCAGTACTAACGCCTCTACAATCTTCCCATCTACCTCTCTCAGAACTCTAGGGCAGACTTTATCTGGTCCAGGTGACTTATCTACCTTCAGACCTCACAGCTTCACAAGCATCTTCTCCTTAGCAATTGTGGGTGCACTCACTTCTGCACCCCTGATGCCTCTACAATGAGCGCTGATGCAAAATATTTATTCAGTTTGTCTTTTATTTCTTTGTTCCCCATTACTATCTCCCTAGCATAATTTTCCAGTGGTCCAATATTCAACTCTTGCCTGTCATTTACTCTTTTTATATCTGAAAAACAGTTGTTCTTATTATTTTAAAAAGTTATTATTTATCTTACCTTCCTATTTTATCTTTTCTCTTTTTATTGCTTTTTGTTGCCTTCTGTCAGTTTTTTTTTAAGTTTCAAGCTTCCCACTAATTTTTGCTATATTGTATACCCTCCCTTTTGCTTTTATGCTGTCTTTGATTTCCCTTGTCAGCCATGGTTGCCTCATTCTCCATTTGGAATGCTTCTTCTTTGGAATGAGCAAATCTCAATTGCTCCCACATACTCCAAACATTGCTACTCTACCATCATCCTTGCTAGTGTCTCCTTTCAATCAACTTTGGCCAGATCTTCTCTCGTGCCTCTCTAATTCACTTTACTCCACTGTATACAACAGATTTTAGCTTCTCCCTCTCAGACTCTGGGTGAATTATATTGTATTATGGCTCCTAAAGGTTCCTTTACCTTAACCTCCCTAATCACATCTTGCTCATTACACAAGACCCAATCAAGCTTTGCCTTTTCCCTAGTAGGCTCAATTATCAGCTGCTTTAAAAAGCCTTCTTGTAGGCCTTCTACAAATTCCTTCCCTTGGGATCCAATACCAACCTGATTTTTCCAATCTATCTGCTGAAATCCCCCATGACACCTTTTTTGTCAATCTCCCATTGTAATTTGTAACCCACATCCTAACCATTATCAGAGCCTTGCACGTAACTTTCATCAAGGTCTTTTAACCCTTGCAGTTTCTTAACTCTATCCACGAGGATTCTAAATCAGATCTCATGTCACTTAAACCAACAGAGCCACCCCACCCCCTCTGCCTGCCTGCCTGTCCTTTCAAAATGATGTGCATCCTTGGATGTTAAGCTCCCAGCTGTGATCTTTTCAGCCTAGTTATTCTCACAACATACTTGCAAATTTCCAACTGCACTTGAAGATAATTTACCTTATTACGTATATTTTGTGCATTCAAACAAAACACCTTCAGCCTCCATGACTCCAAATACAGCACCTTAAGTTTTCACCACCCTTTCCAATTTGGCTGCACATTACCTGAAGTTAAATTCTTAACCCTTCCTAAACCTTTTACCTTGTTTATTATTATGGAGACTTCCTTAAGCTCTCATGCACTGCCTTTCCCTTTTACTTTATCTATACTTTTCCAAGGCGTGAACCCCACCCTATGTAATACTTCATTCAAAACACCATCCACAGTTCTACTTACTGTATGCAATTCACCAGAACCCTGGTCCCAGCATGGTTTAGGTAGCGCCCGTCCCATCAGAATAACTCCTCCTTCCCCAAAACTGCTGCCAATATCCCATAAATTTAAACCCACTTCTCTCACACCACACTCTGAGCCATGCATTCAGCACTCTGATCTCAGTAACCCTGTGTTAATCTGCAAGTGGCTAAGGTAACAATCCAGAGATAGAACCATAGAACATTACAGCACAGAAACAGGCTCTTCAGCTCTTCTTGGCTGTGCCGAACCATTTTTCTGCCTAGTCCCACTGACCTGCACCTGGACCATATCCCTCCATACACCTCTCATCCATGTACCTGTCCAAGTTTTTCTTAAATGTTAAAAGTGAGCCCACAATTACCACTTCATCTGGCAGCTCATTCCACACTCCCACCATTCTCTGTGTGAAGAAGCCTCCCCTAATGTTCCCTTTAAACTTTTCCCCCTTCACCCTTAGCCCATGACCTCTGGTTTTTTTCTCCCCTAGTCTCAGTGGAAAAAGCCTGCTTGCATTCACTCTATCTATACCCATCATAATTTTATATACCTCTATCAAATCTCCCCTCATTCTTCTACGCTCCAGGGAATAAAGTCCTAACCTATTCAACCTTTCTCTGTAACTCAGTTTCTCAAGTCCCAGCAACATCCTTGTAAACCTTCTCTGCACTCTTTTCAACCTTATTAATATCCTTCCTGTAATTAGGTGACCAAAACTGCACACAGTACTCCAAATTCGGCGTCAGATGATTACCTTTCTTGTTTGGTATTTTAATTTAGTCCCTAGCTGTTCAAATTCTCTCCACAGAACTTCTTTCCTTGTTTTTCCTGTTATTGGTGCCAGATGAACCACAACAATTGGATCTATACTTGCTTAAGTCCTACACCACCCGATTCAAGAACAGCTACTTGCCTGCAACCAACCGGAAAAGCTATAAACAATCGAGTTTAGCAACACTCTGTACTAAAATAGATTTGGTCTTTTTAATTTAATTTTATGGTAAAAATTGTGCAAATTGCTTTACTTGTGAATGGTGCTGATATGACATTATACGTGGAACCACACCAGCATAGCAGTTAGTGCAATATTATTACAGCGTGAGGCATTCCAGAGTTCAAAGGTCCATTCCAGCTCTATTCTATAGACCGCCTCCATACGTCCTCCCTGTAGGTTTTCCCCAGATGCTCTGTCCTTCCACTGCCCCTCCCACAGTCCAAATACATACCACGTAGATTAATTGGCCATTGTTAATTGTCCTGTGATAAGGTTAGGATTAACTAGGCTTGTGGGGTTGCTGGGACAGCAGGGGTCGAAGGCCCCACTCCACATTGTTTCTCTAAACAAACAAACATGTGCCCATGAGGCTGCTGCAAGCAAGTTTTTCATTGCACCTCTGCATACATGTACAGGTGCATAAGACAATAAACACCTTCTCAATTGATCAGCAACCTCAGAGTACGATGTGTCGAGTAATCTCAAAGGTGCCATACACATATATACATAACACCAAAGTTCAATTTCAGCCATATCCATACTACTCTGGCCTTCATAACTGACAGAATGTTTTGACTGTGAGAGGTAAATAAAGTAGAATGTTACCAGGCCTTGAAGGGTTAAATTATGAGAGCTAATAACAGAGCAGCTTGGTATTTCCAAGGGAACAGAAGATGGAAAAAATGATATAATTTGGCTTCTAAGGGTTTCAGCTAAAAGGTTAGTTTGTTTTCTCTCTTGGTCTGAGATCAGGCCTAACAGGAAACACTAAATGCTTAAGGTACTGTACAAATCAGGTAATCCCTTGGGGAGAAAGAGTATTAATAGGATTTGAATTGACAACCTTACCGAAGGATGTTAATGCTGTAGAAGTATTTAAGTAAATAGTGAAGTAGAAGGTCTGAACTAAGGCATTCCCATGTTTGGACCAGAGCAGTGGGCAGCTGTGGCCTACAGCCTTAATGCACCACGTAAGAGCTCGCCAGTTCCTGACCCTACAATGTGAAGACACCATTCATTTCTAAAGGAGAGCTGAGTGCTTGCAGCATCCAAATCTCAAATACTCCATGGTTACCCTCCACCATAATTGCCTGGTTGTTGCAGTCTTTCAGTTCCTTGTGACCCAGAGATCGACAGCTGAAAACACCTTCTCTTACCGTAGAACATGTCACAATGGGCACAGGTGGAGGTTGCTGCCATTGCCTCCCTCTTGCACAAAGAAAAGCCCCATACTTTACAATCAAACCTCACATTGTTCAGGTGCCCATGCAGGAGACCATCTCACTTGCCCTCTCGAGCATTGAGCTTGTCTAGATTCTTCCGCCAATTAGCTCATCTATCAACCAATCCCAGACTGAAATGAAAATATCTTGAAGTTGCACTCCTTCGCCAGCATCTTTTGTCCAATCATAAATCACTGACCATTTTTGTTGGACTTGCCAATTGTACACATCAATTCAGAACTCCAGATTAAAGATTCAAATTTATTTATCGCATGTATATGGAAACAAAGTGAAATGCGTCATTTGCATTTACAACTAATACACTTTCTTACTCTGGCTCCTCATCCTTTTTTCCAGTCCTGTCTCGGCCCAAAATGTTGACTCTACTCTTTTCCACAGATGCTGCCTGGCCTGCTGAGTTCCTCCAGCATTTTGTGTGTGTAACTAACATACCTAATAACTCTTTTTTTAACAAATATCACCACACATTCTGATGCATGCCCACGATGGTCAGCTGGGCAGCACAAGCCAACAATGGCAACAAAACAAGCTCCTTACATACATACCCACTCACTAACACACAGGTCTCCAACAGCAGAACAGGCCGCCTCCGAGCCTCCAGGGTGCCTACCTCAGACATTGCAGAGTTCGGGCTTCAACCTTCAGGTTTCTACCTCTGGACATCGACCTCCGGAGATCAACGTCTGGGCATTGAACCCAAGGCTTCCCTATCATGGATTTCGACTTTCAGACTCTTACAGACCTACGACCCCTGGTGACCAGGGTGGGAGTGGATAACCTCCAGGACCTGGGGATCACTGGTCTCCTCGGCACCCGACCTCCGGGATTGCTAACTTTCTACCACGGAGCATTCGACCTGGACTCTGAACACAGGCTCATGATGAGACTATTCATTTACTGCCCCAACCTTGAATTCCCCCTCTTCCAAGTCCCTTAACCCTAACACTCAGGGCAATGCCCAAAACCAGCCCTACAAACCCAAAAAAACACACTACTAAGGTTGAGGCACAACAGAACATTGCAGTTAGGCACCATCACTACAATTCAAAGAACTTCAAAGTTCTTGGAGAATCCACTGCACAGGATCAAAAACAACTACAGAAAAGTGTAAACGCAGGTGGCTTCATAATGAGCACCGGTCGTCAGCATCCAGGACATTTTCAAGACGCGATGCCTCAAAAAGGCGTTATCCACAATTAAAGAAGGACGCCATCACCCACAACATGCCTCTTCTTATTGCTACCATCAGGAAGGAGGTACAGGAGACACACATTCAACGTTTCAGGAACAGCCTCTTCCCCTCCACCGTCAGATTTCTGAATGGATAATAAACCCATATACACTTCCTCATTACTTTTCCTTCTCTTTTTCCACTACATAATTTATTTTTTCTTCTTTTTTAAATATACTTATTGTAATTTATAGTGATGCCAACGAGCTCAATAAACTGATTAGAAAGGCTGGCTTTATTATAGGAATCAAACTCGACACACAGGAGGCTGTGGTAGAACAAAGAACCCTATGGAATATCTAGAAACTCTGGACAATGTTTCTCACCCTTTGCGTGCCACTTTGGCTGAACAGAGGAGCACTCTCAACTGAGGCAACTGAGGCAACTGAGCTGCTCCAAAGCGCACTACATGAGGTAATTCTTAACTTCAGCCATTGGGACCTATAGTGAAGAGAAAATCTGCAGGTGCTGGAAATCCAAGCAACACACACAAAATGCTGGAGGAACTCAGCAGGTCAGGCAGCATCTATGGAAAAGAGTACAACTGATGTCTTGGGCTGAGACCCTTCAGAAGGACTGGAGAAAAAAAAGGTGAGGAGTAGAGTTAAAAGATGGGGGGAAGGGAGGGAGAAGCACAAGGTCGTAGGTGAAACTGGGAGGATGAGGGATGAAGTAAAGAGCTGGGAAGTTGATTGGTGAAAGAGATACAGGGCTGAAGAAGGGGCAGTCTGATAGGAGAGGACAGAAGGCCATGGAAGAAAGAGAAAGGGGAGGAGCACCAGATGGAGGTGATGGGCAGGCAAGGAGATAAGATGTGAGAGGGAAAAGGGGATGGGGAATGGTGAAGGAGAGGAGAGGGTGAGCTATTACTGGAAGTTTGAGAAATTGATGTTCATTCTATCAGGTTGAAGGTTACCCAAATGGAATATGAAGTGTTATTCCTCCAACCTGAGTTGGCCTGATCACGACAGGTCCCATTCCGATATGTAAAAAGTGGGAAAAAGTCCCAGTGGCCATCCATTTTAATCCCACATCCCATTCCCATTCCAATATGTCTATCCATGTCATTTCCCACTGTCAAGGTGAAGCCACACTCAGGTTGGAGGAACAACACCTTATATTCCATTTTGGTAGCCTCCAACCTGAGTGCATGAACATCGATTTCTCAAACCTCCAGTAAAACCCTCCACCTCCTCCCTTCACTATTCCCCATCGCCTTTTCCCTCTCTCACCTTATCTCCTTGCCTGCCCATCATCTCCATCTGGTGCTTCTCCCCCCTTTTCTTTCTTCCATGGTCTTCTTCTATCAGACTCCCCCTTCTCCAGCCCTGTATCTCTTTCACCATTCAACTTCCTCGCTCTTTACTTCACCCCTTCCCTTCCTGGTTTTACCAATCATTTTGTGTTTCTCCCTCCTCTCCCCTTATCTTGTAAATCTACTCCTCATCTTGTTTTCTCCAGTCCTGCTGAAGGGTCTTGGTCCAAAATATCAACTGTACAGCATTCTTTTCTATAGCTGCTGTCTGGCCTGCTGAGTTCCTCCAGCATTTTGTGTGTGTTGCTAGGTTCTTTAATGAATCAACCTAGAGCCAGGGACGTGATCTTGCAATCTTTGACTTGTAAATCTTGTATAGCTCATTTTTATTCTTTCTTACTTCTCTTTTAGTATTTGTGTATCTGTGCACTTGTAATGCTACTGTGGTACAAATTTCCTTTGGAATCAATAAAGTACCTTTCTTATTATTATATATTGCACTGTACTTTCATCAAGAAGTGAAAGGTTGAAGAGAAGTAATTGTTCTTGAACTTGATGGTGTGGGGCTTGAGGCTTCTGTGCCTCCTATTGAATGGTAGTTGTGAAAAGATGGTATGATCCAGATGGTGGGGAGCTATGATAATAGATGTTTCCTTCCTGAGGTAATGCATTCAGTAAATTCTTTGGATGGTAGTGAAGACTGAACCCGTGATGGATCAGGCAGAACCCACTTCTCTCTGCAGCTGCTTGTGTTTCTGTGCACTGGAATTGCTATACCAGGCCGTGTGCAACCAGTCAGGATTCTTTTGACAGTACATCTGCAGAAGTTGGTTTGAGTGTTCGGTGATACACTAAACCTCCTTAACCTCCTAAGATAGCAAAGACACTGGCACACTTTCTTTATGATTTCATTTAAAAGCTGGGTCCAGGATGGGTGATCTGGTAAGTGTGCTTAGCCATGCGTAAGAATCGGAATCAAAATTAGGTTTATTATCACTGGAATGTGACGTGAAATTTGCTAACTTAGCAGCAGCAGTTCAATGCAATACATAATCTAGCAGAGAGAGAGAAAATAATAATAAAAAAATAATGATAATAACAATAAATAAAAAAGTAAATCAGTTATGTATATTGAATAAATTTAAAAACATGCAAAAGCAGAAATACTGTATATTAAAAAAAAAGTGAGGTAGTGTCCAAAGATTTAATGCCCATTTAGAAATCAGATGGCAGAGGGGAAGAAGCTGTTCCTGAATCACTGAGTGTGTGCCTTCAGGCTTCTGTACCTCCTACCCTATGACAACAGTGGGAAAAGGGCATGCCCTGGTTGCAGGAGGTCCTTAATAATAGACGCTGCCTTTCTGAGACACCGTTCCCTGAAGATGTCCTGGGTACTTTGTAGGCTAGTATCCGAGATTGACTAGATTTACAACCTTCTGCAGCTTCTTTCGGTCCTGTGCAGTAGCACCCTCCCCCCCCCCCACCACCACATACCAGAGAGTGACGCAGCCTGTCAGAATGCTCTCCACGGTACAACTATAGAAGTTTTTGAGTGTACTTGTTGACATGCCAAATCTCTTCAAATTCCTAATAAAGTATAGCCGCTGTCTTGCCTTCTTTATAACTACATTGATATGCTCTCAGGATGAGGCTTTTCTTTCCAGGACGAAGGAGATGTCTTCCTTTTTTAAACAAAGGGGCTTCCCTTCGTCCACCATCAACTCTGCTCTCAAACACATCTCTCCCATTTCCCGCATATCTGCCCTCACCCCATCCACCGGCCACCCCACTCGGGATAGGGTTCCCCTTGTCCTTACCTACCACCCCACCAGCCTCCAGGTCCAACATATAATTCTCCGTAACTTCTGCCACCTCCAACGGGATCCCACTACCAAACACATTTTTCCCTCGCCCCCTCTTTCTGCTTTTCGCAGGGATCGCTCCCTACGCGACTCTCTTGACCACTTGTCCCCCCCATCCCTTCCCACCGATCTCCCTTCTGGCACTTATCCTTGTAAGCAGAACAAGTGATACACCTGCCCTTACACTTCCTCCCTCACCACCATTCAGGGCCCCAGACAGTCCTTCCAGGTGAGGCAACACTTCACCTGTGAGTCGGCCGGTGTGGTATACTGTGTCCGGTGCTCCCGGTGTGGCCTTTTATATATTGGTGAGACCCGACGCAGACTGGGAGACCATTTCGCGGAACAGCTATGCTCGGTCCGCCAGAAAAAACAGGAACTCCCAGTGGCCACACATTTTAATTCCACGTCCCATTCCCATTCTGATATGTCTATCCATGGCAGCCTCTATTGTCAAAATGAATCCAAATTCAGGTTGGAGGAACAACACCTTATATGCCGGTTGGGTAGCCTCCAACCTGATGGCATGAACATTGACTTCTCTAACTTCTGTTAATGCCCCTCCTCCCCTTCTTACCCCATCCCTGACATATTTCGTTGTTTGCCTGTTCTCCATCTCCCTCTGGTGCTCCCCCCCCCTTCTTTCTCCTGAGGCCTCCCGTCCCATGATCCTTTCCCTTCTCCAGCTCTGTGTCACTTTCGCCAATCACCTTTCCAGCTCTTAGCTTCATCTCACCCCCTCCGGTCTTCTCCTATCATTTCGCATTTCCCCCTCCCCCCACAGCTTTCAAATCTCTTACTATCTTTCCTTTCGGTTAGTCCTGACGAAGGGTCTTGGCCCGAAACGTCAACAGCGCTTCTCCCTATAGGTGCTACCTAGCCTGCTGTGTTCTACCAGCATTTTGTGTGTGTTGTTGTTTGAATTTCCAGCATCTGCAGATTTCCTCGTGTTTGATATGTTGGGACCAGGTTAGATCCTCAGAGATATTAACACCCAGGAACTGCTCACTCTCTCCACCTCTGATCCCTCTATGAGGATTGGTATGTGTTCCTTCCTCTTACCCTTCCTGAAGTCCACAATCAGCTCCTTCGTCTTACTGACATCTTACAGGTTGTTGCTGTGGCACCACTCCACTAGTTGGCGTATTTCACTCCTGAATGCTCCTGTCAGCAAGTTTATAGATGGTATTTGAGCTATGCCTAGCCACACAGTCATGTGTATATAGAGAATAGAGCATTGAGCTAAGCACACATTGTTTAGCCCAATACCATAACAAAAGGTGCAGCAGTGTTGATTGTCAGCGAGGAGGATATGTTATCACAAATCTGCACAGATTGTGGTCTTGCAGTTAGGAAGTCAAGGATCCAATTACAGAGGGAGGTACAGAGGCCCAGGCTCTGCAACTTCTCAATCAGGATTGTGGGAATGGTGGAATTAAATGCTGAACTGTAGTCAATGAACAGCATCCTGAAGTAGGTTCTTGTGTAGTCCAGGTGGTCTAAAGCCATGTGGAGAGCCACTGAAATTGCATCTGCCATTGACCTATTGTGACAATAGACAAATTGCAATGGGTCCAGGTCCTTGCTGAGGCAGGAGTTCAGACTATTCATGACCAGCCTGTTGGTCTGTTGGTTAGGAAGTCCGACACACAATTGCACAGAGGTGTATTTAGATCAAGGAGTGGGAGTTTGTTCACTGAAGTCTGTGGGACAATAGTGTTGAATGTCAAACTGAGTTCTAGAAACAGCTTTCTGAAGTAAGTGTCCTTGTTTTCTTGGTGTGCACGACAGATGCCTCAGCACCTGTTGTAGAGTGGTTTGGTCAGTAAGCAAATTAATGAGTCTCCACTGTGGCAGGAGTGGAGTTTTTGACGTCAGCCATTTTAAGCACTTTCTGATGACTGGCGTCAGTGCCACCAGGTGGTAGTCATTTAGTTCTGAAGATGTAGGGTTCTTCGGTAAAGGGATGATGGTGCCTGATTTGAGGCATATAGGGGCAGCTGCCTGAATGAGTGCAGCAAGTTAGGCAGCATCTGTGAAGACTGAAAGTGAGTCATTGTTTCGGATCAATCATCCTTCATCAGAAGTGGAGAAATGACAAAAGAAGTGTGTGTTCGCAGAAAGTAGAAGGGGTGGAGGGAACAAAAGAAATATTTGTGATAAGGTGGAGACTAAGCTAATCCATGAGATAATTTTCCTGCGTGAGTGTTTTGACCTGAAACATTTACAAATTCTTTTCCTCACCCATGTCCTGCTCAACTCATCAAATTCCTTCAGCAGATCATTTGTTTTTCCTTAGTCATGTCTAGTCAACGAGGGCAGGTAGGAAGAAGAAAAATAAAGAATATATTGGGAACTGAGAGGTGTAGAATGTAGCAGCATTGGAAATCTGAAACAAAAGATAATGTTGGAAATACCCATTAGATGAGGCAGTATCAGTGGAGAGAAAAAAAATCTGAGTTAATAACCCTGTCACAGAACTGGTCATTTCTGATGCAAACAGGAATGATTAGTTACCTGGCAATTCAATATGAGTCCCAAGCATGCAACATACATTGGGGAGTACAAGGAAAGTCACAAACTAAGGTTTAAACTTTCATAAACTGAAGAGGCAGGAACAATTAATGGCAATGTTTTGAAACACAGAGACATAGAAAACCTACAGCACAATACAGGCCCTTTGGCCCACAGCGTGGTGTCGAACATGTCCCTACCTTAGAAATTACTAGGCTTAACCATAGCCCTCTACTTTTCTAAGCTCCATGTACCTATCAAAAATTCTCTTAAAAGACCCTATCGTATCCGCCTCCACCACCATTGCCGGCAGCCCATTCCATGCACTCACCACTCTGAGTAAAAAACTTACCCCTGACATCTCCTCTGTACCTACTTCCCAGCACCTTAAACCTGTGTCCTCTTGAGGCAACCATTTCAGCCCTGGGGAAAAAGCCTCTGACTATCCACACGATCAATGCCTCTCATCATCTTATACACCTCTATCAGGTCACCTCTCATCCTCCGTCGCTCCAAAGAGAAAAGGCCGAGTTCACTCAACTTATTGTCATAAGGCATGCTCCCCAATCCAGGCAATGTCCTTGTAAATCTCCTTTGCACTCTTTCTATGGTTTCCACATCCTTCCTATATTGAGGTGACAAGAACTGAGCATAGAACTCCAAGTGGGGTCTGACCAGGGTCCTATATAGCTGCAACATTACCTCTCGGCTCCTAAACTCAGTCCCATGATTGATGAAGTCCAATGCACTGTATGCTTTCTTAACCACAGAGTCAACCTGCACAGCAGCTTTGAGTGTCCTATGGACACAGACCCCAAGATCCCTCTGATCCTCCACACTGCCAAGAGTCTTACAAATTAATACTATATACTGTCATCATATTTGACCTACCAAAATAAACCACCTCACACTTATCTGGGTTGAACTCCATCTGCCACTTCTCAGTCCAGTTTTGCATCCTATCAGTGTCCCGCTGTAACTTTTGACAACCCTCCACACTATCCACAACACCCCCAACCTTTGTGCCATCAGCAAATTTACTAACCCATCCTTCCACTTCCTCATCCAGGTCATTTATAAAAATCACAAAGAGTAGGGGTCCCAGCACAGATCCCTGAGGCACCTCACTTCACTGGTGACCGACCTCCATGCAGCATATGACCCGTCTACAAACACTCTTTGCCTTTCTGTGGGCAAGCCAGTTTTGGATCCACAAAGCAAGGTCCCCATGGATCCCACTCCTCCTTACTTTCTCAATAAGCCTTGCATGGGGTACCTTGTCAAATGCCTTGCTGAAATCCATATACACTACATCTACTGCTCTTCCTTCATCAATCTGTTTAGTCACATCCTCAAAAAATTTAATTGGGCTCGTAAGGTATGACCTGCCTTTGACAAAGCCATGCTGACTATTCCTAATCATATGATGCCTCTCCAAATGTTCATAAATTCTGCCTCTCAGGATCTTCTCCATCATCTTACCAACCACTGAAGTAAGACTCACTGGTCCACAATAACCTGGGCTATCTTTACTCCCTTTCTTGAATAATGGAACAACATCTGCAACCCTCCAATCCTCCAGAACCTTTCCCATCCCCATTGATGATGCAAAGATCATCACCAGAGGCTCAGCAATCTGCTCCCTCGCCTCCCACAGTAGCCTGGGGTATATCTCATCCGGTCCCGGTGACTTATCCAGCTTGATGCTTTCCAAAAGCTCCAGAGCATCCTCTTTCTTAATATCTACATGATAAAGCTTTTCAGTCCACTGTAAGTTATCCCTACAATCACCAAGATCCTTCACCATAGTGAATACTGAAGCAAATTACTCATTAAGTATCTCTGCTATCTCCTCCGGTTCCATACACACTTTTCCACTGTTACCCTTGATTGGTCCTATTCTCTCACATCTTATCCTCTTGCTCTTCACATTCTTGTAGATTGCCTTGGAGTTTTCCTGAATCCTGTCCACCAAGGCCACTTCTGGCTCTCCTAATTTCTTTCATAAGCTCCTTCCTGCTAGCCTTATAATCTGCTAGATCTCTATCATTTCCTAGTTTTTTGAACCTTTTGTAAGTTTTTCTTTTCTTCTTGACTAGTTTTTCAACAACCTTGGTACACCACAGTTCCTGTACCTGGACCATCCTTTCCCTGACACATTGGAATGTACCTATGCAAAACTCCACGCAAGTATCCCCTGAACATTTGCCACATTTCTTCCGTTCATTTCCCTAAGAACATCTGTTCCCAATTTATGCTTCCAAGTTTCTGCCTGATAGCCTCATATTTCCCTTTACTTCAATTAAACACTTTCCTAACTTGTCTGTTCCTATCCCCCTCCAATGCTGTGGTAAAGGAGATAGAATTGTGATCACTATCTCCAAAATGCTCTCCCACTGACACCTGACATCTGACCAGGTTCATTTCCCAATATCAGATCAGGTACAGCCTCTCCTCTTGTAGGCTAATCTACATATTATGTCAAGAAACCTTCTTGAACACACCTGACAAACTCCACCCCATCTAAACCCCTTGCTCTAGGGACACGTTAATCGATATTTGGGAAATTAAAATCTACCACCACGACAACCCTGTTATTATTACACCTTTCCAGAATCGGTCTCCCTATCTGCTAAGTTATTAAACAATTTTGCCAAGCGATTAATTTGTTTTCCTACAACCATTTATTTTGCCCTCTCCCCCCCCCCCCCCCCATATTTCCCTGCTACATTCGACCTAAAAGAGATTTAAAGCAGCTGTGGATATGCTAATTAATTGTTTGTACTCAGACAGACAGTATGCTGTTCCTTCAGATTTCCATGCCTCACCCTGAGGAGACACCCTGGCTTTTGACTTATGTTGGAAAGTGAAATTACAAAATGATGAACCATTCTACTCCTACGAAGTACACAGTGAATATAGCACAAAACGGGGTTTTTCTCACATAAGGCAGTGAACCATGAAAATAAAATGTGCTTAAAAGCTGAAGGACTTTTAAAGTTGCAGCAGGAAATCTACTAAATACTTATCTGTAATCATACTTATAATCATCGGATTTCTATTAATGACATGTGTGAATTGAAATTGAACAAATGCACTTTGGCTTTAACACCCTAAGTAATGAATCACATTAGGTTCAAAGTTCAGCTGAAACCCATTTTCCCAATGCAATATAAACTTAAAATTTGATATTCTGCCATTAGCCTGGCCAAAGGACACCACAATTTACTTTGCTGACTTTTACAGGCTTTCACCTTGAATATTAGTAATCCAACAAGTACCTAGCCAATTTTTAAACTCCAAATCTAAACGAAAGTTAAGAAATAAGGTCCCAGGTCATGGGACATCACCCAAATTACATCTTATCTCCACCATGATCCTGTTGTTTTGCAAAACTAAATCTGTACTGTCATGAAGGACTGAAGTAATGGTTGTCCTGTTCCACTGCCAGAATGATGATTCATAGATTGTTTGTCCTCTGTGAAGAAAAGAACTACACATTAAAAGATCTTTTTGGAAACCTGCTATTGAACCAGAGTTCCCCACTAAATTAAGCAGTGCATTACACATCCAAATTGTGTATCTTCTCCAGGTCATTTCTCAGTTGTATTTGTTCACCAGGCACCTTAACTCTACCCTCTGGGCAATGACCGGTTGCCATTGGAAACCTTTTCTCTTTTACCACTCTATATCTAAAATCACACAATGATTTTGAACATGTCTGTTAAATCTCTGTTACAGTGAGAGATGTCTGTTCAGTTTATCCAAATAATTTACATACAGTATGTACGTATTATTTTATTAAGGGCATGTTCTCTCATTTGATAAGATTCAACTGATCTGAATGTAATCAAAGTCTGCATTCCTACTTACCAACAGTAAATTTTTATTCCTGTCTTAAAACTTGCATTTCTTTATTTTGAAATAGTGAGCTCCAGTTCACAAAATGCTGAACTCAGCAAGTCAGGCAGCATCTATGGAGGGGAACAGTTGACATTTCTGGCTGAGACCCTTCATCAAGACTGGAAAGGAAGGGGACAGAGGTTCTTTCCCAGGAGGAAATATTCTCTTCACATCTACTGTCAAGACTCTTCATACATTTCAATGAAGTTCCCTCTTACCCTTCGAAACTCCAATGGATACAAGCCTACTCTGTCCACCCATTCCTCATAAGGCAAGTTGCCAGGAATTGGTTTGGTAAATCTAGTTTGAAATGCTTTCAGCATATTGATGCACCATCAATAACTCTGAGACGTGGGTTAAGATAGGCTTTTATTGGCTGGAAGAAAACACAAGCAGCAAGTGACCATCACACAACATCCTGGAGACTGAGGAAGGGTCTGTGGCTCCAATCGCCTTTATACCCGGGTCTGTGGGAGGAGCCACAGGAGCAGTCAGCGGGGGGGGGGGGGGGGGGGGGGGGGTCCAGACAGGTATATGTAGTTCACCACACATATGCACATATTTCCTTTGATCCAGAGGCAAATAATGTACACAGAACTCCTCGATAATCCTTGATGTGACATTTATCTTTCTTCTGTAAATCTAAGTACAAAACATTCCCATTTTCCTTTTTTTTTCACCGCACTTAACTCTCCAAGGAACAAAAATAGATCAGTCAGATATGAATTCCCTTTCACAAAACCATCAAAAATAAATTTTGATTCTATTTATGATTTGCATAAACGCTAAAAATTGCAGACCATTGTACATACACAGTTGGAAAATACATGGGCAGACGGCATGGCTTAGACTGAGTATTTTTGAGGAGGTGTTGAAGGTGATTAATGAGAGTAGGGCATTGAATGGTATCCACATGAATTTCAGAAAGTCGTTTGATAAGGTCCCTCATGGTTGGCTGATCCAAAAGGTTAAGATGCATGAGATCCTAGGTAGCTTGGTAGTTTGGATTTCCAATTGCCTTGTCCAAAGGAGATAGGGGTTAGTGGTGGAAGGTTCTTTTTCTACTGGGAGGCCAGTGACCCGTGATATTCTGGAGGGATCAGTGCTGAGGTTTCTCCTGTTTGTGATGCATATGAATGACTTAGATGATAATGTAGATGGTTGGGTTAGTAAGTTAGCAGATGACACAAATACCAGTGGATTTTGTGGACAGTGTAAAGGGCAGTCAAAGGATACAGCAGAAATATAGGTAGAAAACATAGGTAAATAACAGGTAGAAAAGGTATACATTAATTCATATCATGATTGACGCAAACATCATGGGTCCGTGAGCTTGTGATGCACTGTTCTACTCATTATGGAACATTAATTTGAGGTTTACAGATTAATAGAAACAGTTGCATTTGTTCAGGAATTTCTACAAGCATTTAATCGTTTCTGTAGTTACATGCTGCCACAATCTACAGGTTTGGAAGGCATAGAAAGATCTTACTGACCACAAAATTATATCACGAATCTGCGGATTGTGCATATCAGTTGACATTTTCCTTGAAGTGCACATGACTGGAAGGTTGAGCAGAGGGCCCTTGGCACAAGCCAAGCAGATGGAAGAATGAGAAAATGTGGAAATCTTGGAGGAGAATTTTTGTGTATTTAATATTTCAGTAATATTGTAAGTATATTGTTTGATTGGGCATTGTTTGTTTAAATACTTCATTACGGTTTATACGTAATGGTACATGAAAGACATACCTCATTATGCTGCCCCGTCGTATGTATGCACCTCACTTAGAGTAAAAGACCTGTAAACAAAAAACTAAGACCCATTCTCCTGGGCTCCCATCTTTTTCCTTTCAATCAGGTTTTATGTTCTGGATTAAAACACATAACAAGAATGGCTCTGAGTAGGAGGACATATTGTCCAGGATCTGGAAGGCATAATGTTCATATTTGAAAATCAGCAAGGTATACTGCATGAAACAACTTTGCTTCTGGCAGCAAGTTGTCATCGAAATATTCCAACTCAGAGCAGCATGGGGATTGCTTTAGCAGTGTTTGTCAAGGTGATCTTTGCAATGAATATTTATGCTTCACGATCCTGCCTGCAGAATACCGTAATTCACCTTCCACTGCGAGTTAGGACACTGAGACACTTAATTCCACCAGAGCTTAGCACATCCATCCCTTTTGCTAGAGAGCAACAGGTGAAGTACACAGCTTTCAATAAAAAGTTATCTGCTTCTCTTTCCACAAAATCAGCCTGACTTGCAGCTTCTGTTTTATTTCAGCTTTCCAGAATTCATTTTTTTTAATTTTGAAGTGTATAACTTCTTGAGGAGTCCAGTCTTTCCCTCAAAAAGGGAGCTACTTTTTGCATTCGCATAGCTTTGCAAACACTGCCGGACAGCTTTAACTGGTATTAAACGTAGAAACATAGAAAATAGGTGCAGGAGCAGGCCATTTGGCCCTTCAAGCCTGCACCACCATTCAGTATGATCATGGCTGATCATCCAACTCAGAACCCTGTACCTGCTTTCTCTCCATACCCCCTGATCCCTTTAGCCACAAGGGCCATATCTAACTTCTTCTTAAATACAGCCAATGAACCGGCCTCAACTGTTTCCTGTGGCAGAGAATTCCACAGATTCACCATTCTCTGTGTGAAGAAGTTTTTCCTGATCTCGGTCCTAAAAGGCTTCTCCTTTATCCTTAAACTGTGACCCCTCGTTCTGGACTTCTCCAATATTGAGCTGATGAGATTCTCAGCCTTTGTCAATGGGTGTCTGGTTTGAGTTGACTGGACACAGAAGTCATTGAAGTGAGTAGCAAGCATGCCATCTGCAATGCAATCAATGGATATGGATTTATTGCAGGAATCTTCTCCTGCTTCTGTTTTTTTGAGGACAAGCTAAGTCCCTGAGATACGGAATGGTTTTGTTTTAATAACTTGTTGGCATTGTTGCATTGCTCATCTTATGGAAGGTAAGTGTAGGGTAAGCTTTACATAGAAGGCAACATCTTACTGAATTTTACATTTTTTTTATTTTCAATCTTAACTCTATTTTTAACATAATTGAGAGATGAGCAAGAAATGGAATAATTGGGTAAAATAATTATTGCATCTTTATACAATCTTAGTGATTAAAGACAAAGGCGATAAACTAATGTAACATATCCATCCATATGGTACTACAATTTGTCTGGTCAAAGAGGATAATTTTCTTAATGCTCACTATCACATTTAATATGGAATAAAAAGGAAGGCATGCCACTTTGAAAGGGTCTGGGATAGGACATGGCTATCATGTCAGAGTTTTATACTGGCTAATTGTAATACAAGAAGAGGAAAAGAGTAAGCAAACGCTCGACCACAGAGGAATTTATCATGGTGAGTAGGAAGGTTGTTACTGGGATCAGCTCTAAACAGGAAACAGAGAAAATGGACAGTCACAAAGATAATTGTACAGAGGAAAGAAAAAATTCTACTTTAAAAATAACGACTGTCAGGGTGGCAATAGATAAAACAAAATACAAAGTGAAATTGAGTGTTAAGGAATTATTTGTATAAGGCAAGGACTATCCCACAAATTCCCTGGTCATCTGGTGCAGAACCCAAGTTCAAACTAACATTTTTATCCTTAAAGCAATGAGAATTGGCTTCAAACTGCAAATTCCCACACAAAGTGGGTGGAGGTGGGGGTGCGCTTGGTGGCATTTTCTTCAGAGGTAGAAAAATTAGATGCATATCATCTTGGATGATAAATTAAGGGCAGAAGGATAGGAAGGGACAAAATTAGTCCTCTGGGAGATCCGAGTGGTAGTCTACACGTGGAGCTGAAAAAGATGGCAGACCTTAAATGGTATTTTTGCCTCTGTATTTACTTGGGAGATGGTGATAGAGTCTGTGGAACTGAGAGAAAAAAGCAGTGAGGTCATGGACCAGGCGCCATGGTAGTTAGCAATTAGTGCGAGGCTACTACAGCTCAGGGTGTTCCCAGAGTTCAGAGTTCAATTCCCACGCCATTCTGCAAGGAGTCTGTACATCCTCCCTGTGTCTTGTGTGGGTTTTCCCTGGGCGTTCCAGTTTCTTCCCACAGTCCAGACACACTGGGTAGGTTAATTTGTCCTGTGATTAGGTTAGGGTTGGTTGGGTTTGTCGGAGGTTGCACAGCCTGGCTTGAGGGGTCGGAATAGCCTACTCAGCGATGTTTCCCAAAATCAAACAAATAGATAAATTTCCAGGTTACGGAAGAGGGATATTAGGATGGCCAGCTCTTTAGGACTGACAAGATGACCCCTTAAACCCAGTGTGAGGCTACTGCGGAAATTGCAGCGGCCTGGTAGAGATACTTTGAAACATCCTTAGCTATAGGTGAGGCGCCAGAGGACAGGAGAATAGCTAATGTTGTTCTGTTGTTCAGGAAAGGCTCTAAGAATAGGCCAGACTATCATAGGCCAGTGAGCCTGACATCAGGAGTCGGTAAATTATTGGAAGGTATTCTAAGGGACAGGATATATAAACAGGGCCTGGTAGGTCACGTGTAACCAGTCTTAGAGGTTTTCAAGGAGGTTATCAGGAAAGTTGCTGGAGGAAAGGCAGTGGACTTAGTCTGCAGGGACTTTAGAAAAGACTTTGACAAAGCCTCACATGGGAGGCTGATCTCAAAGGTTCAGTTGTTTGACATTTAGAATGAAGTAGTAAATTGGATTCAATTTTGGCTAAGTGGGGGAAGCCAGAAAAGTGGTAGTAGATGGTCGCCTCTCTGACAGGAGGCGTGTGACCAGTGGTGGGATGCAGGGATTGGTACTGGGTACATTGTTGTTTATCACCTATATTACTGATTTGGATGATGAATATCGTAAACAGGATCAGGAAATCTGCGAATTGCACCTGTACTGGGGGCATATTGGACATCGAGGAAAGCTATCAAACTTGCAGCAGTATCTAAACCATATGCTGACAAATGGCAGATGGAATTTAATGCAGACAAGTGTGAGGACAAACCAGGGTAGGACTTAACACAATGAATGGTAGGGCATTGAGGAGTGTGGTAGAACAGAGGGATCTGGGAGTACAGATTCATAATTCCTTGAAAGCAGCATGACAGAAAGAGAGTGTTGTAAAGAGAACTATTGGCACATTGACCTTCATAAAACAAAGTATCAAGTACAGGAATTGGGATGTTTTGTTGAGGTTGTATAAGATTTTGATGAGGCCAACTTTGGAGTTTTTTGTGTAGTATTGGTCACCTATGTGCGCGAAATATTGTCTATCAATGAGATTTTTAAAATATAGAGAAAATTAACAAGGATGTTGCTGGAACTTGAGGACCTGAATTAGAGGGAAAGGGTGAATAGTTACAACTTTATTCTTTGGAGTATTGGAGAATGAGGAGAGATTTGATACAAAATGATGAGGGGTATAGATAAGGTAAATGAAAGAAGCTTTTTCTACCAAAGTTGGGTGAGACTAGAACTAAAGGTCATAGGTTAAGAGTGACTGGTGGGTCTCTGAGGAGGAACATCTTCACACAGTGGGGTGGTGCAATAGTGGAACAATCTGCTAATGGAATTGGTGAATTTGGGTTTGACAGCAACATATAAAAGAAGTTTGTAGAAGTATTGTATATGAAAGGAACTGACATAGAATGCAATGGTCCAGATGCACATCAATGGGACTAGGCAGAATAAAAGATCAGCATTGACAAGATGGGCCAAAGGGCCTATTTCTTTGTGTAGTGCTTTATGACTCTAAGAAGATTCCTGTTTTATTTGTACACTTCAGTGGTAACAAACCCCTCAAATGGCTTCTACCTACATCTACTATTTGTATAACTGTTAATTCTGCTTTACCTATAAATAATGATTATTTTTCAAATTAATCATGCAGTTATTTGATTAAGTAATAGATTGTGTATTCTGCATTACGAATTAGATTGTTGAATTAATTTGTCTCTTCACATCATTCTGGACATGATGTGCAAATGAGTGAATGGTTCCCTTGGTTACAGATGACCTGACTATGGAAATTCGACCTTGTACAAATTCTCCACTGCATTTTAAGGCACTTTTCAAGAAAGTAATAACAAAAATTATTCATTGATGATTTGAAAAGCATATATTCCATTAGTTTTAGTCTGGATAGTATTAGGGTGAAGATTTGATGAAATTAAAGAACTACAGCATGTACAGCAAGACAATAAAGGTAGCTATAGATATCGAAGATGAATGTTTCTGACTTAGAGAAATAGGCTTGCTGACATTACTCAAAGCAGAACCCTTATGTAACTTGGGGACTGTAAAGGTGATACAATTATTTTTAAAAATGGGAAGAATTAGATTGAATAACAAGTCAGTCAATTTGCCATTGAAAGGTTCAAATTGCTGAAAAATTTTGCGAGTTACAGCATAAATCAGCATTTAGAGAAGGATTGGTTAATTACAAACAGTTAATTTCAAAGTTTAAAAGTACAAAGAAAAATTATTATCAAAATGCAGATACAATATACTACCCCAAGATTCATTTTATACAATATACTACCCTGAGGTTTGTTTTCTTGTGGGCATTCACAGTAGAACAAAAAAATACAGCGGAATCAATTAAAAACTACAAAGGAAGTCTGACAACCAATGTGCAAAAAAAAGACAAACTTTGCAAATACAAAAATCCAAATAATAACAATAATAAACACGACAATAAATAATACTGAAAACATGAGTTGAAGAGTCCTTGAAATTGAGTCAATAGTTTGTGGAATCAGTTCAGTGTTGAGATACGTGAAGTTATACGTGCTGGCTTAGGAGCCAGATGCTTGAAGGATAATAACCGTTCCTGAACCTGGTGGTGTAGGACTTGAGGCTTCAGTACCTCCTTCCTGATGGGAGCAGCATAAAGAGAGCATGGCCTGGATCTTGGGGCCCTTGATGATGGATGCTGCTTTCTTGTCGTAGATCTCCTTGTTGATGGCGGAGAAGAGTTTTCCTGTGATGGACTGGGAAGTATTCACCACCTTTTGCAGGCATTTTCTGTTCTTAGGCATCGGTGTTTCAGTTCCAAGCCATGACACAACCAGTCAGGATACTCTCCACTGTTCATCTGTAGAAGTCTGTCCAAGTATGAGATGACATGCCAATTCTGCCCAAACTTCTAAGAACGTTGAGGCCCTGCCATGCCTTCTTTAAAACGGTACTTATGAGCTGATTCCAGGACAGATCCTCTGAAATGATAATACCAAGTGATTTAAAGTCACTGGCCTGCTCCACCTCCAACCCTCTAATGAGGACTGGCTCATGGACCCTAGTTTCTTCCTCCTATGGTCAATAATCAGCTTGGTTTTGCTGACATTGATTGGCTAGTAGTGATAACAAAGAGGGTCAATGAGGGTAGAGCCTTGATTAGTGTACGTAGATTTTGGAAAGTTCAAAGTTCAAAGAAAGTAAAAGCTGTTAGGATCTAAGGGGAAGTGGAAAATTGTATTAACAATTGCCTCATTGACAAAAAATTCAGTGTAATAATCAGACACTGAAGGACTGCATGCAGGCAGAGACACTGCACAGGGAGAAGTCAAGATTAGCCCCTTGTATTTGAATGATGTAGATTTAAATTCACAGGCCACAATTATTGAATTGAATTGACTTTATTTCTTACATCCTTCTTATACATGAGGAGTAAAAATCTTTATGTTACGTCTCCATCTAAATGTGCCATGTGCAATCACAGTAATTTATAATAATTTATAATAAATATAACAGTCAATGTAATATACAGTACACTCAAATCAACGTGAGTTCATCAGTCTGATGGGCTGGTGGAAGAAGCTGTCCCAGAGACTGTTGGTCCTGGCTTCCCAGATGGCAGCAGCTGGAATAGATTGTGGTTGGGATGGCTTGGATCCCCAATGATCCTTCAGGCCCTTTTTACACACCTGTCCTTGTAAATGTCCTGAATCATGGGAAGTTCACAACTACAGATGCGCTGGGCTGTCCGCACCACTCTCTGCAGAGTCCTGTGATTGAGGGAGGTACAGTTCCCATACCAGGCAGTGATGCAGCCAGTCAGGATTAAGAAGTATAACAAGGATGCCAAGATTAGAAGAAATGAGTTTGAGTGAAGGAAAACTTTTGGATAAAAGAGAATATTAATTTATTTATTTGTTTAGATGTACAGCATGGAATGGAGCATTCAGGCACTTCAAGCCCCAATTTACCCCTAGCTTAATCACGGGACTATTAGCCTACTAACTGGTATGTCTTTGGACTGTGAGAGGAAACCAGTGCATCTGGAGAAAACTCATGCATTCCACAGGGAGGACATACAGATAACATCGGAATTAAACTCTGAACTCTGATGCCCTGAGCTATAATAGCATCAAAAGATTTGTCAGATAGAGTCTTTGAGTCAATATTTTAACATGGAGGTTAATAATAGAAACAAAAAAACGCAGGGCTGTAGAACATCTACATCTTCTCTCTATGGCGACCCTAGCTTCACCTTGTCACCAATATCTCCTGCAGTTCCCACACCCTGACTTCACTGAAAGCTGGTTTTCTCATTCCCCACCCCCCAGTTCTAATTAAAGGTCTTCAACCGGAAATGTTAAATTTGTCTCTTTCTACTGATGCTGCTTGACCACTGAGTATTCCCAGCATTCTCTGTTTTTATTTCAGATTTGCAGCATCTGCAGTTATTAAAAAATTGTATTGGCCTTAGCCAAATCGTACATCTGGGCAGTAGGCAAATTAGGGATTTCAGGCTTCTTATTTTTAAGGAAGCAACCCATAAGCAAATGTTTGTACAGTAATGCCAATTTGTTTAGCAAAACATTCAACAGGAAATCCAATTTCCCTTGTTTGTATCCAAACAGAGAGAAAAACCTTTATGTTTTATTTGTTTTGAACTGATCATCCAGCCAACAATCTTCCTGTTTGGAATTTAGGGATCTTTTCTCTAAAATCTAAAACTTAGCAATTTGGTATCAATTGACTCTATTAACAAAGGTAAATTTTTCAAACACACAGAGGGTTTAGGGTGGCCTGATGTGAAAATTGATAGAATAACATTATGTGATATAACTGTGATGACATAATGAAATAAGCTCTTAGAAATTGAATTTTCTCCTATATCGTCTCCTTTGATTGAATGGAAATTTGTTTAAAATCTCAATATAATATAGTAACGTATTAAAGCTTGATTAAATAAATCTATTTTCTTCTTTTAAAACTTTTTTCTGAGTATCAAGTATTAAATTCTATCATTTAATTCAACCATTCCTCGCCCATATAGAAACAGTTCCAAGTTTGTATCCCTCACTGTAGTCTTCAGAGTCCTCCTTTATACCCTGATATGTTGTACTTTATGGAGGCAATCACCATCTTGTGTGAAAACCTATGCAATTAAACTGCAAATTATGCCTCCTGGTGGAGATTAGAAACTAGTTTGGATACAGTAATTGGCAAAAATAAAGTAAAACACAATCTTATTAAATTTCTGATGAGTTTCCAAGTTGTTTTGGACTCAAGCCTGCAACGTGTTCATTGACCTTTTCTCAGCAGAATTTGTAAACATTAAGTATTTTTAGTATTGCCATTCATACAAATCATCAAAGTGAAGAAAGAAACAGGGACAGAAAAACAGCTGATGTATGTAATAACATTTGTAGTATATTGGCAGCCACACTTAAAAAATGATCTAATTTCATTTTCAAATCTAAGGTGCGGTTTGGTGACTAATTATTGGATATAAACATAAAATAATAATAAAAGTACAATTTTACAGACAAGAATTTTATCTTTGGCATTAAAAGAATCAAGTAGTATGTCATGATGACATTCTAACAAAACTAAAATAATTTAGAAAACCAGGGGTTACGGCATATATTAAAGAATATTTCAATAAACCAGGCTATTGGATATCAGTAATCATCACTCAGGGATATTCCAGCTGGAGGTCCAAAGAGCATTATCTTCATTGTTTCACCATCTTGGCCTTCAATAACAAATAGGGAATGTGCAATTGGGCAACAACTAGTTGACCTTGAGTCCGTCATCACCGTCCAATTTGCGAATCAACACTCATGTCTGTGTAGCTAAGCACAGCTCAAACACCATTTATGAATTTGTCAGTGATACCGCTATTGTAGGTAGAATCTTAGATGCAACAAAAAGCATACAGGATTTAGGCAGATTGGCTGTTTGAGTGGTGTCACAACAATAACAGCAGTTTCAATGTTATCAAGACCAAGAAAATGACAGTGAACTTTAGGAAAGAGCAAGTCAGGAGAACACACCAGTCCTCATTGAGGGGTCAGTGGTAGAAAGGGTGAGCAGCTTCAATTTCCTGGGCATCAAAATAGTCTAGGTAGCTGTGAGAGCCTCACTTATCACCCTACTCCTCCTTCCACTCTGTCTCTTGCAAAAATGCTATCCCTTTCTCTCAATTCCTCCGCCTCCACCGTATCTGCTCATTGGAGCCTCCCTGCCCTCTATTGTGGACCTGTATTCTTCCAGGTTGAAGAAGAGGGTGGGGAACATCATAAAGGACTCCTTCCATCCTGCACACGGACTGTTTGAACTGCTTCCGTCTGGTAGGCGCTTCAGATCCCTCCAGACTAAGACTAATAGGCACTGGAGAAGTTTTTTCCTTACTGCGGTCACTTTGCTGAACAGTTAACTGCCGGTTAACTGTCGGCTAACTATTACTTGGATTGCACTACTTATATGTATAATCTATATTTTCATTTATATTTATCATTATTATTGTTATGAGCAGAGAGACAACATCTGCTGGAAGTAAATTCCTTGTATGTGTACAGGTACTTGGCAATTAAAGTCTGATTCTGATTCTGAGGATGAGGCCTTTCATTCTAGGACAAAGGAGATGTCTTCCTTTTTTAAAGAAAGGGGCTTCCCTTCGTCCACTATCAACTCTGCCCTCCTTCGCGTCTCCCGTATTTCACGCACCTCTGCCCTCACCCCATCCCCCCGCCAGCCCACCAGGGATAGAGTCCCCCTGGTCCTCACCTATCACCCTACCAGCCCACAGATCCAACGTATAATCCTCTGTAACTTCTGCCACCTCCTACAGGATCCCACCACCAGACACATCTTCCCCTCCCCCCCACTCTCGGCTTTCCGCAGGGATCGCTCCCTACGCGACTCCCTTGTCCATTCATCCCCCCCAATCCCTCCCCACCGACCTCCCTCCAGGAACTTATCCCTGCAAACGGAAGAAGTGCTACACCTGCCCCCACACTTTTTCCCTCACCACCATCCTAGGCCCCAGACAGTCCTTTCAGGTGAGGCACCACTTCACCTGCGAGTCAACTGGGGTGATATACTGTATCCGGTGCTCCCGATGTGGCCATTTATACATTGGGGAGACCCACCACAGACTGGGAGACCATTTCGCCCAACACCGGCGCTCAGTCCTCCAGCAGTGGCAGGATCTCCCTGTGGCCACACACTTCAATTCCACAGACCACTCCCACTCCAACATGTCTGTCCATGGCCTCTACCGTCAAGATGAGACCACATGCAGGTCGATGGAGCAATACCTTATCTCTCGCCTAGGTAGCCTCCTACCTGCCGGCATGAACATTCAACTCACAGACCTCCGTTGATACCCCTACCCTCCCCCCCCCCTTACCCCATCCCTATCTATTATTTTAGTCTGGTTCTCTTTCTCTCTCTTTTCCCCCCTCACTATAATCTCCCCCCAGCCCTACCTTTCTTTCTCTTTTATTTCCCATAATTCTCCACCTTCCCCTCCCCCATTTCCCCCCAGCCTATCACTTCCCAGCTCTCTACTTCATCCCTCCCCCCACTTCTTATCCCCCCTCGACCATCCCACGTTCCTTTACTCCTGATGAAGGGTTTCGGCCTGAAACGTCGTCACTACCTCCTCCCATAGATGCTGTCTGGCCTGCTGAGTTCTGCCAGCATTTTGTGTTTTTATTTATTTCCAGCATCTGCAGATTCACAAATGGTGCAAGTGTTTGTCTTAAACATTTTTCTTTTGTAGCAAGATTCTGTTGGACATAGGTAATACTAAATATTACAGGGTCATTTCAAGACCAATGATGGGAGAGCTGCGTGGCCTCAGTTGATGAGCAGACCAGGACGTCATGCCGCAGCATCGCCTATTACAGCCACCCAGGGGAGGAGGTATGCAGACGGTGTGGGAGAGAACAGAAGTGTGGCTGGCATGCTAGAATCTGTGTAGGGTTGGGAGCTGTCCCCGGTGGTCAGCTCTCCCGTAGCTGCTGCTCTCCAGTGTTCACTCCCTGGAAGACAAGCTGGATTGCCTTCATTTGCAGCTGACTCAAAGTGAGATGAGGAACTGCTGTGTGCTTGTTCTTGCAGGAACATGGCTATTGGACAATATTCCATGCACCATTAATCTTCAGTCTATGCCACTTAAGGACTTGTGCTAATATCATTTTGTAACTGTATGTGCTATGTGCTGTGTGTGACTGCATGTCCTGTGCTTTGCACCTTGGACCCAGATGATCATTGTTTTGTTTAGCTGTATGCATGTATATGTTGAATGACAATTAAATTTGAATTCATATAACCCCTCTTTTAATTGGGCTATCTACATAATGATTTACGAAACCCTCCTGGACACATCCAATAAAATTCTGCCCTGTTTAAAGCTGTTGCAGTAAAGACATCCCAGTCTATACTAAGGAAGTCAAAGTCACTCATGACAATCTTATTCTGCCTGCAATTCTGTTCCTCAATGTCTGTGTGGCTATTTAGTGCATCTGTAGTACAAACGTGTTTGTATAATCCCATCAGAGTAATTGTATTTTTCTTATTTTTGAGCTGTACCTTTATAGATGAGTCCTCCATTACATCTCCTCTGAATGCAGCTGTGATATTGCCCTAGATTAAAAGCACAACTACCCCCTCCTGCTTTTACCTCCTTCTCTTTTCTAAAACATCAAAACCCTGGAACATTAAGTATCCAATCCTGTCCCCTTCTCATCCATGTCTCTGTAATAGCCGCAACATATTTCCATGTACTGATTCATGCTCTAAGTTCATTACCCTTACCCTTAATATTCCCACCATAAAAATAAAACACTTCAATCCATCTGTTCCATCGTGCCTATTCCGTTGCTCTTGCCTGTTCTTTCTTACACACCTACTGGTCAACTTTCCTCTCATTCCCTCCACTTTCAGACATGCTGCTCTGGTTCCCATTCCCCTGCCAAACTAGTTTAAATCCTTTCAATTAGCACTAGCAAACCTCCTGGGTAGAATATTGGTTTCCCTCCAGTTAAGGAGCAGCCAATCTCTCTTGAACAGGTCACTCCTGCCCCAAAAGAGGTCCTAATGATCCATAAACCTGAAACCCTGAAACTAAACCAGTTCCACAGCATGTTCAGCATTTCTGGCTTTCTATTCTTACCCTGACTAGCACATGGCGACCGGCGTAGTCCAGAGATTACTACCTTTGATGTTCCACTTTTGAGCCTCTTTCCCAACTCACTGCGCCAGTCCTCTTTCCTTGTTCTGTGTTATTAGTGCTGCTGTTCATCCTCTCGCTCTCCCACTTGAGGAAGCTCTGCAGCTGCTCAGACAACTCTTCAACCCTGGAACCTTTGACTCAGCCAAAGATCAGTGCATCGTGGAAGGAGTAAATAGTAATTACAATTGTTTTTATTAATACTAACTCCATCAATCCTGCTACCAAGAATGGGAAGAACAGTTACAATACAAGAATAGCTGTACTTACAAATCTTTAATTAGGTGACACACCATTCATACCTGAACACATCGGAAATGCTCCTTTCCTCTTACTGGATCAAAATCCGTGAATTCTCTTCTCAATGCTTCTGTGCAAAGAAAGAAGCGAGTCACATATATAGTCTTGTAATGGGGAATTAACTTTGCCATTGTGGCTCATATGAAATAAATGAGAGCATTCATTGGGAGAGGATTAGCCCACACATGGTGCGGAATTGCGAATAAATGTGAAGGATGAGAACCAGCACCATTTTCCATACAATTACTGTGAAAAAGATTGCTATTAAAGAGCACATTGCTAAATCGTGATGGCTACACATCAGCTGAATTTCAATCTCTTAACTGATCACTGGATCCTGATGCAGAAAAGTCTGCAATTCACACTACCCAGGAAAATATACAATTTCATCTTATGAGAGAAGAAATTTAGGTTAGTAAATTGAAATGTGAAATGGTGGAATGAAGGTAACTTTTCATCCACTTCTCTCCTTTATTATTCTGAAGGAAATTTCTGCGTTCTGTACTAACATTTAAAAAAGTCACAGATATCTTCAGCAAAAAAAGATGAGAAAATCTGCAGATGCTGGAAATCCATGTAACACACACAAAATGTTGGAAGAACTCAGTGGGCCAGGCAGTTCACATTCAGTTTAAGGCCATGCTCAGGTTGGAGGAGCAACACCATATATTCCGTCTGGGTAACCTCCAGACTGATGGCACGAGCAACTATTTCTTGAACATTTCGGTAATTTACTCCCCCTTCACCATTTCCCTCTCTCACCTCATCTCCTTACCTGCCCTCAGCTGCCTCTGGTGCTCTTTTCCATTCCCATTCTTCCATGGTCTTCTACCTTTTCCTATTAGATTCCCTCTTCTCCAGCCTATTATCTCTTTCACATCAGCCTTCCAGTCCTTTACTTCACCCCTCCCCCTCCCAGTTTCACCTGTCATCTACCACCTCGCACTTCCTTCTCCATTCCCCTCCATCTTCTTGCTTGAACTTCCCATCTTTTTTGTCTAGTCCTGATGAAGAGTCTCAGCCCAAAATGTTGACTGTTTATTTTTTTCCATTGATGCTGACTGGCCTGCTGAGTTCCTCCAGCATTTGGGGTGTTGCTTGGAGTTCCAGCATCTGCAGATTTTCCTCTGCTTGCAAATATTTAATTTATTAGCTTTAGTCCCTATTTTAGATTTATTACTCAAGGCTACAAAGAAACAGGCTAACAAATAGGTTTTTGTCAAGAACACTAATCAATCCTTAAATGGCTATGACAATGGCAAATAAACAGAATTAGATTTCATAAAAATGGAAATAAAACTCTAAAAACTTAGATGGTAAAAACAAAAGATTTCTGCAATTTTAAAAACTGTGATGTATGTTTAAAGCATAGTTGTTTTTGAACTTCTAACTGTAAATTTAATTAGTTTATTCCAGTGCTAATAAAATGTACTTCAACTTTCTCATTGAAAGTCCAATTGGACCATCAGGTGAAAATGTTGAAGAAGAGCATATGTGGAATTGGTTGAGGAGGTTGAAAAACTTCTCCTTTGTACAATTTAATTCCATGAATAACTTTAATGGAGTAGCATCTATCGTTCCACTCTAAGGTATGAGAATTTGAAGGGAACATTGAAAACCACTTTATCATCTGAGCAAATAGAGGTGCAAACATAATCTTGGCGAAGAAGGATGGTAGGTGGTTGAAACATACTTAAATGTTTAAAAGGATTTAAGTCAACCTCTATTTTATTCAAAGTTTTGCCATGGCTCCACTGACTTTGTGTTATTGAGACCAAGAATCACAGTTGGCATTTCTCCTGCTGGAGAATCAATTCACCAAAACCATTCAAATGGAAAAACAATTACACCAGGATAACCAGGAGGATAAGTGAACCAACATTAGTATTCTTCACAAGCCAACATCCCCAACAAAGAGGATTTAAGTACATATCAACTTCATTAGGCAGGCCATTTTGCTTGAACATCTGACCCCACTCTTCCAAGCAATCACTTTATCCTGGTGATCCCTGGGTCATGACCACAGAAATGAAGGAGGAATTTTTGGAATGGTTTTGAGAATCAACAGTCCACGCCTCTGCTTAAAAATTCATCACTTCACAAATTACCCAACTGCCCGTCCTGTGAGATGACTTCTGACTCAGTTGTGGAAGAGTTCTTGGAACCATAATAAAAATTTACTGGAATGGAAACATATTCTCCTTAAACCCATGAGATTGCCTAAGAAAAAGCTGATGCAATTACCAGTACAAATTATCCACTTTTCCCCAGAATTTAAAGTTAAGCTTACATTTCTTAGAATAGTTTTTCTTTATTTTTTTAATTAATTTTTAATGTGTTTCTACAGTACAACTACAAAAAAATCAACAAAATGGAGATTAATACAGTGCAAAACAAATGTATCTAATATATAATTCGTAACAAAAAGGAAAACGCACCCAAAATAAAATCATATAAAGTTAGTATCCTCCCCACCCTCCCACTACAAAACTCCAGGCCAACCATTTCAATATGTAAAAGAAAAGTTAATCAGAGCGTTAATCCCCACAGAGCTGTATATATATATAAAATATAATGACTACTACCAAAACTGTAATGTAATTCCCATCAAAAAAACTGTAAAACTTACAGAAAGAGAAAGCTGAAGGTAAGGGTTATGGTACAGAGAAAAAGAATAAACTTAATCTAAAGAGGACTCATGGAAGTATTCAAGAAAAGGTCCCCACACCTTATGAAACTTTATGTCCGAATTGAGAAGTGAATAATGAATCTTTTCAAGGTCTAAACCGGACATAATATCTCTAAGCCATTGAGCATGAGTAGGTGGGACAACATCTCACCACCTGAGAAGTTTTTCTTTATTTTATTTTTATATGGAAAGATTTTTTAAAAAGTCTTCATTTTAGACACCCTATAATTTCACAATAACTTGTTCCTTGGACAAGAGATCTTATTGTTCAAGGAGGTAAAAGAGATAGAATATTCATGGTAAGTGCCATTTTAAGAGAAGAAGTCTTTCCTGCAATGTTTCCTACTGAGTTGTGACACGGCTATGAGAATAAGACCATAAGATATAGAACAGAATTAGGCTATTTGGCCCATTGAGTGTGCTCCAGTATTTCATCATGGCTGATCCAATTTTCCTCTCAGCCCCAGTCTCCTGCCTTCTTCCCGTAACCCTTCATGCCCTAACCAATCAAGAATCTATCAACCTCTGCGTTAAATATACATAAAGACTTGGCCTTCAGAGCTGTCCCCGGCAAAGAATTCCACATTCCCGCATTAGGACATTCAAATAGTTACATTTTATAACCCTAAAACATAAAACTAATTGGAAGGATGAGAGTCTAACTTTGCTTTTACTTTAAGTGAAGCTCACGTGTATCACGTGGGTGGTGTAATGATGTTTGCCATTTATGATGTCTGACGATTTGTGGCTGTGAAAACAATTTCATCCTTTGGGACCTTCTCTGTGGTCATTGTAGGAGTTGACTCCTGTGACTGCAGGAAATGGTTCTGACAGCTCTGGTCACCTTTCTTCTCCTTTTCTCAGCTTTTCTCTCATGATCTATTTCAATCCTTGTTTCACTTATGATCCGTATCATGATTTTGCTCTTGTTCCTATTGTTTTTCTTTCTTATTTTCCTTCTCTCTTTCATTGCTTTCTCTTTCTTTTACCTTTTTTTTCTTTCTAGGATGTTCATCTTGATTTTGTGAAGGTCCATTTAGTTCCCTGGAGTACTCTATTAACCCTTTTATTAGTCCCTTGATGTCTCCTCTTGGTTTCCACATCCTCAGCATCATCTGATGAATCCTGTTTTTGTATATCCATTGATTCCTTTCTTTTTGGCTTTTCATTCATCCAGCTGGGTTTTGGTCTTTGTATCTTCTTTTATGAACAGTTTTTTGATTTCCACTTGAAATTTGTGCAATAACTATAATGGATGCAACTTTCCTGAAGCTCCTTGAACTCTCTTCCAGCTTAAAACCAAGCCACATTTCACAAGTAACTGCCTAATTAACATATCAGAAGCTTTCTCAGATACCTTGTCTATAAGATCTGTTGTAGTTGGACCATTGCTTTCATCATTTTCATGAATCCTCTGTTTTCCAACCAGAGGCACAGAGGCAGTAACACCTATTTGCCCTCAATTGGGCAATAGTTAATGGTGTACAGCAAGGAGACAGTTGTGGCAGCATCCATTACCTTTCTTAATTTGTTTTCAGTTGACTCTATTGCAGGGGATATGGCATGCAAATTCTGAATCAATCTCCAATCAATTTGTAGTTGTCTCAGCTGATCATGTCCTAACAATGCTGGCCCTCTTGCTTTTACCACATACAAGCTTAATGAGGTATGTTGGTTGCTGTATTTCACTGTTATGTTATTTCCACAAGAATTATCTTTTCTCCAGTATAAATTCTTAGTTGGATATCTACAGATTTCAGTTCAGCATCTTTAAAATGCTGTTCAAACTTATTTTGTGGAATGACTGAAATAACTGAGCCAGTGTCTAATTTCATTTTAATTTGCCATTCACTTCTGCTGTAAGCCATATTGTTTATCTATTGTTTATTTTCACATTGTAAATCTTAAAGCTAACCAGTCCTGAGTCACATTTATCAGTATCAGATTTTTTTAAAATCAACTTCATGCAGATTAGCACTCTTTTTGAAATTGCAACTTGGCTTTTCATCTTCTCTTCCCTGTGTAATTTATTCTTTTCTGCCCAACATGCTCTTTGTATGTGTCCTACTTTGTTACATTTTCTGCCAGTGTCACCTTTAAACCTGTGTTGTTCTGGTGTATGCCAGCCCCTGCCACAGTAGTAACACAATTTCTTTGGCCAGGTTGGTTTCTGTTCAGACCCTGCAATTTTGTTTATGCTCACTTTCATTTCTGACTGAAACTCAATTGTGTCTCTGTCTGTTGTTTCCATTGAAACAGTTATTTCAACTGCTGTTTTAAATGTCAGTTATGCTTCAGTTAGGAGCTATTTTTTAAATCAGAAACAGAATCAGGTTTAATATCACCAGCATATGTTGTGAAATTTGTTGTCTTTTTGGCAGCAGTACAATACATAAGAGAGAAAAAACTGAATTACAGTAAATATGTAGAAATGAAATAAGTAGTGCAAAAAAAAGTGAGGTAGTGTTTATGGGTTCAATGTCCATTCAGATATCAATGACAGAGGGGAAGCAGTTGTTCCTGAATTATCAAGTGTGTGTCTTTATTCTCCTGTGCCTCCTTCCTGATGGTAGCAATGAGAACAGTGTACATCCAGGGTGATAGTGGTCCCTTATGGTGGATGCCAACCTCTCCACCCCCTGCCCCCCAAAACCAGACAGTGATACAGCCAGTTAGAATAGTCTCCACAGTACATCTGTGGAAGCTTGTGAGGATCTTTTGGTGACAAACCAAAACTCATCAAACTCAAAATGAAATATAGCCACTGTTGTGCCTTCTTTGTAGCTGCATGAATATGGTTGAATGCTTTCTTGTAAGATTCCACAAACTAAATGATCTCTCAATGGATCATTAAGCTCATCACTGAACCAACAATGCTCAGACAACTTCTTCAATTCAGCCATGTACACTGAAATGGACTCCTCTTCCTTGTGTTTCCACTTATGAAACCTAAAGCATTCTGCAATCAACAATCACTTTAGATCTAAATGTTCCTGCATTACTTTTAATATTAGAAAAGCTCATTTCAGCTGGATTTGTTGGAGCAGTAGAACTTCCAAGCAAACTGTATGCCTTTAAACACAATGCACTCAGCCAAACTGTATGCCTTTAAACACAATGCACTCAGCCAAGCTGGCACTCACTTCTCTTTGGTTATTTCATTTGCTTCAAAATACTGCTCAATTAGACCATAAGACATAGAAGCAGAATTAGTATACATGACCCAGTAATCAATGAGCAATCAAGCGCATCTCTTTCTGATGTAGCTGGCCATTTCTGCTTTATTTTTATTCATGATTATTATCACCTGGTACTCACAGTATGGACCCACAAATTTGTCTGTTTTCTACCTTTTTTAAAAAAATAGTTCAACCATCTCCTTTTTCAAAGCCAAATTGATGCGCTGTTTTTTTTAAAAAAAACAATAACTTAAACATCTCACTGTGCTTCAGCAGGCAGGTCATCATCTTGGGTTCATTTTAAAAAATCATCACCACTGTTATGTAACTCCAAAACATAAAATTAATTGGAAGGAAAACAGAGTCCAAAATGTGAGTCTAACTTCATTGAACATTTCCAGCATTTTCTGCTTCAATAATAATTATCCCCCAGCTGAAGGATATCACAGACTAGTTGGTACACTGCTCTAGTTAAACATACAATTGGACATGTATCATTTAAAAAATATATAATTTGGAACAGAAATTATACTTAATGAATATGATATCCTTAGAACATACTAATAGAGAAGGGCTGAAGTTAATTCCAAAGCACTCACGCAGACTGTTCCATAGAAGAATTGTCATTTATATCTTGGGTTATCCTTATCTCATCCATCACATACATTCCCTCTGTTCTTCTCATTCTTTCTCCCCTCTCCCTGCACCACAAGTCATTTTATCACTTCTCCTGTTCCAATGAATCTTAAACATTAACTCTGTTTCTCCTTCCACCGATCTCACTTGGACTGTTAAGTGCTACCAGTACTTTCTGGTTTTGTTCCTAAAAACAGCCAGCCAGTAATGGGAGCTGATTAAGAAATGTTTATAATTTCATGCTTACTAACAATAGTTTGCCTTAATTTACCACAAGGAATAATGAATAAGTTATTTTTTAAATTGCCAGCCAGTATCTATTATCTGAGTGCTGAAAATACTTCCTGTATAGTTTTTATATTACACTTCATTAAACTATGAACAAAAGATAGACAAGTATTCTTAAAATAAACTGGTTATTTAATTTTATTTGGGTATCGATCTGCTCCAAGGCAGCCTTGAAGAGGAACCAAACCTTATTTTGAAAGGATACAGTATATTTCACTGGTTGTTTCCATTGAACGGATTGCCTTTTGAACAGAAAAACAAAGGAAATAAACCAATTTAATGAATACAGAAAGACAACCTATTGAGAGTTTTGGAAAACCTTGTGACCTTTCACAAATGTCACAGAGTCAGACACTTCTACATTAACAGCAGAAGGTTTTTAAAAGAACAGATCATGTGCCAAAATAACCAGAAGACAAAAGGATGCCAAAAGAAATATAGAACTGACAGAGTTTCAAAAATAAAACTAAGCAACTATCTTTATCTGCAAGCACGAGGAAATCTGCAGATGCTGGAAATTCAAACAACACACACAAAATGCTGGTGGAACACAGCAGGCCAGGCAACATCTGCAGGGAGAAGCACTGTTGACGCTTCGGGCTGAGACCCTTCGTCAGGACTAACCAAAAGGAAAGATAGTAAGAGATTTGAAAGCAGTGGGGGGAGGGGGAAATGTGAAATGACAGGAGAAGACCAGAGGTGGTGGAATGAAGCTAAGAGCTGGAAAGGTGATTGGCGAAAGTGATACAGAGCTGGAGAAGGGAAAGGATCATGGGACGGGAGGCCTCAGGAGAAAGAAAGGAGGGGGGTAGCACCAGAGGGAGATGGAGAACAGGCAAACAACTAAATATGTCAGGGATGGGGTAAGAAGGGGAGGAGGGGCATTAACGGAAGTTAGAGAAGTCAATGTTCACGCCATCAGGTTGGAGGCTACCCAGCCGGTCTATAAGGTGTTGTTCCTCCAACCTGAGTTTGGATTCATTTTGACAATAGAGGAGGCCATGGATAGACATATCAGAATGGGAATGGGACATGGAATTAAAATGTGCGGCCACTGGGAGATCCTGCTTTCTCTGGCGGACCGAGCGTAGGTGTTCAGTGAAACGGTCTCCCAGTCTGTGTCGGGTCTCACCAATATATAAAAGGCAACACCGAGAGCAGTATACCACACCAGCCGACTCACAGGTGAAGTGTCGCCTCACCTGGAAGGACTGTCTGGGGCCCTGAATGGTGGTGAGGGAGGAAGTGTAAGGGCAGGTGTAGCACTTGTTCCGTTTACAAGAATAAGTGCCAGGAGGGAGATCGGTGGGAAGGGATGGGGGGGGACGAGTGGACAAGGGAGTCTCGTAGGGAGCGATCCCTGCGAAAAGCAGAAGGGGGGGGGGAGGGAAAAATGTGTTTGGTAGTGGGATCCTGTTGGAGGTGGTGGAAGTTACGGAAAATTATACGTTGGACCTGGAGGCTGGTGGGGTGGTAGGTGAGGACAAGGGGAATCCTATCCCGAGTGGGGTGGCGGGTGGATGGGGTGAGGGCAGATGTGCAGGAAATGAGAGAGATGCGTTTGAGAGCAGAGTTGATGGTGGACAAAGGGAAGTCCCTTTGTTTAAAAAAGGAAGACATCTCCTTCCTCCTGGAATGAAAAGCCTCATCCTGAGAGCAGATGCGGCGAGACAGAGGAATTGTGAGAAGGGGTTAGCCTTTTTGCAAAAGACAGGGTGGGAAGAGGAATAGTCCAGGTAGCTGTGAGAGTCAGTAGGCTTATAGTAGATATCAGTAGATAGGCCGTCTCCAGAGATGGAGACAGAAAGATCAAGAAAGGGGAGGGAGGTGTTGGAAATGTACCAGGTAAATTTGAGGGCAGGGTGAAAGTTGGAGGCAAAGTTAATGAAGTCGACGAGCTCAGCATGCGTGCAAGAGGCAGCGCCAATGCAGTCGTCGATGTAGCGAAGGAAAAGAGGGGGATGGATACTAGTGTAGACTTGGAACATGGACAACAAAAAGGCAGGCATAACTGGAACCCATACGGGTGTCCATGGCTACACCCTTGGTTTGGAGGAAGTGGGAGGAGCCAAAGGAGAAATTATTGAGAGTAAGAACTAATTCTGCTAGATGGAGGAGAGTGGTGGTAGAGGGGATTTGGTTAGGTCTGGAATCCAAAAAAAGGCGAAGAGAATCGAGACCATCTCGGTGGGGGATGGAGTTATATAGGGACTGGACGTCCATGGTGAAAATAAGACGGTGGGGGCCAGGGAACTTAAAATCATTGAAAAAATTCAAAGCATGAGAAGTGTCACAAACATAGGTGGGAAGAGATTGAACAAGGGGGGATAAGACAGTGTCAAGGTATGCAGAAATGAGTTCAGTGGGGCAGGAGCAAGCTGAGACAATAGGTCTACCTGGACAAGCAGGTTTGTGGATCTTGGGTAGGAGGTAGAAACAGGATGTGCGGGGTGTGGGAACTATGAGGTTGGTGGCAGTGGATGGGAGATCCCCAGAGCTGATAAGGTTGGTGATGGTATAGGAGACAATGGTCTGATGCTCCTTAGTGGGGTCATGATCAAGGGGTAAATAAGAGGAGGTATCAAAGAGTTGTCGCTGTGCCTCGGCCAGGTAGAGGTCAGTACGCCAGACAACAACAGCTCCCCCCTTATCAGCAGATTTTATAGTGAGATTGGGATTGGTTTAGAGGGAGTGGAGAGCAGAGCGTTCGGAAGGAGTGAGGTTGGAATTGCAACAGGCTGTGGTGAAGTCAAGACGGTTGATGTCCCGTCGGCAATTAGCAATAAAGAGATCCAGAGCAGGCAGAAGACCAGAGCAGGGTGTCCATGAAGAGGAGGAGGGTTGAAGATAGGAGAAGGGGTCATCGGTGGGGGTAGGAGAGTCTTTGTCAAAGAAGTAAGCTCGGAGATGGATAACTATCTTTATCTAGCAGGTTTAATTCAAATTAGGATGATCCGTGAAGATTGTATTGTGAATTATCATACTCAATGTGCAAAAACTCATCTAACAAAAACACATGACTCTGATTCTGTTCTTTTCTTTAACATATTAGTGTACAGAGAAAGAAAATGATATTCCCACTTAGGAAAACTTTGACAAACCTCTATAGATGCACAGTGGAGAGTATTCTAACAGGTTGCATCGTGGCCTGGATTAGAAACACCAATGACCAGGAACAAAAAGAACAACAGAAAGTGGAAGATATGGCCCAATCTATTATAAGGAAAACATTCCTAACAATGAGCAAACTTCCAGAGCTCTGCCACAAGAAAGCAGCATCTATCATCAAGGACCCCATCATCCAAGCCGTGTTCTTTTCTCACTACTACAGTCAAGCAGGAGGTACAAGAGCCTTAGATCCTATACCACCAGTTTCAGGAACAATTCTTACCCTAGAACCATCACATTCCTGAACCAGTCTTCACAACTTTACTCCCCACAAGACTGAACTGATTTCACAAGCTGCAGACTCACTTTACAGCTTTTTTTATTTGCACAATTTCATTTATGTATAAATTTTGATAAAGTTTTATTGAATTTATTTTCCTGTAAATGTCATAAGCAAGTGAATCTCAAGGTAGTATACTGTAACATACAATTTCATCATACATTTTATTTTGTCAAATTGTTAAGTTTTGCTAAAAAAATATGGTGCCTAGAATTCAAAAGTTATTTAAATTGGCTTTGCATCCAGTTTATTGTGCATTCTGCAGCAATTCACAAAACCACAGATTACATGCTTTATTAACAAAAAACAAAAATGGTATCAATTATAAAGAGACAAAGTAACAAAGATAGAAATATAAAGGGGGAAATTTAAAATAATACCCATTATTCAATGATTTGTATTCCAAGTCAGAAAATGCACCCTTAATTCTGAAATGTGAATTTAAAACTTCTTATCAAAAGTCTTCAGAGATAATTATTAGGACATAACTATTAGATAATGTTTGTGCAGTCAACGATATGAACATATTAAGTTGTATAGACCAACAAAAGGACACGATTTAGTTAAGCAAGTGAAGTGAACTTAAGTCATCTAACTCTTGTTAACTATCGGTAAAAGAGAAAACAAATTGCAATATTTAATTAATTCCTTGCAGAGTTTCTTTGAAAAATAGCACTCTCAATACATGTTATATTTATTAAGATAACAAAATATACACATTTGACTGTAGTCAGTAAAAGGTGTGACTTCACATTAGAACCAACAATTAAATCTCGATTTTGATAAGAAACCTAATAGCTCCAAGTACATTCATTATAACGTCACAAGATTTTCTGTTGGCATCATGTGTTCCAGTTTTCATTAACCTGCTAAAATCTGGTCCAGCAGCTGTCTTCACAGCAGGAATTTAACTTGCCTAATTGAGACAAAAAGCAATTTCAAACACATTGTGTTGCAGCCTGCAACATCTCACTGATCATGTAAGAGGTGTTGGCAGTCTTTTCACCACCTCAGCGCTAAGCTTCAGATAGGCACTGGCCTGTAACAGAAAAATCAGACAAAATTATTTGATTTATTTAGGTATTCAGTATTGATGGTTATTTCTTAAGTGCAAAATTGAAAGGTACATACAGCTGCACATTCTTCAAAATTTGCCTATGGTTAAGTGAATAAACTATTATCAGCAGATTGGGCAGAGTAGCTGCTAAGTCTACCATGGTGCGAGGTAAACTGCAGATATGCATTTCTGCCACAAAGAAAATATTCTGAAAAGTAACTCCTGGCAATCATTTGTCAAGCTCATCAATTAAAAAGAATGCAATTCTGGACACATCTCAAAATGCAATTCCCCATAGAAAATTCAGCACCATTGATTCACCAATTGACAAGCTATATTTTATTAGTTATTAATAGGAGGGCAAAGAATAATGAAAATGTTATAGTCAAATCACTGGTCATCAGTCACCATAAACTTTAAACAGAGATTCAATGGTCTTAGGATTGGGTCCTTGAGACATCTCCAACAACAAAAAAATTAACCCTATATACTCTCGCCTTAAAGTACTGATAATTCTAATTTCAGGCAGCATGTTTTTTTGATTTTTGTTCAAATTATTCTTAAAATCACAAGTTTAAACAGTTCTTTCATAACTGTTTGGCCATTAGATAAATACTGTTTTTAACATTTGCCCTGGCAGTCAAAGATTTAGCATTTTCTGAATTTAACTTTTAATCCTCTCCAAGGTAACATCTTTGATTAATACTGTTTCTCTATTATAACTATCCACTACTTATGTAACTTTTTGAAATGGAAATAAAGAGAATTTTCCCAAAATGTGTGGAAGGAAAACGTTTATCCACACAAAGTACACTGCAGATGCTGTGGTTAAATCAAGACGTACAAAAAAGCTGATGAAAGGTCTCGACCTGAAACATTGACTGCTTCTTTCAATGGATGCTGCCCGACTTGCTGAGTTCATCCAGCTTTTAGAACATTTATCCTTTTTGTAACTCAAGAATTACAATTGCAAGCTCAGCAGATAAACAGTTCTAAGTTCAACTTTGTTCATGGTTGGACAAAAGAACTTCAGAACATCTACACTAAGAAAAACTTAATTCAAAATGCAAACAATAAGCCCCTGAAATCATTTTGCACTGTTCAACATTGTATGCTGAATGGGCAAACATATATGTTTTCATGCAATCACAGAAATTATCAGTTTACACAATTTATAAAGCTCACAAGGTTGTTTACAACATTTCCTCCTTCCTTTGCTCCCAATTTCTCTGAGCACTGTTGTAATTATGTCATGAACTAGGGTAATTAAGATAAGATTACAGTGTCTACACCCAGGAGAAGGCTGAATTCTTTATTTGTTGCATTCTCCATAACCGTGCCATGAGAAGAACACAAACCATGTGGTTCAATGGCCAAGGAACCAAAGTGACAGTACTCTGTTGCTCAGATTGTACTCCACCAAGAAGTTATGCCTCATTGAATGGCTTCTCACAACCATGACCAATTCAACTGCAGAGGCCAATCATAACTTCCAAACATCTTCCAGTCAAGAACATACTGTTCTTCAGCTAGCAAATGCAGTGCATTAACCAGCTAAACAGCCTTAATGGGTCCAGATTAGATTGGTTCATTTAGAAGTCAGTGTAAAAAATGCATATTTACCACAAAAGAAGTGAAAAAACACACTGATTATCAATGATACTCCAGTCTTTAGTGTGGACAAGCTCAGACGACAATCAGCTATTAACGAGTCAGAGTCTCATGTGAACAGCACATTCTTTTAATGAATGCAGGGACAAGAATGAGTCAAGATTCACAACCAATAGCACATCTGACTTGTGGTGAGGATCGCATACCACTGAAGACTTCAAAGCCAAACGCAGTGGTGCTGCCAACATTGCGGCCTCTCTCCCAAATGAGCTCAATCGCTTTTATGTTTAGTTCAATGTCATTAACTTTGAGCCTCCAAGGAAAACCACCATTATAACCTGCAACCTAGTCATCTCTGAGGCTGAGGTACGCAGATGTTTCCGATGAGTCACGAGGCTGTGGGACCGGATAGCATCTCAGGGCGAGTACTCAGGACGTGTGCAGCACAACATTTTTAATCTCTCTCTCTCCCAATGTAGAGTGCCCTACTGCTTCAAATTATCCACGACTGTCCCTGTACCAAAAAAGACCAAGGTAAAATATGCCCGAACAACTGATATCCTGTCACACTCACCTCAATAATAAGCAAATGTTTTGTAAACCCGCCCCCCATCCCTTCCCACCGATCTCCCTCCTGGCACTTATTCTTGTAAACGGAACAAGTGCTACACCTGCCCTTACACTTCCTCCCTCACCACCATTCAGGGCCCCAGACAGTCCTTCTAGGTGAGGCGACACTTCACCTGTGAGTCGGTTGGTGTGGTATACTGTGTCCAGTGCTCCCGGTGTGGCCTTCTATATATTGGTGAGACCCGATGCAGACTGGGAGACCATTTTGCTGAACACCTACGCTCTGTCCGCCAGAGAAAGCAGGATCCCCCAGTGGCCACATATTTTAATTCCACACAACACACACAAAATGCTGGTGGAGCACAGCAGGCCAGGCAGTATCTATAGGGAGAAGCATTGTTGACGTTTTGGGCTGAGACCCTTCGTCAGGACTAACTGAAAGGAAAGATAGTAAGAGATTTGGAAGGGGAGGGGAAAATGCAAAATGATAGAAGACAGGAGTGGGTGGGTTGAAGCTGAGAGCCAGAAAGGTGACTGGCAAAAGGGATACAGAGCTAGAGAAGGGAAAGGATCATGGGACGGGAGGCCTAGGGAGAAAGAAAGGGAGAGGGGAGCACCAAAGGGAGACGGAGAACAGGCAAAGTGATGGGCAGAGAGAGAAAAAAGGGAGGGGGAAAAAAAACTAAAAACATCAGGGATGAGGTTAGAAGGGGAGGAGGGGCATTAACAGAAGTTAGAGAAGTCAATGTTCATGCCATCAGGTTGGAGGCTACCCAGCCGGTATATAAGGTGTTGTTCCTCCAACCTGAGTGTGGCTTCATCTTGACAGTAGTGGAGGCCATGGAAAGACATATCAGAATGAGAATGGGACGTGGAATTAAAATGTGTGGCCACTGGGAGATCCTGCTTTCTCTGGCGGACAGAGCGTAGGTATTCAGCGAAACGGTCTCCCAGTCTGCGCTGGGTCTCACCAATATATAAAAGGCCACACCGGGAGCACTGGACACAGTATATCACACCATCCGACTCACAGGTGAAGTGTTGCCTCACCTGGAAGGACTGTATGGGGCCCTGAACGGTGGTGAGGAAGTGTAAGGGCAGGTGTAGCACTTGTTCCACTTGCAAGGATAGGTGCCAGAAGGGAGATCGGTGGGAAGGGATGGGGAGAATGAATGGATAGGGGAGTCATGTAGGGAGCAATCCCTGCGGAAAGCAGAAAGAGGGGGGAGGGAAAGATGTGCTTGGTAGTGGGATCCAGTTGGAGGTGGCAGAAGTTACGGAGAATTATACGTTGGATCCGGAGCTGGTGGGCTGATAGGTGAGGACAAGGGGGACTCTATCCCGAGTGGGGTGGCGGGCGGATGGGGTGAGGGCAGATGTGTGAGAAATGGGAGAGATGTGTTTGAGAGCAGAGTTGATGGTGGAAGAAGGGAAGCCCCTTTGTTTAAAAAAGGAAGACATCTCCTTCATTCTGGAATGAAAAGCCTCATCCTGGGAGCAGATGCAGCAGAGACGGAGGAATTGTGAGAAGGGGATAGCATTTTTGCAACAGACAGGGTGGGAGGAGGAATAGTCCAGGTAGCTGTCAGAGTAGGTAGGCTTATAGTAGATATCAGTAGATAAGCCGTCTCCAGAGATGGAGACAGAAAGATCAAGAAAGGGGAGGGAGGTGTCAGAAATAGACCAGGTAAATTTGAGGGCAGGGTGAAAGTTGGAGACAAAGTTAATGAAGTCAATGAGCTCAGCATGTGTGCAGGCGGCAGCGCCAATGCAGCCATCGATGTAGTGAAGGAAAAGAGGGGAACGGATACCAGTATAGGCTTGGAACATGGACTGTTCCACAAAGCCAACAAAAAGGCAGGCATAATTGGGACCCATTTGGGTGCCCATGGCTGCACCCTTAGTTTGGAGGAAGTGGGAGGAGCCAAAGGAGAAATTACTGAGTGTAAGAACAAATTCTGCTAGACGGAGGAGAATGGTGGTAGAGGGGAATTGGTTAGGTCTGGAATCCAAAAAAAGCAGAGAGCTTTGAGACCTTCCTGGTGGGGGATGGAGGTATATATGGACTGAACGTCCATGGTGAAAATAAGGCAGTGGGGGCCAGGGAACTTAATATCATTGAAAAAATTCAAAGCGTGAGAAGTGTCCTGAACATAGGTGGGAAGGGATTGAACAAGGGGGGATAAAACAGTGTCAAGGTATGCAGAAATGAGTTCAATGGGGCAGGAGCAAGCTGAGACAATGGGTCTACCTAGACAGGTTTGTGGATCTTGGGTAGGACCTTTTTAGTTCCACATCTCATTCCCATTCTGATATGTCTATCCATGGCCTCCTCTACTGTCAAGATGAAGCCACACTCAGGTTGGAGGAACAATACCTTATATTCCGTCTGGGTAGCCTCCAACCTGATGGCATGAACATTAATTTCTCTAACTTCCATTAATGCCCCTCCTCCCTTTCTTACCCCATCCCTAATTTTTAATTTTTAATAATTTTTTTCCCTCTCTTTCCCTCTCACAGTAACTTCTTGCCTGTTCTCCATTTTCCTCTGGTGCTCCCCTCCTCCTTTCTTTCTTCCAAGGCCTTCCCCCTATGATACTTCCCCCTTCTTTAGCCTTGTATCCCTTTTGTAAATCAGCTTTCCAGCTCTCTTAGCTTCATCCCTCCACCTCCTGTCTTCTCCCATCATTTCGGTTCTCCCCCTCCCCCTTTCAAATCTCTTACTATCTCTTTTTTCTCTTAGCCCTGATGAAGGGTCTCAGCCCGAAACGTCAACTGTACTTCTCCCTATAGACGCTGCCTGGCCTGCTGTGTTCAACCAGCATTTTGTGTGCGTTGCTTGAATTTGCAGCATCTGCAGATTTTCTCGTGTTTGCATTCTTAAACGTTTTGAGAGGCTGATCAAGGACTACATCTGCAGCATGCTGCCACCCAAACTGGACCCCCTACAATTTGCCTACTGACACAACTGATCGACAAGACGACACAACAGTGACTGCTCTATGTACCATCCATATATATCTGGAGAAGAAGGATGCTTATGTGAGAATGCTGTTCTTGGACTAGAGTTCAGCATTCAACACCATAATTCCCTCCAGACTAAACACAAACTCAGAGACCTCAGCCTTGACTCTGCCTTGTGTAGTTGGATCCTGGACTTCCAGTCAGATCGCAGGCAGGTGTTAAGGGTGGGCTTTCTCACCTCCATCCCTCTGTCTCTCAACACAGGAGCCCCTCAGGGCTGTGTAATAAATCCTGTCCTTTACACCCTGTATACCCATGACTCTGTCGCCATCCACAGCTCCAATATGCTAATTAAATTTGCCAAAGACACTAACTCTCAAACAATAATGATGTGGCCTACAGGGAAGAAGTTGTCTCTCTGACACAGTGGTGTCAAGAAAACAACCTCTTCCTCAATGTCACAAAAACAAAGGAGCTGGTTGTGGATTACAGGAGGAATGCAGACAGGCTAACCCCTATTGACATCAATGGATCGGGGGTTGAGAGGGTGAACAGCTTTAGGTTCCTCGGCATCTACATCACCGACAACCTCACATGGTCTGTACACACCAGCTGTGTGGTGAAAAAGGCACAACAGCGCCTCTTTCACCTTAAACGGTTGATAAAGTTTGGTATGGGCCCCCAAATCTTAAGAACTTTCCACAGGAGCACAATTGAAAGCATCCTGGCTGACTGCATCATTGCCTGGTATGGGAACTGTACCTCCCTTAATTGCACGATTCTGCAGAGAGTGGTGCAGACAGCCCAGCATATCTGCAGTTGTGAACTTCCCATTATTCAGGCCATTTACAAAGAAATATGTGAATAAAGGGCCTGAAAAATCATTGGGACCCAAGTCATCCCATCCACAATCTATTCCAGTTTCTACCACCCAGGAAATGGTATAGCAGCATAAAAGCCAGGACCAACAGACTCCAGGACAGCTTCTTCCACCAGGCCATCACACTGATTAAATCAGACTGATTTCAGTGTATTTCTATGCTACATTGACTGTTCTACTTCTTATAAATTACTATGATTGCACATTTAGACGGAGACGTAATGTAAAGATTTTTACTCATGTATGTGAAGGATGTAAGAAATAAAGTCAATTCAATGAACACATACAAAATGCTGGAAGAAATCAGCGGGCCAGGCAGCAACTATGTAGAGTACAGTCGATATTTTGGGTTGAGACCCTTCAGCAGGACTGGGGGAGAAAAAAATGAGGAGTAGATGCAAAAGATGGGGGAAGGGGAGGAAGAAACAAAAGACGATAGGTGAAACTGGGAGGGGCAGGTGTGAATTAAAGATTGGTGAATTTTGACTGAACTGTGAAAGACAATCACCAGAGTGCTTCAGCAATCAATGCTCACACACCCCTAGGATAGCAAACAGTACAATGCAAAAGTCTTAGACACATTTATATAGCTAGGATATTTTAATAGTAATGTATGTATTGCTGCCACAAAAGAAAACATGGCATACATGAGTGATGATAATCCTGATTCTAATGTGGGTTTTTTTTGCGGACTGAGAGTGGGAAAGGGACAGGGAGAGGGGAATCATGGTTGGAAAAAGGGGAAGGGAGAAGGGAAGAACCTGAGAAACATTTTGTAATGATCAACCAATTGTTTGGACTCAAATGACCTTGCCTGGTGCCTCAGGGCTGGACCTATCTGCATCTGTGCCACCACTCCCACCACCCCTGGCACTCTATCTGCCATCTGTGCCACCACCCCCACCCCTGGCACTCTTTATCTGCATCTGTGCCACCACTCCCACCACCCCTGGCACTCTATCTGCCACCTGTGCCACCCCCACCCCGGGACTCTTTATCTGCATCTGTGCCACCACCCCCACTCCTGGTACTCTTTATCTGCCATCTGTGCCACCACCCCACCCCGGCACTCTTTATCTGCATCTGTGCCACCACCCCAACCCTGGCACTCTTTATCTGCCATCTGTGCCACCACCCCACCCCTGGCACTCTTTACCTGCCATCTGTGCCACCACCCCACCCCTGGCACCCTTTATCTGCCATCTGTGTCACCACCCCAACCCTGGCACTCTTTATCTGCCATCTGTGCCACCACCCCACCCCTGGCACTCTTTACCTGCCATCTGTGCCACCACCCCACCCCTGGCACCCTTTATCTGCCATCTGTGTCACCACCCCAACCCTGGCACCTTTTATCTGCATCTGTGCCACCCCCCCACCCCTGGCACTCTTTATCTGCCATCTGTGCCACCACCCCACCCCTGGCACTCTTTATCTGCCATCTGTGCCACCACCCCAACCCTGGCACTCTTTATCTGCCATCTGTGTCACCACCCCAACCTGGCACTCTTTATCTGCATCTGTGCCACCACCCCACCCCGGCACCCTTTATCTGCATCTGTGCCACCACCCTTAGTGGCATTCCACCCTCATCATTCCCAACAGTGTTTGTTCCCGCTAGATTTACAAACTTGCTCTCTGCTTCACATTGACAAATACAGTAATACAGTACTATGTATACATACGCGCACGCACGCACACACACACAGAGACAACTTTTGCACATTATTGTAGTTCAGAAATAAAACGTTGCTGCACAGCGTGACCACTTTCCAGAGTCATGACTATTTACCCAGCTCTGGAAAGTGGGTGTACCTACACCTTGGACTGCAGCGGTTCAAGGCGGCAGCTCATCACCACCTTCTCAAGGGCAATTAGGGATGGGCAATAAATGCTGGCTTAGTTGGCGATGCCCACATTCCATAAGTGAATAAATAAAAAAGCAAATGGTTTGTGAAATAATGAACAGGTCATCAAACTAAACCTACAATCTTTCAAATGTCTTAATCTAAGAAAATTAACCTTGTTTAGACTCAAATCAGCGTGAGTTAATCAGTCTGATAGCCTAGTGCGGGGGTCGGCAACCTGCGGCTCCTGAGCCATTTGTGGCTCTTTCACCTCTGTGCTGCGGCTCCCTGTGGCTTTGGGAAATAATTGGTCAGTATTTAATTAAAATGTATTTTATGTTAGTTTGTTAGCTTTTGAAATGTAATTATGGTGATCTTGTACAACCTAAGTGTAGCGACACATTTCCTGCCACATCCGAAACGGCTCACAATTAGCCAGCATTCCGGCTAAGGGAGATAGCCTACGGGGGTTTGTGAGTACGCGTCTTTTGCAGCATCTGCGTCCATGGGGGCTGGGTTGAGGGAGGCTTAAAAGCAAGGCTGTTTAGTTCGAATAAAGCTATCTTTGACTGCAGTTTACTGACACCGCTACAACGTGTTTTTATCGCTGGCTGTCCAGACGGAAGGTGCTGAAACGCTTTGTCGCGTGTCTGGAAGAAGTGAAAACTTTCCTGGGCAGCAAAGGGCTCACCTTTCCTGAGCTGGAACAGCCAGAGTGGCTGGAAAAGCTACACTTCATGGTAGACATGACAGTGCACCTGAACACGCTGAACACAGCTCTTCAGGGGAAAGGACGTACAGCCCTGCACATGTTGGAGGATGTTTTGGCATTCGAGCGCAAGTTGACAGTGCTTGCCAGAGATTTACAGAAAGGCACTTTGTCTCACTTCCCCAATTTGAGAGAGTTCAAACAAGGTCACGACATGATAATTTCGGAGTATTTACATTCTGCAATCATCGCAATGCAAACATCGTTTGGGAAACGCTTCTGTGAGTTCAGAGAGGAAAAAAACACATTATCCTTCCCGGTCACTCCCTTAAGCATCGATCCTTCCCTACTGAATACGACTGCATTGGCAGGTGTGAGTCAACCTGATCTTGAGATGGAACTGGCCGACATAGCCGACAAAGACATATGGGTGTCCAAGTTTAGACGCTTGACAGCAGACCTTGAAGATGTTGCCCGTCAGAAGGCCGTTCTTGCTCAGAAACACAAATGGAGTGATATTGAAAACCTCACAGATGACAGCTTGCGATCCTGTGTAAAGATGAAGGTGACATCATACAGCCCTGATGTGCAGACGCTGTGCGCTGAGGTCCAGGAGCAGAAATCCCATTAACCAAGTATGATAAATATTTTAATTGCCTATTATTTTACTTATATTCATATTTTTTCATTGTTCAGTGAAATAGTCCTTTCATTTTTCAGGATGACAGCTGGCTGACGTTATTTTTGGTTTGCTGCTGGCGGAAAATTTAAGTTCGGCGTTTTTCATAAATACAAGAAGGACTCAAATAGACATTGAATATTTTACTTAAAAGTAACTTTCAACCCAACGTCTTTTTTTCGGAGTTCAAAATGTTTTTGTTGCATGCAGAAATGTAATTTCGTTTTCTCTGCAGGAGTTCATCAATTTCATAAATGCAACACATTATAGTTTGTTTATACATAGCATAAAGGCAAAAAAAACGTTGTATGCAGTGTTATTTCATTTTAAATGTCAAACGGGTTTTGCGGCTCCCAGTGTTTTCTTTTCTGTGGGAAACGGGTCCAAGTGGTTCTTTCAGTGGTAAAGGTTGCTGACCCCTGGCCTAGTGGAAGAAACTGTCCCCGGAGTCTGTATGTCCTGGCTTTTATGCCGCGGTACTGTTTCCCAGATGGAAGCAGCTAGAATAGATTGTGGTTGGTGTGACTCGGATCCCCAATGATCCTTCTGGCCCTTTTTTCACACCTGTCTTTGTAAGAGTCCTGCATTGTTAATCAATGTATTATTTGTCATCATCAAAGCAGCATATGCCTTTAGTCAGGAGTCACAAACCTCTGTACATTATATCAATGGTGTTCCTTAGGCTTCGAGTATTATTCATTGTTTTGTTATGGAAGTCTAGAGATGAATGTATCCTGATGATGACAATCGATATTTGACATTTCTATTTCAAGCATGCTATTACTTTATAGTCAAACCTGACAGACCCAGCACCTTGTGCACTCCAGAGCTAGATAGAGATCACTTTATGTAGTCTCACTGATAGAGATGAACTTGGCACAGAAATTATGGCTATAGAAGCTTTTAACATTCCATGTTTCTTGATTTGATCACAGTCCAGAAGGCCATTTGGCTCCATATAAGAGCAATCCAGCCTATTTCTTTCAGCAACATGTTCCTTAGACACCCCCCCCCACCCCCACCACCACAGTCAACCATGTTCATTCCCCAACCTCTGGTTCTCAATCATTCCACTAACAGAAAGAGTTTATCTCCAACTAGTTTTTACTTTTCAGAACCCCTTATAACTGCTTCAGTTCAATCTCAGATTTTCCAGTCTCTATTCATAAATAAAGCCCATCATCTCCAGAATCATTTTAGTAAATCCTATCTGCCTTTACCATCTTCCATAAACTGTGGAACCCAGAACTGGATGCAATACTCCAGTTTTACTTGAACTCGTGTCTTATATAGGTTCATCAAGACTTCCTCATTCTTGAGATCTGAGCCTCTATTTGTTAAATACCAGTATGCCATATGATTTTTAACCCCTTTTCAAAATTCTCAATCCCTTTCAAATTAACTGTGCAAACTGACCCCAGGTCTTTGTTCCAGAAATGTTTTTAGAATTGTCTTCTAGTTTATATTTTGTTTTCTCATTCTTCCTGTCACAGTGTATCACTGCATTTCTCAGCATTAAACTTCTCAGCACAAAATACAAAATAATTTGCTAATTTTCTCTGAAGTTTAAATGAGATATGCAATACTAAAAACACTATAGTACTATATTAAGTATTGAGATTTTGTTGGCACTGATTAATTGGAGGAAATAAAATATTAAAAAGTTCTAATTAAAATGCACCATACCTCTGGACTGTCTGGATGAGATACAACAATAGGTTGGCCTTTATCTGACATTTCTCTTATATTTATATGTAGTGGAATATCACCTAAAAAGAGATAAATCAGTTTTATTTTCTAGACATGATGTAACATAATTCTTAAGACAAAATAATGTTATCTTGTATGGTTAGAAACCTGTTGCAAGATCATAACTGCTTTTAGATTCACATTGCACCTCAATCAACTTAATATGAAAGGTATGTTAATTTTGTACCTAAAACATCTAATTGAAGCTTTGCTGCCAGCTCTTTTGCTCCTTCAGCCCCAAATATGTGAGTCTCATGTTTGCACTTCGGACACTGGAAAACACTCATGTTTTGAACAATACCAAGAACCTGTTAAAAGAAAGAGGTGCTAAGTTTTAGAGATGTTGAAGTTCTAATATACATATATTTATTTATGAAAAGGGTATGGTATTGGATACACACAAAGCTAAACTTGATCAATTGATCATTTGCAGCCACAGTACACTTCAGTGATTATTGTTCTGATAGTGGAGAATTTGTTTATACATCAGCAGGTTCACTACTGATACATAATTGATGATTCAAGACTGCAGTAACTTTCCATTTATATTTAGCACATGCTTGTTGCTTTATGTGGATTTGTGACCATAATATATTGTATAACTTTAATTACAAGCCAATTTACTATCTTTCTCTAGAAAAATATTTCCTCCGACTTTGCACAAGGGAACATCAAAAACATTTAAAAAATAAAATTAATTGGACACAATTGTCCAAAAAATAATCCTGGCTCTAAAAGTGGATTTACTTAATTCTGGAACAAGAATTCTCTTTGATAAACAAAGACAATTATTTAGGGTTCAAATTCATTATGGATTCATGGGATGAAGGGCCTCTGTGTCTGTGGTTAGGATTCCATGTTGAAATAAATTTGTGTCACTTCAATACCAACCCTACTTTCTTAATATTCTGTTTGCCAAATCCACCCACTCTTTTGACCTCAATTGCTATGAATTCATATATGTTTTGGTCTCTAGGTTGAGACTCCACATGCAACAGCTGCCATTACTTTGTTAGTTTCTCCCAGAGACCTTCCCACTCATACTTTAATCATCCAATTTTGAAGCATCTGCTCAAAGGTCAAATGTCCTCCAAATTCACTGCTTAACATTTTAATTTCTTAGCCGTACAGTGCCTCTTTTCACCTCTATTCTAACAGAATTAATTAATGCTTTCTTCTTTAGGGATTGGCATTCTCTTTTCACCCCAACCTACATCATCACAAAACTCAACATCAATCCATCCAGATTCACCAGCTGTTGCCCAATCTTTTCATAACTTGTGAAGTATTGCTGTTTCGCAGTTCTTTCATTCACTTGGTTAAAATTCCTTACTCATGTGCAATCTTGCTTCTGTCCTCGTCAATACCCTAGTCAAAATTGCAAACTTCATTCCTGGAGATGTCTTTCATAACTAAGGTACGTTGCCTATTTTTGATCTATTTTTTAAATCCACTGAGACTTTGAAGAGACAAAATGCTATCCTTCTCCATCAAGTTCTTATTAAACTTCTGAGAATAACCTTGAATTATAACTCTACCGCACCCCTCCCCCATCCAACTATGGTTAAAGCATCACCAGCAATTTTATTTTCATATTTCACTGGTAATTCCAATTCCCTTCAAGTTTGTTCTATAAAGATTTATCAATTATATGCTGTTTCCTGATCATCCAGAGATACAAGGATCAACAGAAACTCTTTAGTCATAGATAGCCAGTATCCCAATTTGGTCTCTTCATAATCGTTCCTAATACTGGCCATTCTTTTACACGAAGGTAATGTTCCTGCAATTTACTCTGAACATCAGGAGAACTAAACTCAACTATGTTTCAACTCTAACCCAGAAGAAGTCAACTATCTATGATCCAGACATCCTTGTCAACCAGTTACCTTGGGACCCAGAATGCAAAATGTTTGCATTCTCTTAAACTGAATAGTTTTGGATCCAATATCCTGCTGAAGGCATACTACCAATTCTACAATATTACATCACTAGACTTGAGACAACAATGCTGTAAGCCCTTCCTGTCAACATCACAAACTTCATAACATCTCTCCTTCAAAATATTCAGTAATCTGAACCTTGCTCTACATTGTACAAGGAGCACTTAATTTTGTGAGCTCTAAATGCTTACGTGCTTTTCTTGTCCCTATTTGGTTAAAATTCTTGGTTAGAACTCTTGTCCCTACTTCTGTTGAAGACTTATTGGCTCCAAATCCTTTGGTTGTGAAAGTCTCAAAGTAAATCAAAGTTTGGATTTTTTTTCTTAATATTTTCTCAACTTCTAAACAAATTTTGACCATATTTAAAATAAGGCCTTTTAACTTCACTGTCACAATGTAGCATTCTTAGTATAGAGTCATAGAAACAGCACAGAAACAGGCTCTTTGGCTCATCTGCCAAACAATTTAAACTGCCTACTCCCATGGATCTGCACTGGGAACATAGCCCTCCATACTGCTACCATCCACAGACCTATCCAAACTTCTCTTAAAAGTTGAAATCAAGCTTCCATGCACGTGCGCTGGCAGTTCATTCCACACTCTCATGATCTTCTGAATGAAGAAGCTTCCCCTCAAGTTCCCCTTAAACTTTTAACCTTTCACCCTTAACACATGAACACTGGTTTTAGTCCCACCCAACCTCAGTGGAAAAGGCCTGCTGGCATTTACCCTATCTATACCTTTCATAATTTTATACATCTCTATCAAATGATAAGAGCCCATTGAATTACAGGAAATTTACATATGTGGATAGAGCACTGGCTGATTAGTCAGGGATTCCATTCTGGTTGGCTGCCAGTTACCAGTGGTGTTCCACAGGGATCAGTGTTGGGGCTGCTTCTACATTCCAAAGAATAAAATCCTATTCACTCTTTCCTTGTAACTCAGGATCTCCAGACCCAGAAAATTACTTGTACATTTTCTCTGTGCTCTTTGAACCTTTTTTTTTCTTTCCTGAAGATAACTCACCAAAACTGCACCAATATGAATATTCCAAATTAGGCCTCACCATGTCTTATACAACTTCTTATACATCGATCATCTACAAATTTGCTGATCCAGTTAAACACATTATCACCCAGATCATTGATGTAAATGACAAACAACAATGGACTCAACACTGCACTGAGTCCCTGTGGCACTCTACTAATCACTAGAAAATAATAGTACTGTAGCGGTGTGCTACACGCAGTGCTAAAATAACGACACGGAGTCGGTAAACTGCAGTTAAAGATGATTTTATTCGAACTTCACAGCCTTGCTTTAAAGCCTCCCTGATCCCGCCCTCCACGGGCGCGGATGCTGTAGGGGGCACGTACTCACAATCCCGCGCAGGCTTTTCCCTTTGTTGGTGAAGCAGACCTGGCGCCCTTTTGGGACTGGCCTTTGTGCCGGCGCGCTGGCTATTTATGAGCTAGTTCGAGTGCGCTAGGCGTGGGTCGCCACATAACCCCCCCCCCCCCAGAACCGGCGATACACCCCCCCAATGTCCACAGTCTGGGCCGGACCCTGTTTGGGAGGTCAGCCTCTGCGCCGCGGTGCTGGAAACTCGACCGGTTGCGCCAAGTCCACATGGGCCGGTTTGAGTCGGTCCACCGTGAAAACCTCCTCTCTCCCCCCAACGTCCAGCACGAACGTGGACCCGTTGTACCTGAGCACCATAAATGGCCCCTCGTAGGGCCATTACAGCTGTGTTCGATGCCCACCCCTTTGTACAAACACAAACTTACAGTTCTGCAGGTCTTGGGGTATGCAGGTCGGGTTCTGCCCATGCTGCAAAGTGGGTATGGGGGACAGGTCACCGAGCCTCTTGTGCTGTCTGCCCAGAACTGCTGTGGGTTCTTCCTCTTGCCCTCTTGGGGCTGGTATGAACTCCCTGGGGACAAACAGGGGTGCGCCGTACATCAACTCGGCCGATGAGGCGTGCAGATCATCTTTGGGCGCCGTGTGGATGCCGAGTAGGACCCAGGGAAGCTCGTCCACCCAGTTAGCTCCTCTCAGCCGGGCCATGAGAGCCGACTTTAGGTGATGGTGGAAACGCTCCACCAGGCCGTTCAACTGTGGGTGGTAGGCAGTGGTGTGGTGCAGCTGTGTCCCCAAAAGGCTGGCCATAGCTGACCACAAGCTGGAGGTGAACTGGGTGCCTCTATTGGAGGTAATGTGGGCCGGTACACCAAAGCAGGACACCCAGGTGGCGATCAGTGCCCGGGCACAAGATTCGGAGGTGGTGTTGGTGAGCAGGATCGCCTCTGGCCATCTTGTGAACTGGTCCAAGATAGTCAGGAGGTGCCGCGCTCCACGCGACACTGGTAAGGGGCGCACAATGTCCACATGAATGTGGTCCAAACGCCGGTGGGCGGGGTGGAACTGCTGCAGCAGAGCTTTGGTGTGCCGCTGCACCTTGGCCGTCTGGCAGTGCATGCACGTTTTGGCCCATTCACTGACCTGCTTGTGGAGTCCATGCCAAACGAACCTGCTGGAGACCATCTGGATGGTTGTCCTGATGGAGGGATGCGCTAAGTTATGAATGGAGTCGAAAACACGGCGCCGCAAAGGTGCCGGGACGACAGGACGGGGCTGGCCGGCGGCAACATCACAGAGTAGAGTCCTCTCACCCTGGCCTACGGGGAGGTCCTGGAGCTGCAAACCGGAGACTGCGGTTCTGTAACTCGGGATCTCCTCGTCTGCCTGCTGCGCCTCTGCCAGCACCTCAAAGTCTACCCCTTGGGAAAGGGCATGAATGTTAGGGCGAGAGAGCGCGTCCGCCACGACATTGTCCTTACCCGAGACGTGCCGGACATCCGTCGTGTATTCAGAGATGTAGGACAGATGGCGCTGCTGGCAGGACGACCAGGGATCGGACACCTTCATGAACATAAAGGTAAGCGGCTTATGGTCCGTGAACGTGGTGACAGGCCTACCTTCTAAGAAGTACCTGAAATGCCCGATTGCCAGGTATAGCGCCAACAGTTCCCGGTTGAAAGCACTGTATTTGAGCTCGGGTGGCCGCAGGTGTTTGCTGAAAAACGCCAGGGGTTGCCAACGACCCGTGATGAGTTGCTCCAGTACCCACCGACTGCCGTGTTAGATGCGACCACTGTGAGGGTGGTAGGGACGTCCATTCTGGGGTGCACTAGCATCGCGGCGTTTGCCAAGGCTTCTTTCGTTTTAATGAAAGTGGCGGCGGACTCCCAGGTAATGTCCTTGCCCGGACCCAACATCAGGGCAAACAGAGGGCAAATGATTCGGGCAGCTGAAGGGAGGAAGCGGTGGTAGAAATTGACCATACCTACGAATTCCTGAAGGCCTTTGATTGTGGTGGGTCAGGGGAAATGGCGGACCTTTACCTTAGCGGGCAGAGGGGTTGTCCCGTCTTTAGTAATCCTGTGGCCCAGGAAGTCGATGGTGTCGAGCCCAAACTGGCATTTGGCCAGGCTGATTGTTAGACCGTACTCACTCAGTCGGGTGTAGAGTTGACAGAGGTGGGACAGATGCTCCTGATGACTGCTGCTGGCTATGAGGATGTCGTCCAAATAGATGAATGCGAAGTCCAGGTCGCGTCCCACGGCTGGAACGTCTGTGCGGCATTCTTCAGGCCGAACGGCATGCGGAGGAACTCGAAAAGGCTGAATGGGGTGATGAGAGCCATTTTGGGGACGTCGTCCGGATGCATCGGGATTTGATGGTATCCCCGGACGAGGTCTACCTTGGAGAAGATCCGTGCGCCGTGCAGGTTTGCTACAAAGTCCTGACTGTGCGCCACAGGGTAGCCGTCCGGTGTGGTAGCCTCATTCAGCCTGCAGTAGTCGCCGCATGGTCTCCAGCCCCGTCACTTTGGGCACCATGTGCAGGGGGAGGCCCATGGGCTGTCGGACCGCCGGATGATCCCCAATTCCTCCATCCTCTTGAACTCCTCCTTCGCCAGTCGGAGCTTGTCCGGGGGAAGCCGCCGAGCACGGGTGTGGAGGGGTGGTCCCTGGGTCGGGATGTGGTGCTGTACGCCGTGTCGGGGCATGGCTGCCGTGAACTGCGGTGCCAGAACCGATGGGAAATCCATCAGGACTCTGGTGAAGTCGTTGTCGGACAGCGTGATGGGAGTTGAGGTGTGGGGCTGGCAACTGGGCTTCTCCCAGGGAGAACGTCTGAAAGGTCTCGGCGTGGACCAGTCTCTGCCTTGGCAGGTCGGCCAGTAGGCTGAGAGCCCGCAAAAAATCCGCACCCAGAAGCGGTTGGGCTACGGCGGCCAGTGTGAAGTCCCACGTGAACCGGCTGGAGCCGAACTGTAGCTGCACCGTACAGGTGCCGTAGGTCCTTACCGTGCTGCCGTTCACGGCCCTCGGGGGGGACCCGGTGCCCTGTTGCGGGTGTCGTAATTCGTCGGAGGTAAGACGCTGATCTTGGCACCGGTGTCGACCAAAAAACATCATCTCGACCTCTTGTCCCACACATACAGGAGGCTATCCCGATGGCCAGCCGCTGTAGCCATCAGCGGCGGCTGGCCCTGGCGTTTCCCGGGAACTTGCAGGGCGGGCTACAGCGGCGGGCTTCTGCGCCCCACCGCTGGTGGTAGAAACACCATTGTTCGTTGGGCTCCTCACCCCTGTCTCTGGGGTTAGCGGGTTCTGTGGCCGGGCCTGGTCTGGTTTGCTGCTGGGAGTGTGGCCTGGTGATCTGTGCGACGGACGCACCACTCACCTTCTTGGCGTTCCACAGCAAGTCCACCTGGGCTGCCACCTTCCGGGGGTTGCTGAAATCCACATCGGACAGCAGCAGGCGTATGCCCTCGGGCAGCTGCTCCAGGAATGCCTGCTCAAACATGAGGCAGGGTTTGTGTCCGCCGGCCAGAGACAACATTTCATTCATTAAAGCCGATGGAGGTCTGTCTCCCAAGCCATCCAGGTGCAGTAAACGGGCAGCTCGCTCGCGCCATGATAGTCCGAAAGTCCTTATGTGCAGGGCTTTGAATTTCGTGTACTTGCCGTCCGCTGGGGGAGACTGTATGAACTCCTCAACCTGGGCCGCTGTGTCCTGGTCGAGGGAGCTCACCACGTAGTAGTAACGTGTGTCCTCTGAGGTTATCTGCCGAACGTGGAATTGGGCTTCTGCTTGCTGAACCATAGGTGAGGTCGCAGCGTACAGAAGCTTGGCAGTTTCAACAAAACCGCATGAACAGATGCGGCGTCGGTCATCTCAGGTCCAAAAATCGTTTGGACCGCTGGGGTCACCAATTGTAGCGGTGTGCTACACGCAGCGCTAAAATAATGACACGGAGTCGGTAAACTGCAGTTAAAGAAGATTTTATTCGAACTTCACAGCTTTGCTTTAAACCCTCCCTGATCCCGCCCTCCCCGGGCACGGATGCTGTAGGGGGCACGTACTCACAATCCCGCGCAGGCTTTTCCCTTTGTTGGTGAAGCAGACCTGGCGCCCTTTTGGGACTGGCCTTTGTGCCAGCGCGCTGGCTATTTGTGAGCCGGTTCGAGTGCACTAGGAAGTGGGTCGCCACAGTACTGTATTATTTTTTTTTCTTTGAAGGAAACTTCAAAAACTTACTTTAATTTACAAAGTTAATACAATAAAGTTAATATAATGCAGGCATGAGCATACACCTCAATGGTATCTGGAAACTGAATCTGAAAATCTATTCAACTCCCCTATTCAGAAATACGCAAGAAGTGGATAAGTGAAAATATCATACTATTGCACTTTTCTCACACTAAGACATACATTATTTTGTTGAATAAAGGGCATTTTATAAAATGTGAAATTTGCATGAGCATCTATGCCCAAAAGAGGTAACAAATCCACATCCTACAGCACCAATATTCTGAAAGCAAATGAAATAAAAATAATATTTAGTGCAAAGTTTTGAAGGCAGGAAGATCACATACTCATCCAATCAAATTCATGTTGAATTATAAACAAGAGAAAATCTGCAGATGCTGGACATCCAAGCAACACACACAAAATGCTGGAGGAACTCCAATTCCTGGTTTACAGTTCTGGTCACCGAATTATAGGAAATATGTCAACAAACTAGAGAGTACAGAGGAGATTTACTAAAATGTTACCTGGGTTTCAGCACTTCAGTTACAGAGGAAGGTTCAACAAGTTAGGTCTTTATTCTTTGGAGCATAGAAGGTTAAGGGGGGACTTGATATAAGTATTTAAAATTATGAGAGGGATTGATAGAGTTGACGTGGATAGGCTTTTTCCATTAAGGGTAGGGGAGATTCAAACAAGAGGACATGAGTTGAGAGTTAAGGGGGAAAAGTTTAGGGGTAACACGAGGGGGAACTTCTTTACTCAGAGAGTGGTAGCTGTGTGGAACAAGCTTCCAGTAGAAGTGGTAGAGGCAGGTTTGATTTTGTCATTAAAAAAAAAATTGGGTAGGTATTTGGACAGGAAAGGAATGGAGGATTATGGGCTGAGTGCAGGTAGGTGGGACTAGGTGAGAGTAAGTGTTCGGCACGGACTAGAAGGGCCAAGATGGCCTGTTTCCGTGCTGTAATTGTTATATGTTTATATGGAACTCAGCAGGCCAGGCAGCATCCATGGAAAAGAGTACAATCAACATTTCGGGCTGAGACCCTTCAGCAGGACTGGACAAAAAAAGATGAGGAGTAGAGTTAAAAGGTAAGGGGAAGGGAGGGGAGGGCAGGTGTGGGTCTGAATGCTAATGAGGGAATGATACCCCTCCTCCCTCACCACCATTCAGGGCCCCAAACAGTCCTTCCAGGTGAGGCGACACTTCACCTGTGAATCTGTTGGCGTCATATACCGTGTCCGGTGTTCCAGGTGTGGCCTCCTGTACATTAGTGAGACCAGATGTAGATTGGGAGACCGCTTCGCTGAGCACCTATGTGCCAACCGCCAGAAAAAGAAGGATCTCCCAGTGGCTACCATTTTAATTCCACTTCCCATTCCCATATGTCTATCCATGGCTTCCTTTACTGTCCTGATATGGCATACTCTGGTTGGTGGAACGACACTTCATATTCCGTCTGGGTAGCCTTCAACCTGATGGCATGAACATCGATTTCTCAAACTTCCAGTAATGACGCCCCCCCCCCTCCACACCCCTCTCCTTCACCATTCTCCATCCTCTTTTTCCTCTCTCACCTCATCTCCTTGCCTGCCCATCACCTCCCTCTGGTACTCCTCCCCACTTTTCTTTCTTCCATAACCTTCTGTCCTCTGCTATTACATTCCCCCTTCTCCAGCCCTGTATCTCTGTCACCTATCAACTTCGCAGCTCTTTACTTTACCCCTTAACCTCCCAGTTTTTCCTATCACCTTGTGTCTGCCCCTCCCCTCCCCCCAACTTTTAACTCTACTCCTCGTCTTTTTTTTTCCAGTCCTGCTGAAGGGTCTCAGCCTGAAATGTGTACTGTACTCTTTTCTATAGATGCTGCCTGGCCTGCTGAGTTCCTCCAGCATTCTGTGCATGTTGAATCATATGCAGCTTCTATATTACATCTTACTGGTGTGATTCAGAGCCCAAAGCAAGCTTACCACAATGCAGCTCTACCTGGAATAATAAACAGGAATACCATTCATGAACTGATCCAATTCTATCAATTCTATAGTTTAAACAGTTAAAGATATTGTCATCCTACATAGTTTGATTCATTTCATTTTAGTTGGATTTCTCAATTTTGTATCTATTAATGTAACTATCTTATTTAAATAGATACAACTGTAGTTTTGTTGAATAGGTTTATAGTCATATGGGCAGTACAGCGGGGTAGCACAGCATTACTGAACAGAGTTTCAGACCCAACCTCAGATGCTGCCCGTCTGTACTTGGCACTTTCTCCCAGTGACCATGTGAGTTTTCGGCCACATCCAAAAAAGTACAGATGATAGGTTAATTGGTCGCTGTAAACATGTATGTGAATGGCAGAATCTGGAGGGAACTGTAAGAAGTTAGTACTAACTAGGTAGACTGAAGGGCCAGTTACCTTGCTGTATGCCTCAAAACGGTTGGAACCCCTATACAAATTTGAAGAACGCAGCAGGTGCTTTCCACATAATCCACTGTTAGTTTCAAATTACAACCTTGGATAAAATTTTAAACCTGCTTTTCGTCTTTCTACTACTAGCGACACAATAGCACAGAAAAATACACTTGAGCTGTATGTTGCAATCTCCAATAATGACTAAAATGTCATAACATTTACAGTAGCAGATTACTCATGGCATTACATTGCCAATCCAGAATTAGTTCCAGTACAAAAAGTTTACAGGAGTAACAATTCAAGGTCATGTAAATTAAGTTTCTCTCAGACATCAGTTGCATAAAGTCAGACATTAAGTTGTAACTGCAGATCATTATCAAATAATTACTACATCTGCAGTGACAAGATTAAGATGGGTTACAATGTTCCAACTAGCTGTGTCCTCATTCTTTGTGTCTTAGCTTACAGTATACTGTATATCAGGATTGGTTGCTTAGAAAAAGTCCTTTACAGTTTCTAAGCTGCTATGGAATTGTGCAACATTCAGTAGTTAGTGTTTCTGCTAAGAGAGGAAATATAGAAAATCGGTAGAAAGAGAAACTATAACAGAATTTGTCTTATTCAATTTCATACCAATTGCCTTATCCAGTGAAAGATCAAGTCTCTGCAGCCATTTTCTCTACACATATGCTGGTTTTTCCTTTATCTTACTACTCCTTTCTTACAATTAACTTGATAGCAAAATGAAAAAAATCCATGGGTTTCATCTGAAAAATTATTCATATCAGAGAATCCCATTTCTAAATACTTTCTCTGCAAACAAAATTTTTTGCAATTAGAAGGTAGAAAGTACTTCATAATCCCACTTCAAAAATTCAATTTTTGCTGCTACAGAAATTAATTATCATGCAACAATATGAATAAAATAATTTATTCCCAATACAGTTTTAATCATGAACTTAAGACATAATTTCCATAAATTGTACTTACAGGAACACTAACTTTTTGAAACATCTTTGCTGCTCGCTGTGCATCCAACAAAGCAATGTCCTGGGGAGTAGAAACAATAACAGCTCCTAAAGGCAAATACAGTAAATTCCATTAAAGTGCCATCTTTCAGAAGCTACAGTGCCTTGTAGAAGAATTCTGCCCCCAACCATGTATTCACATAAATCAGCATTACAACCAGGGATTTTGATCAATTTAACTGAAATTTTACTTGTAGATCACATGCTCCCTTTTTCACAGCAGGGTCCAAAAAAAGGGTAAAATAGTGAAGCATGAAAAATTCAGAATTCAAAACCTGAAATGTCTGCAGTTCAAAAGTATTCATCCCCCTTTGCTCAGTACTTAGTTGAACCACCTCTTGTAACTATTACAGCCAGTAGTCTTTTTGGAAAAGACTATTAGCTTTGCGCAATGTGAAGGAGCAAAATTTGCCCATTCCTCCTAAAATTGCTCAAGCTGTGCCAGTTTAGTTGGGTAGCGGCAGCGGACAGCAATCTTGAGGTCTTGCCAGAGATGTTCGAACGTGCTGAGGTCAGGGCTCTTACTGGCCACTCATGGACATCAAATTTTATTCATTTGAAACTGCACCATGGTTGCTCTGGCAGTGTGTCATTGTCCTGCTGAAAGACAAACTATCTCTCCAGATTAGCTGGCAGGCTTTTATCCCGGATTTCTCCGCATTTAGCAGCATTCATTTTCTCATCAATCCTGACCAGATTTCCAGCACCATACTTTATAGTTGGGATGGTTTTCCCGGCTGATGTGCAGTGTAAGATTTACACCACACATACTGCTAAAAGAAACATATCCTTGCCCATCAAGATTTTCCAGTGTCACTTAAAAGATATTGTAAAGATGTGGAAGAAAGTCCTGTGGCCAGATGAGACTAAAGTGGAACTTTTTGGTCTCAACACTAAACTGTGCATGAGACATAAATCTAAGCAATTTTGAGCAACTGTGCAAGGTGGAATGGGCAAATTTTGCTCCATCACATTTCGCAAAGCTAATGCAGACTTAACTAAAAAGACAATTGGTTGTAATAGCTACAAGATGTGGTTCAACTGAAGTTCTCAGCAAAGGATAGTGAATACTTTTGAACTGCAGACAACGCAGGTTTTGAATTTTTATTTTTTCATGCTTTACAATTTATCCAAGGAGCATGTGATTCACAAATTAAAATTTCAGTTAAAAATCCCTAGTTGTAATACCCATTTATGTGAACAAAGGGTTGAGGGCTAATTCTTATGCAAGGCATTATAAATGAAGCATTTCAGAAACTGCATAAAATGAATTCTCAATTATGAAGTCTCGAGTATGGGCATTTTTAGCAATGTCATGGTTTAAAAAATGCTTCTTTTCTACCTACTCCAGCTACGTAAAGCTACAGCTGAGTACTTTGAAATTGCCTGAAGATTTTTGAACCCGTAGCAATAAAATCTGCTGGAGGAAGCCAGTGGTTTCCTAAGGTAAGGTTTTGACCTAAAGCATCAACAATTCCTCCCTCTCCTCCCCACCATTCCTACTCCCTGATGCCATTTGACTCACTGAGTTTTTCTAGCAGGTTGTTTGCGGTTCTAAATATTTTACTTTATTTTTTTGTCAAGGTAATGATAATGATAATTCATATTTCAAGCAGTATTTATTGAATAGTAAAAATAAGAAAAAGCTAAAGAGACCAGGCTAGCATGTATGGAAAAAGAAAAGGAACTGATGTTTTATGTTGATAAGCTTCCACTGGAATATGGAAATGTTAGAAATTAAACAGCTGTGACTGGAGTGCCACAGGGGTCAGAGCAGGGCCTGAAAATACTCATGATCTACGTTCATGCTTTGGAAGTCAGGACCAAGTGAGGTGTTCTCAATTTGCTGATAACTGTGAACTGAGTGGAAAAGCAAACTGTGCAGAGGATGCAGAGAGATATAGACAGGTTAAGTAAGTGGTCAAGGGTCTGGCATATGGAGCACAACACTGGTAAACGTGAGAGCAGCCATTTTGGAAGGAAAAATAGAAGATCAGATTGTTTTTTAAATTGTGAAAGATTGTACCACACTGTTGTGCAGAGGAACTTGGAAGTGATTGTACGTGAATCGCAAAAGATTGATTCACAGGTGCATTAGGTTCAAAGTTCAAATAAATTTATTATCAAAGTACATTTAAGATGTTGGAAAAGATTTGTAGCTCAGCTTGGGGCTGTTGTTGTCGAGTAGCTCAGCGAGTTGGCTTGTTAACTTGCAGATGTTTTGTTACCTAGCTAGACAACATCGTCAATGCAACTTCGAATGAAATGTTGGTGATCGACATTGTTCGTCTTTTATGTGTCCTGCGATTAGCACGTGCGTGTGTGTATACATACACATATACACACAACGACATAACGGTCGACTAACATAGCCCAGGTAACAATTATCACCTAACCAGATATTAATGAACCAATCGCAGATTACATAATCGAAATAGAAATTGATTACATAATCAATAGAAATGGCATACACACACACACACGCACGCGGACTAATAACGGGACACGTAAAAGATGAACAACGTAAATTACCAACATTTCATTCAAAGTCGCACTGATGATATTGCCTAGCTGGGTAACGAAACTTCTGTAGCCAGTTCGGCAAGCCACTCAACAACATTATCAAAGTACATATACACGTTACCATATACGACCTTGAGATTTAATTTTTTGCAGGCATTTACATGAAAAATAAAAAGATAAAACAGAAACTATGAAAAACCATAAACAAAGACTTACAAACAAACAACGTGCAAAACATTCCAAACTATAAAAATTTAAAAAATACTGAGAACATAAGAATAAGGAGAACATGAAGATGAGTATGAGGTCATAAAATCAGTTCAGAGTAGTGGTGAGTGAAAATATCCAGTGGTTCAGGAGCCTTGTGGTAAAAGGGTAATAACCATTCCTGAACCTGGTAGTATGGAACTTCAGACTTCTGTATCTCCTGCCCAATGGTAGTAGCGAGAAGAGATTATGGCTTGGATAGTGGGGGCCTTGGATGATGGATGCTGGTTTCTTGTGGCAGTGCTCATATAAATATACTCAGTTATGGAGAGGCCTTTGCCTGTGATGGACTGGGGTGTCCACTGCTTTCTGTAGTCATTTCCATTCCTGGTCATTGGTGTTTCCATACAAGGCCATGTAACCAGTTAGGAGACTCTCCACTGTGCACCTAGAAAAGTTTGTCAGAGCTTTTGATAACATGCAGAATCTAAGCAAACTTCTCAGTAGAGGAACTGTTGTGCTTTCTTTAATGATAGAACTTACATGATGGTCCCTGGACAGATCCTCTGATACATTAATGCCAAGGAATTTAAAGCAACTGACCCTCTTCACCTCCAATCCCCTAATAAAGACTGGTTCCTACTAGCCAATAATTATCTCTTTGATTTTGCTGATGTTGAGAGAGAAGTTGTTGTGGCACCACTCAACCAGATTTTCAATATTCATCCAAATACCAATCTGTCATCACCTTTGACTTGGCCAACAGTGGTGTCATCAGCGATCTTTATTATGGTGTTGGAGTTGTAATTAACCTCACAGTCTTAAGTATTACACAAGTAGAGCAGGAGGCTGAGCACACAGCCTTTTTGTGCACCTGTACTGATGGCGATTGTGGAGGACATGTTATTGCCAATCTGTACTGACTGGGGTCTGCAAGTGAGGAAATCAAGGATCTGCTTACACAAAGAGGTATCAATATCCAGGTCTTGGAGCTTTGTGATGAGTTTTGAGGGAATGATAGTACTGTACACTGAGCTGTAGCCAATGAATTGCATCCTGATGTATGCATCTTCATTGACCAGGAATTCCAGAACCAATGAAAAGGCATCTGCTATTAACTTGTGAAAATAAACAAAAACTGGAGTGAATCCAGGTCACTCAGGCGGGGTTGCTATGCCTCATGACCAACCTCTCAAGCACTTTATCACAGTGGATACAAGTGCTACTGGACAATAGTCACTGAGGAAGGTTACCATGTTCTTCTCAGTTATTAAAGGCAAAAGGAACATTGGCCTTCATTACTAGAGGGATTCAATTTAAGAGCAGGAAGCTCACGTGGCAACTGTACAGGGTACTGGTGGGGCCACACATGGAGTACTGTCTGCACTTCTGATCTCCTTACCCCAAGGGAAAATATACTGGCTTTGAAGACCGGGCAGAAGAGGTTCACCAGGTTGATTCCTGAGATGTGGGGTTTAGCTTATGAAGAGAGACCGAGTCACTTGGGACTATATCTACTGGAATTCAGAAGAATGAGAGGGGATCTTAAAGGACCATATGAAATTATGAAAGGGACAGATAGGGATGAGTCAGGAAAGTTCTTTCTGCTGATAAGTAAAACTAGAATTAGGGAACATAGCCTCAAGATACAGAGGAATAGATATAGCACAGAGCTGAGGAGAAACTGCTTTTCTTCGGGAATAGTGAATCTGTGGAATTCTCTGCCCAGGGAAGCAGTGGAGACTACCTTATTAAATACATTTAAGACACAGATAGATTTTTGCATAGCAGGAGAATTTAGGTCGGTAGAGCTGAGCCAACAGCCAGATCAGCCATCTTATTGAATGGCAGAGCAGGCTTGATGGCCTACTCCTTCTCCTGTTTCTTATATCTTATGTTCTAAAACAATAATGCTGAAACTGTGAAGTACAACACCTTGCAGCTGCAAAAAACTGGAAATAAAGTGAATGCTGAAAGTACAAGCAGCACTGTGGAGGGTAAAAAGATGTCTTAAAATTATAGGTTGATAAGCCTTCATCAGGACTGCCCAATACTGATGAAACCAAAAAGACTGGTTCTCTGAAAATTTGGAATTTGCTTTTGAAGCCTGAGGATTACAACCTGTCCAGATGGAAGGGGAAGTACTTTTTCCTCCTGAATTTTGGGTCAATATCATCATAATTTAGGACAATCGATCTTGGTGTCAATTTCCTTTATTTTATGCACTGGTCCATTTTCCTGCAATATTGATTTCTAACTTTTCCTAGATAAGATGAAAGATTTAAGAGTATCGACCCAAAACATCAATTGTTTCGCAGTCCAGAAATGTTGGTTGAACATTAAAAATTTCCAGTAGCTTCTTTCTTGTTTTAAATTTGCTTATCAATTGACCGAAAAAGAGATGTGATGACAAAGCAGATCTTTGTATAGTAGCCAGATCGATGCCAGGTCAGGCTGAAGCGTTGGAAATCACAGAACAAAGCAGCACAGTGAAGGAGGGTGATGCAATAACACATTGTCAGTACCAATTGAATTGACTTTATTACTTTCATCCTTTACATTACGTCCCCATCTAAAAGAACAATGTGCATTTTTTAAGTCATTTGTAATAAATAGCATGTACAACAGGACAGTCAATATAACAGAGAAATACAATTCTATCAGCAAGAATTAATCAGTCTGATGGCCTGGTGGAAGAAGCTGTCCCAGACCCCGTTGGTCCTGGCTTTCATGCTGTGGTACAGTTTCCTGGATGGTAGCAGCTGGAACAGTTTGTGGTTGGGGTGTCTCGGGCTCCCAATATTCCTTCTGGCCTTTTTTACACACTTGTCTTTGTAAATGTCCTGAATAGTTGGAAGTTCACAACTACAGATGTGCTGGGCTGTCCACACCACTCTCTGCAGAGTCCTGCAATTAAGGGAGGTATAGTTCCCATACCAGGCAGTGATGCAGCCAGTCAGGATGCTCTCAATTGTGTCCCTGTAGAAAGTTCTTAGGATTTGGGGGCCCATGCCAAACCTCTTCAACCATCTGAAGTAAAGAGGTGCTGCTGTGCTTTTTTCACCACAAAGCCGATATGCATAGACCACGTGAAATCCTCGGTGATTTGTATCCTGAGGAACTTAAAAGCTGTTCACCCTCTCAACCCGAAATCCATTTATGTCAATAGAGGTTAGCTTGTCTCCATTCCTCCTGTAATCCACAACCAGCTCCTTTGTTTTTGGAACATTGAGGGGGAGGTTGCTTTCTTGACACCACTGTGCCAGGGTGATGACTTCTTCGCTGTAAATTGCCTCATTATTATTTGAGATTAGGCCAATCGATGGAGTATTGTCAGCAAATTTAATTAGCAGATTGGAGCTGTGGGTGGCAACACAGACATGGGTATACAGAGAGTAAAGGCCCTGAGGGGCACCTGTGTTGAGGGTCAGAGGGCCAGAGGTGAGGGAGCCCACTCTTATCATCTGCCAGTGATCTGACTGAAAGTCCAGGATCCAGCTATACAAGGTAGAGTGAAAGCCAAGGTCTCTGAGCTTCTTGTCGAGCCTGGAGGGAATTCTGATGTTGAATGCTGAACTGTAGTCCAAGGACAGCATTCTCACATAGGCAGCCTTCTTCTCCAGGTCTGTAAGGACGGTGCGTAGAGCTGTGACTATTGTGTCACCTATTGATCGGTTGTGTCGGTAGCGAATTGTAGAGGGTCCAGTGTGGGTGGTAGCATGCTGCAGATGTAGTCCTTGACTGGCCTCTCAAAGCATTTACTTATTATTGAGGTGAGTGTGACAGGACTCCAGTAGTTCAGACAATTGAGAACATAACTAAAAAAGTCTTACAGCCATGGGAACTATCCTAATATAAACCATCTCACTAAAACTTAGGGGATGAAACAAGTAAATTTGAATGTTTTGGGAACTGATATCTGATGGAAAGGATGGTTTGTTAAGTTACAAAAGCTCAAAGAAACATTCTGAAATTAGAGAAACCAAATGGTTGAAGGAATTATCAAATGGAGCTACAAGGAATTTGAATTTAAATAAAAAATTTACAGATGAATAAGGATTTGAACGAAGGATTTGTGTAAATAGCAATGAAAAAAACTTGGCACGTTTGGAAGGTAGAGTATGTAAAGAAATAGGAAATAAAAAGGTGCCTTAAGAGATGACCAGCAGCAGTTACTTAAGGCCAACTACTGAAATTACTAGAAAAGAACTCACCAAGATCAAAACAATGTCAAGTTGATCAAGAGTGGGTAATATTTTAATATAAGCAATGAATTTGAAAGTTGTGAAAGTAAAGAGTTGCAGAACTAAAGAGTTAAGTAATTGTTTTAAAATATTTATGAATTTTCAAGTTGACTGAACTAATCATAAGTATAATAAATATAGGTAAATATAAATCATAGGTATAATAAAGTATACCTGCTAGCAAAGACATTCTGTAATATGTTTTATAGTGCCCTATATCTAATTGGTAACAGATGAATGTTGCAAGCCAATAAAGACATGGTGGTGTGTGGAGACCAGATTGTTAAGTCTCCTACTTTTCCTCTTCCTTGTTGCAGTGCCTCCAAACCAGATGTATGGGACAAAATACAGGAAAGTTCCACATTTAACTGGATTTAATTTTAATACAAATTTTAGAAAGTGGCATTGAGAAAGGAATCATTAACGCAAATACAAGGAAATCTGCAGATGCTGGAAATTCAAACAAGACACACAAAATGCTGGTGGAGCGCAGCAGGCCAGGCAGCCTCCATAGGAAGAAGTACAGTCGACGTTTTGGGCCGAGACCCTTTGTCAGGACTAACTGAAAGAAGAGATAGTAAAAGATTTTGAAGTGGGAGGGGGAGGGGGAGATCCGAAATCCAGCATTTTGTGTGTGTTGAAAGGAATAATTACTTTGATTTACAATTGGAAAAAATATAAAATTACTGAGACCCAAATTATTGAGGTAAAAACATGTGCGGCCTTGTTTCTGTTACATCGAAATAATTTACCTCATGAACATTTTAATTTACATATAAAATTACTCTGCAATATAGAAACCAAGTAAAAGAAATCTGATCATACAATATCAGACAGCCAAGCCAAAAGAGTTTTCTGGAATTGGTATTTTAAATATTTTGTCAGTGTTCCATTGTGTGGCTTGTAATGTTTTGCAGAACAACCAAATCCCAGTCACAAGTACAACTTACTCCATGATATAACAATGATAGTTTTGCACTATAAAGAAATTACTTACACCTACCTGAAATAGGTATGTTTTGAGAGATGGAAAGCTGCACATCTCCTGTGCCAGGTGGCATATCTATAACAAGGTAATCCAATTGACCCCAGTCAACCTACAGAACAGAAGATATCTATAACAAGGAACTTTGAAAATTTTTAATCACCCAACAAATAAATGATCTACAAATTGTAAATTAAATTAATAGCCTATCTGCAAAAGTACTTGACGCCAAATTAGAAAGTTCATTCTCCAAGCCAAACTAAAAAACACAAATTGAAAATAAGGAGAAATTCACAAAATTATTTTTGTTTAAAGACATTGATAGCAAGAAGAAATCAGTAACTTAAGAGATAAATCATACATACAGGTATCCCCCGCTTTTCAAAAGTTCGCTTTACACCACTTCGCTTTTACGAAAGACCTACATTAGTACCTGTTTTTGCTAACCGAAAGAAATCTGAAGAGGATTTTCGCTTTTATGAAAAAAGGCGAAAAGTGAAAATAGCATTCAGCGCTTGTTTTGCAGCGAGCCGTTATAGAGGCAGTGCACACCCCTTCTCTGGGAACTACACTCAGCATCAAGCCGCCATGGCTTTGAACTGCATGAGATTTTCACTACAATTGACAGTGTTGCAATGATTGCAGAAAAGTATGACTTTAATTTTAAATGGGCACATAGGTTTAGGGCAGATTTGCAGGATGTTTTGAGTGCTTACAAAGAACCATATGATAGAAAAATGCGCGAACCTTCCAGTGGGCTCACTGTCTTCCCAATTCTGGTAACTGAAACTACACTGTACATACATTATTTCTACTTTATATAGGCTGTGTATTTATCATATCATCCCTGCTTTTACTATATGTTAGCGTTCTTTTAGGTTTTATGTGTTATTTGGTATGATTTGGTAGGTTATATTTTGGGTCTGGGAACACCCAAAATTTTTTCCCATACAAATTAATGGCAATTGCTTCTTCACTTTACACCATTTCTGCTTACGAAAGGTTTCATAGGAACACTCTACTTTCAGATAGCAGGGGAAACCTGTATACCAACATTAACAACTTATGAGTACATTTGAAAACATATCATCAAATGAAAGGTCTTGCACTGTTGACATAACACCAAGCCACTTTACCAATTAGTAAGAACTCAGCTTTTGCACATCACGAACTCCTGATTTTGGATTTTGACTAACGCTGATGCTTAGAAAAATCCAAGATAAACAGACATTTCAATAAACATAAAAGAACAGCTATCATGGAAGATTGATGCCTGAATAGGAATTACGTTTATGTGGCAGCAATTTAAAAGACGCTTGGTGATTCATATGATTTCTGCAGAGATTATTTTAGGTATTATCAAAATACATCAGAAAAGATTGTTCCTCACTTGTCTCAACAGCTTTTCTATTGCTGACATCACCATTAGACCTCGCCAAACAATTGGTGCTGTTTCCTCCACCAGAAAACCCATTGACATGCTACCAAGAGGCAAAAATAAGCACAAATTCAGCATGTACTTAAAAGCACTGACAAAAAGCACATTTTATTAAATACTAATTAATTCATTAATACAAAGAAGATGGAATATCTTTGAATGAAAATTGCTTACCAGTTAATTCCATAGTTCACCAAGGGTATCATCAAGTTGCCTTTTAAAAGGGAAAAGATATGATAAATAGATTGTTTATTCTAAACTATGTCTATGACCACATAATCCTATCTACTGAATGCAAACAACATATTCAAGTCTTGTGCTACAAAGAGACAACTTATTCGTCAGCACAAAAAGGGTGGGGACAGGCATTTTTAAAAGCTTTTACAATACATTAGGAAAGTCACAGAGATATCATTGTTGATTTAAAAAGGGCTCTCATCAAGATGTTCTTCTGAATGCTTCTTTTCTTTTCAAATGTCTTGTCATAGTGCAATTACAATGACCAGCAATGAAGGTTATTATCTTCTAAGATAGAAGTAGATTTATAAAGGCAGGTAACAAGCACCAATTACCTCTGACTCAATAAACAGATAATCTTCATGAGGCAGTCCAAGTTCACAACTATAACTGGTAGTAGTGGTAATCTCTGAACTGAATCAGGTTTATTATCACCGGCATTTGACATGAAATTTGTTAACTTAGCAGCAGCAGTTCAATGCAATACATAATCTAGCAGAGAAAAAATAATAAGAAAAAGAAATAAAATTAAAATAATTAATAATAAATAAACAAGTAAATCAATTACATACAGTGGCATGCAAAAATTTGGGCACCCCAGTCAAAACTTCTGTTACTGTGAATAGCTGAGTAAAAGATGACCTGCTTTCCAAAAGGCATAAAGTTAAAGATGACACATTTCTTTAATATTTTAAGCAATGATTTGTTTATTTCCATCTTTTACAGTTTCAAAATAACAATAAAGGAAAAGGGCCTGAAGCAAAAGTTTTGGCACCCTGCATGGTCAGTACTTAGTAGCACCCTCTTTGGTAAGTATCACAGCTTGTAAATGCTTTCTGTAGCCAGCTGAGTCTTTACAATTCTTGTTTGGGGGATTTTCACCCATTCTTCCTTGCAAAAGGCTTCTAGTTCTAGTAGCACCCAAAGCGGGTGCTACTAAGTACTGACCATGCAGGGTGCCCAAACTTTTGCTTTGGGCCCTTTTTTGTTATTTTGAAACTGTAAAAGATGGAAATAAAAAATTCATCTTGCTTAAAATATTAAAGAAATGTGTCATCTTTAACTTTATGCCTTTTGGAAATCAGGTCATCTTTTACTCACTCAGTTATTCACTGTAACAGAAATTTTGACCAGGGGTGCCCAAACTTTTGCATGCCACTGTATGGCCTTGCCTATCCTCAAAAGATAATAAAAAGCCACTTTCGTGTTGTGAAAATACAAAGATAGTAATAGATGAAAGATTTTGGCCAAGGAAAGAATGTTCTCGTGTTTAATTTGGGGAGATGTGTGACTTCAAGTGAAATGTGCCCATCACACTCCTGGGATTACTTGCAGGTAAAGTAAAGGGTTAATGACATCAGTAGGTAAGTACTTTACCACAGGTAATTCATGTTTTGACCTATTCTTGTGTTATACATAAACAAATTAAAATTCTGGTCAGTGATGAAGCACACATGTAGTTCTCCTCCCACTGCTCCCTCCCTGCCCATTGCTTTCCATTGTTACGTATCCCGTAACTGGATAACTTACCAGCAAAGATAGAGAGGTCTGTTGAAGTCTGATGTCACTATTTTCAAACGTTTTTATTTATAAAGGGGCACAAAAGTAAGGTTAATGCAAACATTCGGATAATGCACATCACCAATACGCAATCTAAAGCCCGGATATAGTCATAATCATCATTAATCTCGGCTGTTGTCTAGGGGATAATATTTTTCTGTCCATTGGAAATCTAAAGAGTCATTCAAAAGTCTTTCGAGGAATTGCTGGGTGTCACGTGTCTTAGAGGAATCGGTGAGAACGAAAAGACTTGCCCGTATCTTTTTGACCACTCCGTTAAAAATCAGGGGAGTGTTGGTTTCCCCGTTGTTAGTTCGAAGTCCTTCTCAGTAGTATCAGCCACCCACTCCCCAGGCAAAGGAGTTAGGAGCGCACATGGCGTTGAGTGGCTTCCAGCTCTCCCGGGAGCGTTGAGCGAGCAAGTTCCTCTGGTGCATCGCTAGGGTACTGCCTCCTGCAGTCCGCTTTTATCTTTACTTGCAGAGTTGTAGCTGTCCATCAAAGTAGGGGGATGCAATCTCCACCCCCACAGGGCCCGAGGGTGTTCAGGTTCATTGTAGTTGTCACGTAGCCGGGACTTGCACATGACAAAGGTGCCTCTAAGAGCAAATGGTCAAAACCGTTGCATTGTCTCTCACTTCCGAGTCCCGAATTAATAGCGATCTTGCGATTCTCCGGAAGGAGGGGGCTGCTCCCGCTCCTTCAGCCCCTCAGAGCTGTGGTACATTCATAATACCATGTACTTCAGATTTATGACACAAGGACTCCTGGATTTCATTCAGTTACCTACAAACTTGATGTCAATGGCCAATTCTTCCACCAGTTATCTCTGGAATTCAGATCATTGATCATTTCTAAAAGGTTGTGTAATACATTGGTGAGATCTAATTTGGAGTACTTGTACAGAAAAGATGTAAAAAAAGGTTGAAAGAGTACTGAGAAAATTTACCAGGATGTTGCTGGGTCTGGGGGACCCGAGATGATTGGAAAGATTGGATAGGTTAAGACTTTATCACTTGGAACATAGAAGATCAGGAGGCGATTTGGTAGAGGTATACAAAATTTTGAGTGGTATAGATAGAGTAAATGCAAGCAGGTTTTTTCAACTGGGGTTGGGTGGTACTACAATTGGAGGTCATGAATTAAGGGTGAAAGGTGAAAAGTTTAAAGGGAAGATGAGAAGAAACTTCTTCACTCAGAGGGTCATGAAACTGCAACGTATAAGAGAAGTCTGGATAAGACCATAACACAGAGGAGTAAAATTTGGCCATTTGGCCCATTGAATCTGCTCCGCCATTCAGTCATGGCTGATCCTTTCGTTCCCTTCCTCAGCCTCACTCCCTGGCCTTCTCCCCGTAACCTTTGATGCCATGTCCAATCACAATCCTATCAAGCTCTGCCTTAAATACACCCAATGACCTGGCCTCCACCACAGCCTGTGGTAATAAATTCCACAAATTCATCATCCTCCAGCTAAATAAATTTCTCCACATCTTTATTTTAAATGAATATCCTCTATCCTGAGGCTGTGCCCGCTTGTCCTAGACACCTCCACCATGGGAAACATCCTTTCCACATTTACTTTGTCTAGGCCAGGGGTCGGCAACCCGCAGCTCCGGAGCTGCATGCGATTCTTTCATCTCTGTGCTGCGGCTCCCCGTGGTTTGTTAGTTTTTGAAATGTAATTCGAAATTTGAAGATTATGGTGATCTTGTACAATCTAAATAAAATGTTGTGGAGACCCCATTTCCTGGCACATCCGAACCGGCTCACAATTAGCCACCGTTCCGGCTAAGGGAGATAGCCTACGGGGGTTTGTGAGTTCGTGTCTTTTGGAGCATCCGCGCCCATGGGGACGGGTTGAGGGAGGCTTTAAATCAAGGCTGTTTGGTTCGTATAAAGTTACCTTTGACTGCAGTGTCTTTATTTTAGCGCTGCGTGTAGTGCTACACCGCTACAACGTGTTTTTTAATCGCTATTAATATACATCACCACTGCCAATGCCTGACACCCGCCAGTGCGCGCTTTCTTTTAACTCTTCGATCCAAGGTAGGCTACCTATGGAGTAACCTTCAACCCAACGTCTTTTTTTTGGAGTTCAAAATGTTTTTGTTGCATGCAGAAATGTAATTTCGTTTTCTCGGCAGGAGTTCATCAATTTCATAAATGCAACACATTATAGTTTGTTTATACATAGCATAAAGGCAAAAAAAAACGTTGTATGCAGTGTTATTTCATTTTAAATGTCAAACGGGTTTTGTGGCTCCCAGTGTTTTCTTTTCTGTGGGAAATGGGTCCATATTGGCTCTTTCAGTGGTAAACGTTGCCGACCCCTGGTCTAGGCCTTTCAACATTAGAAAGGTTTCAATGAGATTCCCACCACCCCTGCCATCCTTTTAAATTCCAGTGAGTACAGACCTAAAGTTATCATATGCTCCTCGTATACTCATCTCTTCATTCCCGGAATCATCCTTGTGAACCTCCTCTGAAACCTCTCCAATGCCAACACATCTTTTCTTAGATGAGGAGCCCAGACCTGTTCGCAATACTCAAGGTGAGGCCTCACCAGTGCCTTATAAAGCCTCAGCATCACATCCCTGCTCTTATATTCAAGACCTATTGAAATGAATGCTAACATTGCATTTGCCTTCCTCACCACTGACTCCACCTGCAAGTTAACCTTTAGGGCATTCTGCACAAAGACTCCTAAGTCCCTTTGCTTCTCAGATTTTTGGATTTTCTCTCTGTCAGAAAATAGTCTGCACATTTATTTCTTCTACCAAAGCGCATGACCATAAATTTTCCAATAGGGTAGGTAGGTACATGGATGGTAGGGGTATGGATGGTTATGGTCCTGGTGCAGATTGATGGGAATAGGTAGTTTAAATGGCTCAGCAAGGACTAGGCAGGCTGAATGGTCTGATTCTGTCCTTTACTTTTCTGACACTACAACCAGCCTTTTGAGGTCAGAAACAGAATGGTCGTGGAATGGCTAAAATAAATTGTTATCTTCAATTTTTTTGGTGATGGTTGACAGTCTATTAGTAAACTGGCAAATTGGAATTGCCCTCATTGTTTTGGGCAGCAATAAGCTTGATAGTTTACTGCAAGGTTGAACAAATGCCATTGCAGCTGTGTTTTTTTTTGAGCAACAGTGAGCTTGATAGTTTACTGCATGGCTGAACAGATGCCACTGCAGCTCTGTTGGAATAATGTGCCAGAGTCACAGCTTCTTGAGGTTTTGGGAATTCAGTTGAGCCCAAAGATGTAGCAACATCAAATGTGCTCAGTGCTTTATAGGATTGCATGTAGGTTAAATTGGTTGAAGGCTTTCATACTTGCACCAGGGTCCTCAATCAAAAATTATGGTCTATCATGTGACACTTGAAGCTAAAAGCGGTTTGAACTTTTCATTCTTGTCATTAGCATAATGGCAGGCTATCATCAATGAAAGAGACATTCCAAAGCTGCCTTTGTATGCAATTGACTGAATCTCTTAGGATAGCCTAGTATTAACTTCATTGTTTAAAATGTCCAGAGCTCTTCCACCTTACCACTGTGGTGCCATGTCTGTCACTGGACACAAATCAAAGAAGACAGTGCTGGCAAGACACGGTGATGCTTTGCAGGCAACAAGCAAAACTAATTATTCTATTAATTACACTTTTTCTGGACTACTATCACTGCAATATGCAGCCTTTAATTTCCCTTTGGAAGTTCTACTTTTGAACCGTCTGTACGACCTGGTGTTTTTGTGGTATCCTGAAGGATTCAGCGAACTGAACTCTCAAAAATGTAGGCATGACTGCAACAGCCATTGCTGGAGTGGACCAAGCCAGATTGAAGCAGCGGGGCCTAAGCCAGACAGCGTAAAATGAACCTAGGTTTAGCTGTTTTAAGTGCCAAGCCAAATTATAAAGATCAAGCATTGAGGCAGTGGGACAAAATGGTCACTACTCGATAAGGCTTTACTTGCCTTGGAACTGGCTCTGCAGGTATGGCCTGCAACCATCAGTATTCACCTAATCACTGTGGCCTACATCCATCAGGCTCCTGAACCAGCTTCAGCACTGAACTGGCTCAGTGCCTGTGGTCTCACTCTCAAGGACTCTGCAGTTTACATTCAGTGTATTATTTGTTTACTTTTTAATTGTTTGCACGATTTGTTCTTTTTTTCTGCACACATTAGATGTTTGACAGTCTTTACGTTTTTTTAAAATGGACTCTATTACATTTCTTTGTTAGTGGCTGTCAGCAAGGAGACAAATTCCAAGGTTGTATATGGTATACAATGTTCCTTTTCCTTTTCGTGCTTTATGGCACATCAGGTAGCATTTGTGCTGTTTCTGTGGCATTTTACTGTTTTTTTTTAAATGAGGTCCAGTTGCCAGTTCAACGCTCAACCCAGCACAAATGGAAAGTGTGCAAGGCCAGATTCAAACTCAGAATATGGTACACATTCTTTGATGATAAATGTAGTTTGAACTTCTTGAACATTGATGGGGTAGGATGCAATAAACAACAGCAGTATGAGAATATGGGGAGTTGATTGATAGGTCTGGTTCATTGATCATAGGTGTATCAGACTAGTGCTTCTCTAGTTTGAGGGACTGCATCCTTACTTTGGCATAATCCCTAGAACCATAGAACACTATGGCACAGTACAGGCCCTTCAGCCCTCCATGTTGTGCCGACCCATATAATCCTTAAAGTACTAAACCCACACTACCCCATAACCCTCCATTTTTCTTTCATCCATGTGCCTGTCCAACAGGCTCTTAAATACCCCTAATGTTTTAGCTTCCATCACCATCCTTGGCAAGTCATTCCAGGTACTCACAACCCTCCGTGTTTTTTAAAAAAAAAACAACTTACCCCGATGTCTCTCCTAAACTTCCCTCCCTTAATTTTATACATGTGCCCTCTGGTGTTTGCTATTGGTGCCCTGGGAAACAGGTACTGACTATCCACCCTATCTATGCCTCTCATAATCTTTTAGACCTCTATCAAGTCCCCTCATTCTTCTACGCTCCAAAGAGAAAAGTCCCAGCTAGGCTAACCTTGCCTCATAAGACTTGTTTTCCAATCCAGGCAACATCCTGGTAAATCTCCTCTGCACCCTCTCCATTGCTTCCACATCCTTCCTATAATGAGGTGACCAGAATTGAACACAATACTCTAAGTGCAGTCTCACCAGAGATTTGTAGAGTTGCAACATGACCTCTCTACTCTTGAACTCAATCTCCCGTTAATGAAACCTAGCAACCCATAGGCCTTCTTAACTACCCCATCAACCTGTGCAGCTGCGACCTTGAGGGACGTATGGATTTGAACCCCAAGATCCCTTTGTTCATCCACACTCTTAAGTAACTGACCATTAATCCTGTATTCAGTCTTCTGGTTTGTCCTTTCAAAATGCATCACCTCACACTTGTCCTGATTGAACTCCATCTGCCATTTTTCTGCCCAACTCTGCAGCCTGTCAATATCCTCTTGTAACCTTCGACCACCTACAGCTCCATCCATAACTCCTCCAATCTCCGTGTCATCCGCAAACTTACTCACCCATCCTTCCGCCTCTACATCCAGCTCATTTATAAAAATCACAAGTAGCAGGGGTCCCAGGACAGATCCCTGCAGCGCTCCACTAGTCACCAACCTCCAGGCAGAATACTTTCCTTCCACAATTACCCTCTGCTTTCTTCCTTTAAGCCAATTTTTTATCCAAATAACCGAAGTTCTACTTATCCCATGCCTCATGATTTTCTGGATGAGTCTCTCGTGAGGGACCTTGTCAAATGCCTTGCTGAAGTCCATGTAGACCACATCTACTGTCTCTACCCTCATCAACTTCTTTTGTTACCTCTTCAAAAAACCCAATCAGGCTCGTGAGGCACGATCTTCCCTTCACAAAGCCATGTTGACTATTACACAGGAGCAAAGAAACTAAGCAGAAACATGCAATTTATCCCTTTCAATACAATCAAGGCTAATCCTATAAACACAATGCTTTTGACATCTTGTGCCCAGAAATATATTCCTCTTCCTTAAACATATTTAGCAACATATTCTCTTCAAAATTGACATTTCCTCAATGATATTTTGATTGTGAAACTAATTAGAGTGAAAGTCAACACAATGCTATCTTAGTAACAGAAATCTGTTTCTCAAAGCATCTAACCAACCAGAAAATTGTTACAAAATTTAAAGGAAAATAAAGCAATTCCAAAGCATTAAGAATGTCTCTTTAATGTCTCCGTATGCAGATAAAACTGAACAATTTTACCCCTCTCCTTGCCAAACTCCTATTAGCTAGCTATTCCAGTTTTGAAGAACTGCCATGATACATGCCTCTGTTCCTAGCCAAATATTACCACTTACTTAAATATTTCAGTCATGTCCAAACAAATTCAGCATTGTGCATTCCAAAAAGTATTAAAAATTATGTCTTTTCAGGGTTATATTACCCTTAGGAATACCCTTATTTAGACAACATAATAAACCAAATTAATTCTTCTTTTCCTTCATTACTTAAGTTTTCTTAACACAAATCCTTTCAAAGATTAAATACGAAATTTAAACAGACACAAAAGGGAATTCAAATATAAGCATAGCATTTGGATATACTAAATGATCATAATACATTTTAACAATATTGTTTACTGATCTTATGGTACAATACAGAATTTCACATTACGTGTAGAATTTTTAAATGAACATTTATGAAACTTACTGTCTGTTAAAGCTGGATTTCCTTTCAGATTCATCATACGTGGAATAGATGGACCATGCACATCTGCATCTAGCAGTCCCACATGCTTAAAGATAAAAAAAATACTAAATTGCTGTAATAATTCAGGTTTACATTCTTTAATATATTCAGTGTTATTGCCAATGCAACCAAGAGCAGTTTTACAACAAAATGGTTGATTCCTCAATAGTCAAGTCAAGTCACATTTTATTGTCATTTCGACCATAACTGCTGGTACAGTGCACAGTAAAAATGAGACAACGTTTTTCAGGACCATGGTGCTACATGAACAATACAAAAACTACACTGAACTACGTAAACCAACACAAAAACTACACTAGCCTACAGACCTACCCAGGTCTGTACAACACATCATGCAATAAAACAGTTCTATCAACAGTACGCTTGATTCTCATGGCATCATGTTCATATTGTAACCTTTGTATTTTTTATCAGTATTTATTATTTCTGAATGCTTCTCTTTGTAGGATTTCCAATTTGTTTTTTTTTTTGTTTTTCCTCATCTCATGCAAATTAACATTTTATGAAAGTCTGCATCACAAATTCCCATACTTAGATCACTTATTATTCTTGTCCTTTCCAAAGAGAAATTGATAAGGCTGTAGCAGTGAAAACAGATACTAATCACTACAGTTTAGCAACATTATGACCACTTAGCGCCAAAATCTTCTAATTGTTTTCTTTTTTTGTAAAAATTATGTATAATTTATGTTTAATTTTTGTTTCATTGTAAATGTGCCTGTGATGCTACTGCAAATGTTTTTCATTGCACCTGTATAAACCTGGTGCATACAATAACAAAGCTCAACATTGACTTTATTAAGCATTAATTTCAATGAAGCATTATACTGTAGAAGACCTTATGAAAATCCAAAAGAGCACAGGATGTAGCATGCAATGCCATAAATAAAAGGAAGAATAGTAAATGGACTATTTTGGCTAAATGCGCAATAGTAATGCAAACATAATATCTTCAAATTTTTAGCAAAATCTACTGATATAAAAAAACCTCTGTTCAAATACACTGTAGTACCACTTGCATCTTGTGCAAAGCATGTCAGAATGTCCAAAGCTTGTCCAGCATGTCAGAAAAATGTTGTAAAAAGCAAAAAAAAAATTCTATGTTTTAACATAAACCATTAAACATAGAGCAAGATGGCTTTGCTGTGAAACATTTCAAAAATTATTATCAACATTTCCTCGCAGATTAATTGGGCCAAATGTTAATTAAACTGCAGCTTTTCATGCAGTGAGTGTTCAGAATCACAAAATCTGATTAAATAATCTTCTAGAAAACTAGAGCCCTGCAGAATTATTACAAAAGCATTTATGTATTTATCAGCTTAAGTATCATCTCCATTAAATATTACAGCACAAAATATTTTTCATTCTTTTCAGATGCAAAAATTCTGCTTTCATAATTAGCCAATACTGGTTTGGATTCTGCTGTCAATAGTAAAGTGGTGACACAAGCAGATGTTTACATCATGATGTGAGGTAATCAGTCAAAATAATATAATCCCTTCTGCAGGAATCTAGGAGCCTCGTGAATAGGACAAATGACCACTCCACAACTACTTTTGAAGAATTCTTAATGTGGCAAAACAATGTAAAGCAGAAGGTACATATTAGATATGCTATTTAACAGAAAAATCATGAAGACAAAAAAAAGAGGAAGAAAACTGGGACTGGCAGACCAAAAGAGACAAGTTAAAAAATCTAAGTCATATCAAAATAAAAATCTGTCAATATAAAGAAATGAGAGACCACGCATAGAATTAAATTTGTGTAACAGATTTGTAATAATTAAGACTAATTAAGCAAATAAACGTATAATCATTCTTTAAAATAATGGTTCTTTAAACTACAGGCTTAGGGTATGGTGGGTCACAGTGTTTACCGGAGAATGGAGATGGGTTAATTCTGCTCTAAAACATTCATACTCAATGTCACTGAACTGTTGCCACCTTGGCACTTCCATCACCTGCTTGTAGCTGGCAATTTTCTTTGCAAGTTAGATTATTCTGGTGACATTATTGCTGCAACAGGGGAGAGTGACCATTGGGTGGGAAATAACCTCATCCTGGGGAAGATTATAATTGTGGAGAGCAGGGGGTTGAGTTGGAGGGTTAAAAGGAGGTTGTGTGATGGGGAACACAGTGTGCACAATATGCACCAAAAATAAAAATCACTGCATGTTCACAGTTTCAATCTCCCTCCCACAGTAATCAACCACAATTACCAGATACTTCAAGGATGTGCTCTTATATATCAATATACAGTGCTTCTAAAAAGTATTCACCCCCTTGGAAGTTTTCATGTTTTATTGTTTTATAACATTGAATCACAATGGATTTAATTTGGCTTTCTTGACACTGATCAACAGAACAAGGCTCTTTCATGTCAAAGCAAAAACAGATCTCAGAGTGATCTAAATCAATTGCAAACATAAAACACAAAATAACTGATTGCATAAGTATTCCCCCCCCAAATAAGATAGACCAAATCATCACCGGTCCAGACAATTGATTTTAGAAGTCACATAAGTAGTTAAATAAAAATCTGTTTTTGGAGGCCTGTGTGCAGTCAAGATATTTCAATTGATTGTGGAGAAAATACTCCAACTGCTGATGAGTCAGTATCCTGGCAAAAAAAAACCCAGAATACTTCAAGTAACTCCATGAAAAGGTTATTGAAAAACATAAGTCAGAAGATGGATACAAGAAAATTCCCAAGTCACTGAATATCCATTAGAGTACAGTTAAGTCAATCAACAAGAAACAGAAAAAATATGACACAGCTGTAAATCTGTCTAGAGCAGGCAGTCCTCAAAAACTAAGTGACCATGCAACAAGGGCACTAGTGACCCATGACAGCTCTGGAAGAGTTACAAGATTCAGTGGCCGAGGTGGGAGAAACTGCACGTACAATAACTGTTGCCTGGATGCTCCACCAGTCACAGCTTTATGGAAAAGTGGCAAAGAGAAAGCCACTGTTTTCCAGCAAGACAATGGCCCCAAGCATAAAGCCAAACCTACAAAGGAATGGCTTAAAAACTACAAAGTCAATGTCCTGTGGTGACGAAGTCAGAGTCCAGACCTCTATCCAATTGAGAATCTGTGGCTGGACTTAAAAAGAGCTGTTCACTCATGGTCCCCATGCAATCTGATAGAACTTGAGCAGTTTTGTAAAGAATGGGGAAAAATAGCAGTATCCAGATGTGCAAAGCGAATAGAGACCTATCCACGCAGACTCAAAGCTGTAATTGCATCTACTAAATACTGACTTGAAGGGAGTGAATACTTATGCAATCAATTATTTTGCGTTTTATATTTCCAATTAATTTCGTAGAGATCTGTTTTCACTTTGACACGAAAGAGTACTTTTCTGTTGATCAGTGTCAAAAAACCCAAATTAAATCCACTGTGATTCAATGTTGTAAAACAATAAAACATGAAGTGAAAATGTCTGGGGGCAGGGGTTGAATACTTTTTAAATAGGCAATGTACATTTGTTTTATGCCTCAAATTTAAATTATTCATAAATATGGTCATCAGCCCTTGACCAGATGTATAAAGGGAAAAAAACACCTGATTTACAAATAATCTGGTGAGAAAGGAGAGAGGAATATGCTGAACTCTAAAACTGATACATGATGAAAGATCTTGATACTTTTTGAGAATGGAAGAGTGGACATGACCTCATATTTAACTTCACTGTGGTCAATATTTCTTAGTGTTTCAGGGAGATGTCTATAACTACATCAGGGAAAAGCTATCCTTTGTTAAAAGTCAATCTTTACTGTTCTCTGTAAACAGACTAATCATGGTTCACCATCTTCTCAAGTTCTGCGTAATATTTGAAAATGACAGGTGTTATCAGTCCTGCAAATAATTTTTTGCTGTGACAAATTATTAATACTGAATACATTAGTGTTATTGCTAACCTCGTTTTTCCATTAAGGACTGCACAAATAGAAATTGCTTTAAAATTTATTTACAATACGAGCAATTTTACACAAATACTTCATCTTACACAATGCCTCAAAATAAATTATAGATTCCAAAAGAAAATATACCTACCGATTCGAAGGTTGCTAATCCCAAAGCCAAATTCACTGAAATTTAGATAAATTTTTATTAGTATTTTATACCATACTTGTATATCAGAATTTCAAAACCAACTGAGCAGCTTGAGAATTTCCAGTTGGCAAATAAACAATAAGTATTCTCCGTATCTCCACAAATCATTTCCATTTAAGAGGAAAAGAAAAATTTCAAGGCGATAGATCTCAGAAGTCTCACTATATTATTTTCCCCTTTTGCAAGTGATGAACGGAGCATCCACGTGGATGTGTTTGTAAAGAAGTAGTCTTACAAGGACTGTGCCACAATTCAATGTATTTCTATTATAATACAACAAAACCCTTTATATCTGGAATAATGAAATCATAGTTCTGCTAGCCTTCAATTTGCTGACCTTTGGAATGGTGGCAGATTTTGAGCTGTATTAAAAGATCTGTTCATCAAACCAATGGAAACACTGACTTCATTTATACTACCAGCTTTAAACTGTTGACATTTACTGAGGTGCTTCAGGTACTTTTGTAAAAATTTTTGTAAAATTAACTGATATGAATTTTTGAGTTTTGTTGTTTTATTTCTAACTCCATGGGATGTTACATTGGCATAGCTTTAAGAATAAACACAAGGCAATAATTCATTTTTATTTTATGATTCAAATACAGAATTGTTTACTATCATTCCCAAATTTTTCAAGACTAGATCCACAGCAAAAAGAATGCCATTCCCCAAAAAATTTTGGAAGCCTTATATTGTAAAATGAAGCAGTTAACATTTAGAAAACTATATACCTGCAGTGGTTGATTTTCCAACACCTCCTTTACCAGAAGCTACAACAATAACATGTTTCACTCCAGGAATTGCTTTTTGCTTTGGGAGTCCCCGAGCCATCAGTCGTTTTTGCCTCTCCTGTACTGATTCTGTACTGGATCCTGAAGACTTAAAACAATAATGCACACAAGTAAATGAAAGTAAAAACAAAAGCACACTACCAGTGAACTTGGAAAAATAACAGCAAAAACAATGCTGGGAATACTCAATAGGTTACTCAGCATCTTGTTCCCTTTAAGGTGTGATCGTGTGCACGCGCACACATCTTTTGCTACTAGCGCACAAAGGAATTTAATCTGCACACCAAAGGTTGTCACTCTCTATCTCGTTAGCATGTTAAGTATGTTTCACGATTGTATACAATCACATTTCCTTTTCTGCTTCTGATGTGGATGGTGTTTACAACGTGGAGTTTGTGATGATCTGTCTGCAGACTTTAGAACTGGCTTATTTATACTGTTTTTATTGAAGAAATTATTGATTCATTATGTCAAATTCCAAAGAAGCAAAGGGACATGAAGTACAAAAGAATTGCTAGTTCATTTAAAGCGGAATGGCTTAATGAAACAGTAGAAACTTCTACACCGAAAACTCGTGAGGTCACGAACGTACAATACAGAAACTGGAGTAACCTGCATGTATTGCTGTGATGTAAAAGTTACTGGAGAATTTGCAAGTGGGAAGTAGTGGAGTGACAGTTCTTCCCGACAGTATTTTGCTTACTGTTAAAATGAATACCTCTATATAGAAAATTCAGTGCACAAATGTCACCAAGCAAAAAAATTGCACACCACAAGATTTTTGCTCACATTGGTCACTACAAATTAGAGGAAACATTGGTCAGGATTTGTGGAGAAATATACATTCATGATTAGAACTTTGCAAGCTCTGATGAAATATCAAATACAAGAGATTTTGCAGATGAAAGCCCAGGGTAAAAAACACAAAATGCTGGAGGAACTCATCAGGTCAGGTAGCAGTGATGAAAATGAATCAACAGTTGACATTTCAGGGCAAGACCCTTCACCAGGACTGGAAAGGAAGAGAGAAGCTCGAATAAGATGGTGGGGAAAGGGAAGAAGGTGACAGGTTAAGTCAGGTAGTTGGGGGAAGGAAGATGATGTGAGAACTGGTGGGAGGTGATAGGCGGAAAAGGTGATCAGACAAAGATGAAGAATCTGATAGGAGGGGAGAGTGGACAATGGGAAGGAGGAGGGCACCAGGGAAAGATGATAAGCAAGTGAGGAGAAGTAAGGAGGGAGCCAGAATGGGGGATGGAAGAAGAGGAAAGCAGAGAAGGAAAAATTACAAGTTAGAGAAATTGATGTTCATGCCATCAGCTTGGAGCCTACCCAGACAGAATATAAGGTCTTGCTCCTCCAACGTGAGAGTGGCTTCATTGTGGGAGAGGTTGTTACTTAACTGAAATGGCAGATTGTTCCAAATTTTCCTGACCTCCTTTACCTAGACTTCATGCAGAAACTACAATAATCTGGAATGCATAGCAATCCTGAGTACAGTATTTGAAAGGGCCAATAACACTACAATTGCGCTAATGCTTGCAGCAACTGGTGACCCTGTGATGTCCGCCTCAGGGGCCAACATCAGAACATCTTTCGAGAGGGTGAACCTTGATGCAAGGCATCAGTCCTCAGTGGTGTACCTGATAAGGCACTGAAACCCTGTGCCAACCATCTGAGAGGACTGTTTAAGGACATCTTCAATCTCTCACTGCCGCAGTCAGCAGTAACCACATGCTTTAAAAGGGCAACAATCATAACAGTGCCAAAGAAGAGCAGGGTGAGTTGCCTCAACAACTATCACCCTGTTACACTCACATCTACTGTGATAAAGTGCTTTGAGAGGTTGGTCATGGCCGGAATCAACTCCTGCCTCAGTAAGAATTTGGATCTGCTGCAATTTGCCTATCGCGACAGTAGGTATACAGCAAATGCAATCTCACTGGCTCTCCACTCAGACTTCGATCACTCAAACAATAGCTACACCAGGCTGCTGTTCTTTACTTACAGCTTAACCCTTAAAACCATCATGCCTTTAGTACAACTCAACAAGCTCCAAAACCTAGGCCTCTGTATCTCCCTTTGCAAATGGATCCGACTTCCGCATTAAGAGATCAGTCAGAGCAGATCAGAAATAACATCTCCTCCTCGCTGACGACCAACTCAAGGATTTGTGCTTAGCCTACTGCTATACTCTCATTACACTCAATTGTGTGGCTAGGCACAGCTCAAATACCATCTATAAATTTGGCAGTGACACAACTATTGTTGGCAGAATTTCAGATGATGACAAGGAGGTACAGAGTGAGATAGACCAGTCAGTTGGGTGGTGTCACAGCAACAAACCTTGCACTCAACATCAGTAACAGCAAGAAATTGATTGTAGACTTCAGGAAGGGGAAGTTGAGGGAATGTACACCAGTCCCTCATTGATCAGCAGTAGAAAGAGTGATCAGTTTCAAGTTCCTGGGTGTCAACATCTCTGAAGATCTATCCTGAATCTAGCATATTGATGCAATTTAGTTCAAAGTACATTAATATGAAAATATGTATACTTTATAGAACTTTGAGATTTATACTCTTACAGGCAGCCATGAAACAAAGAACCCCTATAGAACTCATTAAAAACAAAGGAAGACCTTTAAATACCCAATGTGCAGAGAGAGAAAAAAAAACAAATCGTGCAAACAATAAAGTAAGCAAAAAGCATTCAGAACTGAAGTTCACAATGCCAGGCATCACTGAAGCCAATTCAGAAGTCCACAGATGCAGATTCAGCCTTGGTCCAGCAGCGTCAAGTGAATCCCACAAAGCAGTGAGTCAAACCAGCCCATCTCTTGCCTCTGACCTCAAATGTTTCAGTCTGCCCAGGTGCTTAAATCGTTCAAAACTCAGGTCATTCCTCGTCCTCAGGCTTGGGCTCAGTTGCCTTGATAAGGCCAGTACCCAAACTTCCTAAATTGGCTCAGGTCCTATCGAACAAACCTTGGCCCTTTCCATGCCTCAGATCTGCTGCATTGAATTGCCTCCAATTCCACTCCAGCCCAGACATACTGCATCTTTTCTGCCCCAGCAAGACACCAGTCACACCACAAAAATACTAGATCGTACAGGCAATTCAACTCAACTCTGACAGGAAAGCCACAGGTCAATGTCTGCAGTGATCATTTACCAGAAAAAGTGTGAACAACAAGGTATTTAGTTGCTTTTTTTGTTTCATCAGCCACCAGCAAGTTGTCATCCAAACCAGTAAGTAGCACCATCTTACAAAGAAGGCATGACCGTGGCTATATTTCATCAGGAGGTTGAGGGAACTTGGTCTAACACCAAAAACACACAGATTTCTACAGATGTCGAATGGAGAGTATTCTCTCCGGTTGCATCACCATCTGGCACAGAGAGGTCACAGCACAGGATCGGAAAAAGCTGCAGAAAATTACAAACTCAGCCAGCTCCATTATGGGCACTGGCCACCATCATTATGGTTCCCCATCATTCAAGATGTGTCTTCTTCTCATTGCGAGGTGGTGGTACAGGAGACTGAAGACACACGCAACGCTTTAGAAATAGCTTCTTCCCTACCGCCATCAGATTTCTGAATGGACAACAAACCCATGTACATTATCTCCACATTTTTCTCTCTTTTTGTACTACTTATTTAAGTTAACTTTTAAAAATATATATTTATTTTAATTTATAGTTTCCTTTATTATGTATTGCTACCGCAATACAAAAAATTTCACGACATATGCCAGTGATATTAAACCCAATTCTGATTGTTGTGTAATTGCTATTATGCCTTCCAAAATAATTAATAGTATTACAGGAAATTCTTGTTTAAAGGGGAATGACTAAAACTTTAAACATTACCAAGTATTAAAAAATGTATCTGCAGTTTGTTCATAAGTTTGCAGCTAATTGTTTAATCTGAGCAAAATCAAATTCCTCAAAAAAAGCATTGTTCAAAGCACAAACAAGTTGCACCCACACATTCCTTACATTTGCATATTCACTCTTTTTATACACTACTTGAATTAGTAAAAGATAGTTCCCTGCCAGCACCCTACACATTGTACTTAACTGTATGCCCAGATCAGAAATGTCACTTTTCACTGTGTGGCTCATTTATCAAGGTTCATCATATTGCAAATGCCTAAGTGTCCAACACTAATCCATTGACCAGTGAGCAATTAAGACTTGATTCTACAGCTTTATTTTCTAATCATTGCAATGCACTATTTGATGCTGTAGTTCAGCCATCTGTTCAGCAACCAGATGCTCGGTGGTACTGCATGATTGCTTTACTTCATGCAAGGTATTTCGTACAGCTTCAGCTAAAAGATTTGCATGGCAAGTTCATGTACAAGCCCCACCCAGCAAACCTCACAAAGCACCAGATGCAAATTGCTGATTCAAATCATGTTGGAAAGTCTGGTTCAAGGTACAGTCCAGTAATGCTGACTATAGCTGTGCCCCTGTTTTGTTGAAATCTAATAATTTAATACAATTTATGTCAATTTCTTCTTTGCTCCTCATAATTTTCATCTCTCCATTCTCGACTGACTGAACTTTTCAATATTTCAGTCGACTTCATAAATTTTCTAAATGACGGAGCCACAGCACCCACCCCACCCCCATACCAGACAGTGAAGTAGTTATTCAGAATGCTTTGTAGAAGTTTTGACAAACCAAATCTTTTTGAACTCCTAATGAAATATAGCCACCGTCTTGCCTTCTTTATAGATGTATCAATATTTTGCCACTAGGTTAGGTCCTCAGAGAAAGAAACTTGAAATTGTTCACTCCCTCCACTTCTGATCCCTTTGAGGCTTGATTTGTTTTCCCTCGTATTACCCTTCCTGAAGTCCACAATCAGTTCTTTGTTCATTCTACAATATAAGGAGCAAGAGAAGGTCATATGGCCTCACGCTCTCCCCCACATCTCCTAGCCTGCATCAGCTTATTTGTCCACAAACCTGATAAGTTACTGTCTTCAGTGACTCAATTGGTCAGATTGGCCAGAGTCATATACTGTGAGCTTTCAATACATTCAACCATTCAACTGAATGGAAAGAACAAATATTTATACTGATGCTCCACAATTAAGACACTGCTTAATTGTAAGAGGACCATCCGGTTAACTGATTTGCAGTTCTATTCTCTCTTCTCCCATTTCTTAAGTTACTATTTTTTTCTCTTCTAATCAGAGGCAAGTTTTATGATGCATGAAATTTTGGAAAACGATGACAATATACTCTATTGAAACACTTGCATACATGTCCTGAGGAATTATCAGCTTCTAGTCCAAATAATTCCTTTCAATGCCCATTTAAAAAGAAATGCTGATATCTTCCAGTTTCTTGTTCACTGCAGATTTGCCCAATAAAGAAGTTGCTGTGATTTCTTTCAAGAAGACACAAATATTTGTCTGACTTCTCCACAGTTTCCATAATGTAACTTTTCCTGTGCAAGACCGTAAGAAATTCAAGACTTACAAAAAAGCTGGATGAACTCAGCAGGTCAGGCAGCATCTGTTGAAAGAAGCAATCAACATTTCGGGTCGAGACCCTTCGTCAGGACTCAAATTCAAATTAGCTTTATCTAGTCTATTACTTTTTTTAAAAACATATTAACATATCAGATATACTTTAATTAGGAGAATTACAAAATACAGTTAATGGAATTCAATAAGACTAACTAGACCATAAATGTAAATTATGATTTCTCATGATGAAGGATTATTAGTCAAAATTCTGGCAGGCACCTACGTTCTACAATCTCTTTTTACAGGACATTCAGAATAATCTATCACAATTTAAGAGGCACTGTGATCAACTATGACCATGACCTTAGCGTACTTAAAATATCTCACTGCATCGTAATCCTCAAGTAATGATACATAAAGTGAATTAACTGTGCACAATTTATAATAATAAATCATGAATGAAAAAGAAAGCTAAAGAAATGCAAGTAATTTGAAATACGATGCTGAAGATGGCAAGACTTTTGCTTAATCAGTTTTTTGTCCATATACCTGACCAACATCGCATTATAAACAAGAGAAAATCTGTAGATGCTGGAAATCTGAGCAACACACACAGTCCTGCTGAAGGTTTTTGGCCTGAAATAGCAGCTGTAGTTTTTTCCACAGATGCTGCCTGGCCTGCTGAGTTCTTCCAGCATTTTGTGTGTGTAACATCATATTATAAAGATTGAGTCTAGTCCCACAGACAGGTCTTAGCAGCCATATCCTAAAGCTCTGTCCCTAGAATGCATGGACAGTCTTGGACTTTTGAACATTTAGTTAAAATGGTTCTATAGTCAATATTTAAACCTAGTTTTAATAGTTATAAAATAGAATGGTTCAGTTGTCTCATGAGAAAAGGTTAGACATCTGGGCTTGGGCTATTTAGTAGATGTGACTGTATTAAAGCAGATAAGACCATGAGGAGGTCTTAACAGATTGGATACAGGGAGGATGATTTTGCTTTTGGTAGAATTTAGAACTACAATTGGTCACTCAATCATGACAAAGATAAGGTAACAATTTTTCCTTCGGAGGGCTATGACTCTTCTGAACTTTCTTCGTCAAAGAATGGAAAAGTAAACTTGAATATCTGTAACACAGAGATTGATAAATTACTGATAAATGTGTGTGGTGGGAGAGGAGGTGAAACAATGCGTACAACAAGCTGGAGGAACTCAGCAGGTCGGGCAACATCCATGGAAATGAGCAGCCAACATTTCGGGCCGAGACCCTTCATCAGGTCCGTGGAAATGAGCAGTCAACGTTTCGGGCCTCCTCCACATCGGCGAGACCCGACACAGATTGGGGGACCACCTCATCGAGCACCCCCACTCTGTCCGCCACAACAGACAGGATCTCCTGGTTGCCACCCACTTTGACCCCAGCATCTGCACTGTACTTTGTGTGTAGGTGAAACAGTACTATGGGTAGGTTGGAAGGTACAGTTGAAGATAAAATCTGATCATATTTGTTCTTCTTGAACTGCAGAATGGGTTTAAAGGCTGAGTGCTTGGATTTCATATGTTAAAACAAAACACATAGAAATACTGAAACCAGGGCAGAATAAGGAAAACTTTTCCCACAGGATCAGCATTTCCATTTAATGCATTGGGGTTGCTGTTTGTAGTCGATAACTTCATCAATGCTACTCTACAGAGCTCACTGGTGACTCCAGTGGAATAAGCTGTATGCCCAAAGATGCGCATCTGACGACCAAATTGTTTTGGACCAACTCATTCGTCGAAATTCATGCAATAATCTGAACAGAGCCTCAGACAGCCGGCATTCAATGAAGTTCAAGGCTTAGCATGACACGGACAATGACGGGAACCAACATTGAGCCAACTAGATCCCGAGATCATGGCGTGCCAATAAAAACTGCAACATTTTGAAGACGTGATGCAGGCTGGCAGTGAATGTTGAAGCCACTCGGGCTCTGGCAAGGTGTAATGGAATTAGGATTCGTGATGCAATGGTGTGAGCATCGTCAAAAATGAAGGCAAAGAGGAAGTGGCTGGACGAGGTAATAGAAGTTACTGGAGTTTATCGAGCAAGCTAATGATCTGACAGGCTCTTACGATCTGAAACCGACTACACAGAACCACACCAATTAAAATCCACAACACAAGCACCCATTGAGGGAGGCCCACCCAATCAATTAATATTGTAAACGGAGTCGGGGCCGTCACGGAACACAGGCGACTCAAAGCAAAGTTGCTCGGGTTTTCCACTGACATGCAGCGGATCGGCGAGACGGAGACACCCACCCAGAAGCGCGCCGCCCAGGCTGCCATGGCCACGCTTGGCCCGAGGTGACGCCACCCGGCTCCGCACAGCTGCGCCATCCAACCGCCTGTCCCTCGCGCACATCCGCCGCTCCCCCCTGCGTCACCGCCGGGCGACCGTCCGGACAACAGAGGCTGCCCCGGCCGCCTCAGTATCTCGCTGTGGATAACGGAAGAGTAGTGTAACCGCACGGACCAGTCACCTATTCGTCCCCACAACGTTAGGAGCGCGGCCGGTAAACCATCTAACCCCACCGTTCGCTCAGGTGCTTGACAACGGCCGGAAGTCGGGATGACGCCAGCATCTACCCATGGTTCTCAGAGGGGGCAAATTTGAAGGGGCCTTTGGTGTGAACCGTTGCTCTGAACCTTTATCCGGGGGAGGGATGGGAGAAAGTTGGTTGTGCTCCTCTTGGCTCTTTTGTTAATGGGGACCGGGCCCGCGGCCGCGCCGGAGCGCTCGGTTGGCTGCCGTGCTTGTGCCGCGGTGCAGGAGGTGTCCGGGCGCCGGGCGGTTGGTTTCCAATGATGTCAGAAGTGCGGTCGGAGCGCGGTGCCCTGTGGTCGGACGCTGAGACCCTGGCGCTGATCGCCGTCTGGAGTGAGGAGAATGTACAGACGGCGCTGGACGAGCAGCTCAGGAACAGCCATGTTTTTAAGTTCATCTCGTCGCAGTTGCTGGACCAGGGTTACATCCGCACCCCGGAGCAATGTCGCATCCGCATCAAGGGGCTGAAGAGGAAATACACACTGGCCAAGGACAGCATCAGGCGGGGCTGCAGCGCCAGTGGCAGGAAGATTTGCCGTTTCTACGAACAGCTGGACGCGGTGCTTGGCACCCGGGTTGCCAATGAACGGCCCGTGGTCATTGACGCGATCGCGACACCCGGCGAGTCGCAAGATATTAAAGAGGAGCAAAATAGTCCGCATTCTGATATAAGTCAAAGAGTGGAATGCCACAATGGCCATTGTTCCTCGGAGGAGCCCGATCATTCGATGGGAGAGACCAGCAACCGGCAATTTGAGCCTCAGCCCTCTACCAGCGCTTTCTGTAGTAAGTCTAATTTCCTCTTCCTTTTAGAAAGAACAAATATTAGTTTAAAACTGGTGCAGTGTGTGGAAGTAGAAATGTCCTAATCGTTACCTGTCGAATAAGTTACAGTTCAGTAATTTAGAAAGCGGAGGAAAACTGTTCTAACGATAATAGAGGATGTAATAAAGTTGATCCCCCCAACGCATGTTTTTATCTAGATCACTAAATTTACTTGAGCTTATGTTTTTTTGTACGTAACTACGATGCAATCCCCAATTTCTCAATTTTTAAAATTTATGAACTCTCGACTCATAAAGTAAAGTTTACAAATACAACTTGATTGCCCGTAATTCTTGGCCCCAATACTTTTGACGGGTTCTTTTGTCTGTGTGTATTCTAATTCATTGGTTACACGTTCGTTTTCATTCTTCATAGACTTTCTCGTGTGCAGGCCAAGCCGTGACAACAACATGATTGTGCGGCATATTTAACTATGAATTGTTTTTCAGGAGTAAATAACGGTTAGTTTAAGTAATCACCAAATGTTAAGCACTTCTCAGAAACCGCTCCAATCAAGATAAAATTTCAAATTATGGGCTATTTTCCACGTTTTTTTTTAAATAAAGGTCTCTTTTAGTAAAGGAGTTCCCGTTTAGTGTGTTGAATTCTGGTATGTTATTCACGTGTGCAGGCAAGATTTGTTTTCCTCTTGTTCTTGATGGGGCAGGGAACCTCTGCAGCCTCTTCCACAAACTTGTTAGTCAGAGAATTTTCCATTCCTGAATTATTGGCTATGAAAAAATAACTTCCTTAACTAAATATTTATGATTTGTTGGAGAACTCTGGTGCTTATTTTACGTGCGTTTTTTTTTTGGTCAGAGATAACGTGGTTGGGCAGTGTTTACAAACATAATCCAGAATAATTACCTTGCACCTTTTGGATTGATTGTACGTATTGGCGCCGGAGTGCACGGATATTTTTGGAACGGGTGCCATTTACTGGGATTTTATTTTTTACTTGGATGATATTTTACATTTTCTGGAGTTTTAACTCGTAATGAAGAGTATTATGATACAAGCTTTTGTCTTGGATTTTGTTCATGTTGGAAAGATTTTGGTGAGCCAGGCTGTGTTTTTGTGGGTGTACAGTATTATTTAAGCGGTAGTCCAAGTTTCTCATCAATGCTCTGTACGTAATAATGATGAAGTTGTAATGTTAGTGATGTTGCTGAATAACAAGGTCTGTGGTTGGCTTTATTCTTTTGTTAGGAATAGCCCTTGCGTGGTATCTTGGTAGTTTAAGTGTTCCTGCTACTTATCAACCCAAACTGAATATTGAACATATTTCATTGCATACAGATATGCTTCATTATTTGAAGAGTTCTGTGTGAAACATTTGCTGCAGCCATCAAAACACATCCCAGCCAATGACTTGCCAGTGGAGGCGTTCAAGCACTCCAGAGTAGAGAAAAGCCTGTTCCTAGTGGATCAGGGATCTGAGGTATGAGAAATAATTACATTCTGAGTTTGAGCCCGTTAAGAAGGTAGCTGAAAGGATAATCTGAGGTAAATAAGTTGGAATCTTCCTTGAAATCATTGTTTAACCAGTTTGTTGAAACGTAAACAGAATTTTTAGTAAAGTTATTCCGTTATAGAAGTGCAGAATAGAATTCTGACTAGTGTTGGCAAAACTCCTTGCAGTCATTAGAAAAAAGTATTATGATGCTGCATTGGGGTCACTATTGGAGCTGTGGGATTGATACACTCAGTTTGCTGAATGCTCATCCCTGTATGAAAGCAGTTTGCTTTGTGAACCTTCTGTGTTTGTATTAATGGTTTGAATTTTCTAATGATATATGACTGTAAGGTATGAAAACAGAAAAAAACTAAAACACTCATCAAGCCAGGCAGCATCTGTGGAAAGGAGAATGGTCTGAAACTCTGCCAGAATCTCATCTCAGAAGTGGTTGAGTGTTTCCAGCATTTTCTTTTTTATATATCAGATTTCTAACACCTGCTTCTAAACAAAAAGCTGGTAGAACGTCAAAAAGTTCTTTTCCCATTATCCAATGATTCCAATACCAGTCTATATATTATGTACATGCAGATATCTTGTGCAAATTTGCAGGCATTATATACCCATGTTACATAACTGGGTACCTTTTTTTTAAGAAACCTGTTTTATTTTCTTCCCCTCAACTATTTGAAGCAACTGAGGGGCCTGTGCAATTTTAATTGTTTAATCTTGGCTGGTAACTCCTGTTCTTGATCATTCCACTGCATAAAGCTGCCAACAACACAAGAATCAAAAAAAATTATTCCAAGTTAATTTGTTCAGCAAGGACAACTAGATTACATAACTCAGAACATTTTAGTCTTTTCATCATACTACCATAGTATATTTTGTGAAGATTACCACTGTAATTTTACAGTCCTGGATCAACTCGTGAACTGATGTTAGTGATGTAATTCTGATAAATTTTATTTCTGATGTATCACACCTATATCTGCTGGAGGTAAGTGAATATAAAGTTCAAATAAATTTATTATCCAAGTACATATGTCACCATATACAACCTGAGATTCATTTTCTTATCAGCATACTCAATAAATCTATAATAAAATGATAACCATAATAAAATCAATGGAAGATTGCACCAACGTGGGCGTTCAACCAGTGTGCAAAATACAACAAACTGCAAATACAAAAAAAAGGAGGGAGGGAGAAAAGACAAAATGAGATGAAGAGTCCTTGAAAGTGAGTCCATAAGTTGTGATTACATTTCAATGATGGGGCAAGTGAAGCTATCCCCTTTGGTTCAAGATCTGATGATTGAGGGGCAGTAACTGTTCCTGAACTGGTGGTGTAAATCTTGAGGATCCTGTACCAGCTTTCTGATGGCAGCAGTAAGAAGAGAGCATGTCCAGTGTGGTGGGCATCCCTGATGATGTCTGCAGTTATTGTCTTCATGGGGTATATAGTAAATGTGTAAAATTGCAATAAAGTGACCAATTTGCATAATAAGTTGTTATTGCTATTATAACATAAGAAAAAAAATACATTGAGCTAAGTGACTGCTCTTAACATCTTTGTAGAAATAATCTACAAAGATGTTAAGAGCTTCTTAAGAAATAATCTAATAAAAAGTAAGGATGTTCACTGATGATTACTCAGTGTACCACTAGCAATTCATCACAAAAATAAAGACAGGTAAGCCTTTCCAACATCTGCAAGCCACAAGTCAAGAATGCAATGGGGGTAACTCTTTGTTTACCTATTGAGTGCAGCTCCTATAAATCATGTAAAAGTATTTTCAGCACTGGTATAACTGCAGTGAGCTTGCTGCCTCCTTTTCTGATATTCCATTCAAAAGTTTGAGCATGATTAATACTTTTATTCTTAGGTGGTCCCTGAGGATTAAAAATGATTTACTTCCATTCCAGTTATTTATGGCCATTTAAGACCTTGAGATTCTGCCACGAATGGACAGGGTGGTCATTGGTGAGCCAGAGTGCTGCTCCTGCTGTTTTTGACAGGTTCCTATTGTGTTGGCTGAGGTTCTAACTGATATCCTGAATACTCCGCCTCTCTCAGTTGTGTGTCAGGATTCTCAGGAATTTGTTCAGATTTTGCATTTGACTAAGAGCGTTGGGAATATTTTTAAATCTTTTACTTTGTGTGTCTAATAATCTCTTTGACAGCCCATAGTAGAATATTTGTTTTTGGAATTTGGTATTGGCCGTGCTGACAATGTGCCCTACCCAACAGAACAGACTGTTCTCAGTGTTGTAGATGTTGCTCTGAGGAAGAATACTGATCATGCTTGCTCATTTGGAGGATTTAGTGAAGGTAGTGTTGGTTAAGCCTTTCAATGCTTTGAGGTGCTGAATGTCAAGCATAGGAGGATAGAGATTGCGGTTGGTAGACCATAGTTTTGTGTTCATTTTGAGGTCTTCATCTTCAGAATTGATTTTTGTTAGCTGAAATTATTGTGGACAATGGAAGTCATGGTGAGTTTCATCATTGATGTTTGACTTCATTGAGAGATGCTACCACAGTTTTCATTGTTTGTCATTGGCTTTTATTGTTCTGGAAGGTGGTGCTGTTGTATAGTGTCGGCAGTGTGGTAGAGTATGTTTGTATCATGAATATTGATGTATGGTCAACCTCTTGGCTTCATTGAACTAGTCAATAATGTCTTGGGGATTAATCTTCCAGTATGCATAGACCCAAGCTGCAACTACAGGACTGATGTTGGGGTGACTGGGGAGTGACGCAGTTTAAATAATAGTTACATTCCAGCTGATAGCATGTTGATGATAACATATAACATTACAGAGGAAAAACATTTGTTTGGGGGGGAGTGACAGAATAGTGAGGTGATCTTGTAAGAGTGGTGATGCTGAGATTGGACCTGTTTTAGCATTATTGGTTGAGATCAAGACATTTATACCACCATGAAGAAAAGTTGGAGATAACTTTCGGTGGGGAGCCAAATTTAAGGGTGCTTCAAAGACCTCTATTTACTGTATTGGAAGGTTTTAGTGAGGTTCAGAAAGGTCACAGTCATTGGCACTGTTTCCTATATTTCTCGAAGTTGTTGTGCAGCAAAAGTCATGTTTTGGTGTACCTCTGGAAGCACAGAATCCAATAGATTATTAAACAGCTCTCCTGCCATTGGTCATCACAGTTAGACTCCTCTCTTGAGAACGGTTGTCATTGTAACATCTGTGTTCCCCTGGAATGTTCACCTCTTCCCAGATGTAGATGATGTTGTAGTGACTGTACAGTAAGTTTTATAACTTTTGTTAGAACATCTTTTGTTTCTGAGGCTTTGTCCTTTAGTTAATAAATCATCTCATTCATTTATTTCTTGTCAGGCATTTCTAGTTGGCAGTGTTATTTTCTAAATTTAAGGGGTTTGGCTGCTCTGTTAGACAATAAATAATTAGCTCTGAGAATTCAGTGAGGAGTGGAATTAGGAGTAAGCCAGAACGAATTGCTACATTCATGAAGTAGGCTTCACCATCAATAAAGAGCTTCTTTGCTGAACTAACAACTGAATTAAGAACTGAATGTCTCTTGATCCTCCAACCTGTGTTCCCAGTGGAAACAGCATGTGACAGTGATCAGATTTTATTCCACCAACCTGCAAACTTGGGTGTTTGGTGCGACAAAGGAGATACCTGCATTCACCCGACACAAATCCCAGACAGAAACAAACTAAGTGTCATGATGGAGAGAAAATTAAGTGTGGAGTGTTAAGTAAGGAAGGAGTAGAGAAGCTTATTTGAAGTGGGATCTACTTCCAGAGTAAATGCTTACATGTTGATCTTATTGTCACTAGCTACAATGGAATTTAGGGTAAAAATATTGGTTAAAGGAGTAGGATTTGTTGAGCATTTTGAAGGATATAAGCATTGCATGAATGTTGGAGCAGTTAAATTCAGGTACAATGAAAAGTCCAGAAAAAAGACATCTTGAAATTATTTAGTGAATGATATCAGAGTTGAAAAGTGGTAAAACACGGCAGAGTTTGAAAATGAGTGAAAGGGTATACTGTGGGAGTCACTGCATTAGAATTTTCAAGACTAGGGGTTATGGATGAATGATTCCATGGCAGGTGGACTGAGGCTGGATACAACTGTGTGATTTCCTGGATATTTGTTCTGAAAGTGAGAAGGGCCCATTCCTGTGCCGCACTCATCTTCGTTCTAAGCTGACTTTTAAGTAATGATCGAGTTGAGTTGGTTAATGAAGAGAAAGATTGAAACTTGCTGGTTCATGACAGTAATTAGAGAATGAATATGTCTTCTTGCTAATAGGCTAGCTCCTGTTTAATTGGGCATTTTCCTGTGTATTGTTTGCACAAGCCCACTTGCCTTCAGGGAAGATTAACCTGAAGGTTAGGTCTCTACAGCCATGTGGTGAGGTGGAGCAGTGAATAGCCTTTGAATAGCATACCTTTAAGGACCTGCTTCTTGATATCAGAGACATTGAATTACTTTTGTTTATCTGATAATCAAAGCTTGTGAGAACTGCTTAGTAATGTAAAATCAAAAATATGAATAAACTGACAAGACTTAATTTTGACTGCATTATTAAAATATTGTTTTGATAGTTCACCCCAATGGAGCTATGGATAAGAACCACATAATATTTGGTGAATGTGTCCACCACTACTATTATGACTGGAAATTTGTGGTTTCCTTTGATCTAATTATTTTTCAGTTTACCATCATTCTTTTGCTTAGGTGAGGCATGTTTCAAATATGTTGTACTTTTGTTTTCAGCTCCCCGTGTTCGGCGTATGCATTCATCTCTACCCTTTGCACCTCAGCCGAAGAAAGCCAAGAAGCATTCACTGGAGGACATAATGGATGGGATGATGGAGAAGTTTATTCGCTACAGTGAAGCTGCAGATGAAAAATTTCTCCGTTACATGGAGGCATCAGAGGAACGGTTTGCTCGTCTTGAACAGCTCCGCATGGAAATGGAGGAGAGAATGAGGCAAAGTGATAGAGAGCATGAAGCTCGTGTTCTATTCATGCTAGGACAGATGATGGGCCATAATATGGCTGACTTTCCTTCCACATCTACAGCTACTGAAAGTGAAATAACTGAAAGGAAAGTATTTTAGGCTACCCTTCAACTTTTTTTTAAACAAAGTTGTGTCTTTATTGCATATTTTTATTTTGTATACAGTATGTTTTCCAATCTGACTGAATACAGGTTCAAAACAACAATATTTTTTAATTCTTCAGAGTTAGCATGTTAAATAACAAATCAATTTCTTTGGAAAAGTTATTGAGAGTGATAGCTCAACTTTGAACCATTCTTTTAAGGGGTTTAAATTCAGTGCAAGGATTGAATTCACATTTCAACCAATATAAAGTCAAGAGAAAATAATTGTAGCAGGCAAAGTCATCACTTTTCATGTTAAGGTTTGCATAGGACTTAAATAGGTACACTATTTAAGTATTTTTTAACTATTGTTCTAAGTGATGGCAATACAATGAACATCAAATCGACGCAATGTGCTCTTTCAAATTGTATGTAGAAAAATATTTTGCATCATCCACTCTCCTGCTTTCATTTTGTTCCCTTTTATTCCAAAGCACTACTAGATTTGCTGTCACATTACAGATCTTTCATTCAGTTGGTTTTGAGTAATGATTATTTCACCACATGTGCAGTTAGCAATGCTTCAGTAAATGGAAATCTTACAATGCTCTATTAAGGGCAGTACTCCATATTGAGAGATATATTGTTCCTTGTTAGAACTTAGTCCTAATAGCATGAACTGCAATTGAGTGCGTGTTTTTTTTTTCTCATTTATTCAAATATTGTCTGATTTGTTGACATTCCAGTAAGGCTTATATGGCTTTAAGGGGACCTTTCCCCTTTTCTGTGCTGTGGCAAGTGCTCAACTACGGTGTTTACTATTGTTATCTCAATGAAAAAGTCAATCTTCTGTTCCCAACAGGACAATAAGTATTTGTTTCTATTTTTTTTTAAATGCTTTTTAAATTTTTAAGCATTGAAGTAAATTTTTTTAGGTGATGTAGGAAACTGAGTACTACTAACATTGCGGTATTTGCTTTCGATGTGTATTTGATTTGTGATGTATTTATTTCCACATTGACCATGATGAAATTAAATCAAGCTAATGTTGCTCTTGGCAAGGAGTCAATAACTCCCAAGAATTTTGGGTAAAATCTTTAAACCATTTACCCAAGTAAGTGAATACAATTGCTTGGAATGCACACTGGACATACATGCATTTCCTTTCAACAACTTTGTTTGTTGCTTTTGTTTTGAGTTTTGCAGCTAAGCTGTTCTTTCCAAATTAATTTATTCATAATTGGAATCCTATGAGCCTTTAAATGTGATTGGCAAATGATGACTTTGCATACAGTTATCATTGTAAAATGGCTCAGTTAATCTTTGGTTGTCAACAAAGGTGAGTTAGTTAATTATTTTTTAACTTGCAATGAATGTAACTAGATAAGGATGCTGAAAAATGGTAAGTTAATTGGTTATTGGTGTTGGTTGAAATGACAGTGTTTCTGCTTGCGTACTGATCCTTAGTTGTCATTGTGTGCTTTATCTTGGCAGACACATATTAATATTTAATACTGGTAGGTACTAAAAAGCATATGTTAATAGAAGTTCAATTTAAAGTTGTGTGACATCACTTTTTAGTTACTGAATTTCATATTTGGTACTTTCAGTTGGTCTCCTTTTTTAACCTGGAAGAACTGTTAAATTACAGAAAATGTAAACTGAAGAGAGATCTGTTTAGCCATAGAAATGGAGGATTAACTGCCACTGAAGAATTTTAATTTTTAGTGGAAACTTGCAGCTACTGTTGTGTCCACTTAAGATGAAGATTAATGGAGGGGATCTGGAGTATGAATTTTCACTGCTAGCCAGTTATAATTTGGGAGGGGGGGGCGTCTTTTTTGAATAGGTTGGGGTATAAAGTGCATTTGTGTTTTAAACAACTGAATTGGATGATTTATCCATGAATTGTAAATAGATCTATTTCCAATGGGAAAAGAATCCATTCTCTTTCACCTTCAAGTATTTTTATAATTTTATATTGTAGAATTAACTGTTACTTAAGTAAAATAAAATATTAATATGGAGATTTGGTTTCACAGTGTGAACTCTGTCAGTATTCAGAAAGTAGACACCATGAAAAAAAAGTCAAAGGTTCACTTGCTGGTTTAAAAAAATGGAAGAAAAAGATTTTTTAGAGACAAAGAATGCCTTGTAAAGTATTTTTATTCCAGAAAAAAAATCAGACTCAAACTGCAAATGTCAAAATTTTCTGTTAATTATGACTAGTAATGTTCCTTTGTGATGGTGTTTCTTTACTTCTATCTTTCTTCCTTGTGCATAATTTATTCTGACTTGTTTATTTTCACTGTGGAGAACAGAACATACTTGCCACATTGTGAGGCCATAAAATATAGGAACAGAATTAGGCCACTTTGGTCCATCGTGTCTGCTCTGCCATTCCATTATGGCTGATTTAATATTCCTCAACCCCATTCTCCTGCTTTCTCCCCGGAATCTTTGACACCCTGACTAACTAAGAACTTATCAGGCTCGGCTTTAACTATACTCGATGACTTGCCATTTACAGCCATCTGTGGCAATGAATTCCACAGATTCACCACCCTCTGGCAAAAAATTCTTACTCATTTCTGTTCTAAATAGACATCCTCTGTTCTGAAGCTGTGCCCTCTGGTCCTAGACTTCCCCCAGCATAGGAAAACTCCTCTCCACATCCACTCTATCTCAGCCGTTAAATATTCAATTGGTTTCAATGAGAACTTCCCCTCATTGTTCTAAACTCCATTAAGTACAGGCCCAAGGCCATCAAGTTGACCTCATATGTGATTCCTTTCATTCCTGGAATCATTCTTAAGAACCTCTTCTGCAATACCAGCACATCTTTTGGAGAAAAGGCCCAAAGCTCCTCAAAATATTCTACGTGCTGACTGATCAATACCTTATAAAGCTTCAGCATCACATCCTTTTTTAATATTCTAGTCCTCTCAAATTGCATTTGCCTTAACTTACCACCAAGTCAACGTGCTTTTTGGGAATTCTGCACGAGGACTCTCAAGTCCCTTTGCATCTCTGATTTTTGAATTTTTTTTTTCCCCTATTTGGAAAATGGTTTACACCTTTATTCCTTTGACTGAAGCACACGACCATACACTCCCCAACACTATTCTTTGCACATTCTCCTAATCTAATTCCTTCTGCAGACTCCCTGTTTCCTCAATATTATCAGCACCTCCACCTATCTTCATATCATCTGCAAACTTGGGCACAAAGCCATCAATTCTGTCACCCAAATCATTGGCATAGAATGTGAAAAGGAGCGGTCCCTTGCAGAACTCCACTTATCACTGGCAGCCAATTATAAAAGGCCCCCTTTATTCCCACTCTTTGCCTCTTGCCAGTCAGCCAAACTTCTATCCATGCTAGTATCTATTATAATACCATGGGTTCTTATCCTGTTAAGCAGCCTTGTGTGTGGCACCTTGTTAAAGGCCTTCTGAAAATCCCATTAAACTACAACCATTAACTCTCCTTTGTCTATCTTGCCTGTAATTTCATCAAAGAATTCCAACAGATTTGTCTGGCAAGGTTTCCCCTAAAGGAAACAATGCTGACTTCAGCTTATTTTATCATGTGCCTCCAAGTATCCTGAAACCTCATCTTTAATAATGGACTCCAATATCTTCTCAACCATTTAAGTTGGGTTAACTGGCCTACAATTTCCTTTCTTCTGCTTCCCTCCCTTCTTAATGTGTGAAGTGATATTTGTAATTTTCCAGTCCTCAGGAACCATTTGAGAATCTAGTGATTAGTGAAAGATTATTACTAATGCCTCCACAATCAATTTAGCTGCTGCTTTCAAATCTCAGGGTAACTATAGACCTTTCAGCTTACCAAGCACCTTCTCCTTAATAATAGCAACTTCTAACCCTGGCACACTCAGATTTCTGACATGCTGCTTTTGTCTTCCACAGTGAAAAATGATGCAAAATACTTACTAAGTTTGTCTGCCGTTTCTTTGTCCTCCAATACTACCACTACATCATTTTCCAGCTGTTGAATATACACTCTTGCCTCTCTTTATTCTTTATACAGTATATCTGAAAAAACTTTATCTATCTTTGATATCAGCTAGCTTACCTTCATATTTCATTATTTCTCTCTGACCTTATTTGTTGCCTTCTGTTGGTTTTTAAAACCTTCCCATTCCTCTAACTTCCCACCAATTTTTGCTATATTATATACCCTCTTTTGCTTTTATGCTGTCTTTGACTTGTCTTGTCAGCCATGTTTGCCTCATCGTGTCTTTACTACATCTTTGAGAATCATCTATCCCATGCCTTAGGAATTGCTCCCAGAAACTCCAGCCTTTCCTGTTCTGCTGTCATCCCTGTTGTTGTCTACTTACGGTCCTCCTCTCTCATGCCTCTACAATTCCCTCTACTCCTCTTATACTGTTACCTCTGACTTTATCTTCTTCCTCTCAAATTGCGGGGTGAATTTGATCATATTATGATCGCTTCCTCCTAAGGTTTCCTTTACCTTAAGATCCCAAATCCAGTTCATTATACATAACCTAATCCAGAATGGCCTTTCCCCTAGTAGGCTCAACCATAAGCTGCTCTGAAAAGCTATCTTGTAGGCATTCTACAAATTTCCTCTCAAGTTCCAGCACCAATCTACCCACATATTGAAATCCCTATGACTATTGTAACGGTGCCCTTTTTGCATGCCTTTTCTACAAACCCCATTTCCAGAAAAGCTGGGATATTTTCCAAAATGCAATAAAAACAAAAATCTGTGATATGTTAATTCACGTGAACTTTTATTTAACTGACAAAAGTACAAAAAAAAGATTTTCAATAGTTTTACTGACCAACTTAATTGTATTTTGTAAATATGCACAAATTTAGAATTTGATGGCTGCAACACACTCACAAAAGTTTGGGATAGAGTTAAAATAAGATTGAGAAGTACACAGAATATTCAAGTAACACCGGTTTGGAAGACTCCACATTAAGCAGGCTAATTGGTAGCAGGTGAGGTATCATGACTGGGTATAAAAGTATCGTCCATCAAAGGCTCAGTCTTTGCAAGCAAGGATGGGTTGTGGCTCACCCCTTTGTCCCAAAATTCGTGAGAGAATTGTTAGTCAGTTCAAAAGGAATATTTCCCAGAGAATTTAGGTCTTTCAACATCTACAGTACATAATGTTGTGAAAAGATTCAGAGAATCCAGAGACATCTCAGTGCGTAAAGGGCAAGGTCGGAAACCACTGTTGAATGTGTGTGATCTTCGAGCCCTCAGACGGCACTGCCTAAGAAACTGTCATGCTACTGTGACAATTATAGCCTCCTGGGCTCGGGAGTACTTTGGAAAACCATTGTCACTGTGGTGAACTACATATACCTGTCTGGACACGCCCCCTGCTGACTGCTCCTGTGGCTCCTCCCACAGACCCCTGTATAAAGGCAATCAAGGCCTGAGCCCGGCCTCTCAATCTCCAGGATGTAGTATGGTGGTCACTCACTGCTTGTTCCTTCTTCCAGTCAATAAAAGCCGATATCTCGCCTTTATGTCTCAGATGGTGCATCAGTCACTTAACACAGTCCGTCGCTGCATCTAGAAATGCAACTTGAAACTGTATTACGCAAGGAGGAAGCCATACATCAACTCTATGCAGTGACGCTGGGTTCTCTGGGCCCGAGCTCATCTCAGATGGACCGAAAGACTGTGGAACCGTGTGCTGTGGTCGGATGAGTCCACATTTCAGCTCGTTTTCGGAAAAAATGGGCATTGAGTTCTCCGTGCCAAAGATGAAAACGACCATCCTGATTGTTATCAGCGAAAGGTGCAAAAGCCAGTATCTGTGATGGTATGGGGGTGCATCAGTGCCCACAGCATGGGTGAGTTGCATGTATGTGAAGGTACCATTGACTGTGAGGTGTATATTAGGATTTTAGAGAGACATATGTTGCCATCAAGGCGACGTCTCTTCCCAGAACGTCCATGCTTATTTCAGCAGGACAATGCCAGACCACATACTGCACAGGCTACAACAGCGTGGCTTTGTAGACACAGTGCATGTGCTTGACTGGCCTGCTGCCAGTCCAGATCTATCTCCTATTGAAAATGTATGGCGCATCATGAAGAGGAGAATCAGACAATGGAGACCATGGACTGTTGAGTAGCTGAAGTCTTATATCAAGCAAGAATGGGCAAAATTTCCAATTGCAAATCTACTACAATTAGTATCCTCAATTCCAAAATGATTAAAAAGTGTTATTAAAAGGAAAGGTGATGTAACACAATGGTAGACGTGCCTCTGTCCCAACTTTTGTTGAGTGTGTTGCAGCCATCAAATTCTAAATTTGTGTATATTTACAAAATACAATTAAGTTGGTCAGTAAAACTATTGAAAATCTTTTCTTTGTACTTTTGTCAGTTAAATAAAGGTTCACGTGAATTAACATATCACAGATTTTTGTTTTTATTGCATTTTGGAAAATATCCCAACTTTTCTGGAAATGGGGTTTGTATATCCTCTTGTAATTTGGATCAGAGGTCTGTGTATAACTTTCATAGAGGCTTTTTACCCTTGCAGTTTCTTAACTCTATCCACAAGGATTCTACATCTTTCCGTTCTATGGCACCTCATTCGAATGATTTGATTTAATTTTTTAGCAATAGAGCCACCTAACCCCCCCCCCCCCCACCACCCCGCCTACCTGCCTGTACTTTTAATATATTGTGTATACTTGGATGTTTCGCTCCCAACCATGATATTCTTTCAGCCACAACTCATTGATGCCTACAATGCCATACCTGGCACAAACTATCCTACAAGATCATCTACCTTATTCCATATACTGCATGCATTCAAATATAACAACTTCAGTCACCCATCACCCTTTTTGATTTTTGAAACCATATTTCATTTCAGTTCATCCCACTGCTTGCAATTTTGCCCTATTATCTCTACACACTGCTGTGGCTTGTATAGCATCTGCCTCATCTTCAGCCTATCAGTCCGGTTCCCAACCCCGGCCGAACCTTCTCCAACAGTTATAGCAAACTTGCCTGTGAGAATATTGGTCCCCTTGGGTTCAGGTGTAACCTGTCCTTTTTGTACCTGTCATATCTTCCAAATAGATCCCTGCCCCCTGCACCATTTTCTCAGCCACTTGGTCATCTGTACTATCATCCTATTCATCCCCTGATTAGCACATAGTACTGGGAATAAACCAGAGATGACTAACTTGGAGGTCCTGCTCCTCAGTTTCTTCCCTGACTCCCTATGCTCACCATGTAGGACCTCTTTTCCCCATTTCTACCTAAGTCAATAGTGCCGATGTGCACCGCAACATCTGACTATTCACCCTCCCTGTTGAGAATCTTCTACAGGCTCTGAGATATCTAGGACCCCAGCAGCTGAGAGGCAACACACGATCCTGGTGTCTCTTTTGCAGCCACAGAAATTGAGTCTCCTATCACTATCCCTTTTCTGCTGAGCCTCAGAGCTGGCCACAGTGTCACCGGCCTGGCTGCTGCTATTTTGTCCTGATGGATCAATCCCCCCCCCCCACCCCCACAGTATCCAAAGGGGATTACATGTTGCTGAGGGGAATAGCCACAAGGGAGCCTTGCACTGACTGTATACTATCATTACTTGTGGTGGTTACCCATCTGCTATCTGAAGGCTGCACTCTGTGTGAGCACTTCAGTAAAATCTCATCTGAGGTTTTTGGCCTCCTGCATGATACTGAGTATAGCCAGATCTAGCTCCAATTCCTTGACTTTATCAGTCAAGAGCTGAAGTTGAATGCACATTCTGCAGATGCAGTCAGCAAGGAGACAGACTGGGTACCCCTGCAATCCCACATCTCACAGGAGGAGCATTCCACTGCCTTAACTACCATCCTGCCTACACTGTTATACCTCTAACTTCTCAAGCTTAAGTTCTAGCTTGACACTGGCTCACTCGCACAATGGCTGTTGTGCTTACACCTCACTTGTTATGATCGAAGCCTGCCAAAAAGGTCTGAAAGGCCCTGAGTTTTCAAAATTCGTGCTGCCTCACCAACAAACAATTGCTTAAGATGATTGAAGTGCACCAAAAGGTTCTGAAAGGGGCCCAAGCTCTTTTTAAACCTTGTACTGGGATTGGGAGGTGGCCTGATTCCAATATCCTACATCTACAAGATTGAAAGATTTGTAGAAAATTGGCACAGGTTTACAAAACCTGCTTAATTACCTGGCAAAGTGGGTTAGTCTCAGTCATTGATAAAACACAGGACATAATGTGTCCAACTGAAGTGATCCACTAAACAGTACTTGTTCCATCTTTCATTTATACTTGCTTTATTTTTTCTTCAAGTTTTGTTCAATTGCTTCATTTAAATTATCTGACATCAATACTTTGGATCAATAGCTTCAAAAAAAATTATCTTGTGTGCCTAATAAAAAGCAAGTTGCCCACAGGCGAGAGTATGATCGAAAATTTATGCTGAGCTAGAGATGTAATGTGCATCGGTTTCTATGTCACTGTAAATAGTCATTTGATGGAAAAGTCTGATCAATGTTGAACATAATGCTGACCAGAATGTAAGGGAGAATATAATTCAAATACAAGAAATGCAATGGAGATTAAATATAATGCAACATTTTACTCATAAAATTGACCCCTTGTGTTGGTTAATAACATTCATCTATTCAAGTTGATTTTTACATTTCTAAAATTACCTTAGAACCAGTTCATTTCTGTGTTGCTCAATGCCTTCAACACCAAACTTAATTCATGCAACAGAAAGATTTTCTCTCTGGGTTAGGATATTTTATGGAGGATTTTCAGTTTCTGTATCCTCAATTGACTGTGTACAATAATACAAAAATATTCTAAACAAATGATTCTTTTTGAATTGCCTGTTCATTCAATCAGAATATTGTGTGTGCCTTCAGGCTTCAGTACCTCCTTCCTGGTGGTAACAATGAGAAAAGGGCATGTCCTGAGTAATTGGGGGGGGGGGGGGAGTGTCCTTAATAATAGATGGCATCTTTCTGAGGCACTGCTCCTTGAAGGTGTCTTAGATATGATGGAGGCCTCTACCCACAATGGAGCTGATTAAAGTTTACAACTTTCTGTAGCTTTCAATCCTGTGCGGTAGCCCCACCCCCCACCATGCCAGACTGTGATGAAGCCTGTCCGAATGCTCTCCATAGAACATCTGTATAAATCTTAAAAGTGCTTTATGTGTCTAACCAAGTCTCAAGCTCCTAATGAAATATAGCCACTGTTTTGCCTGGTTGGGACTAGATTATATCCTCCACGATATATTCACTTAGGAACTTGAAATTGCTCACGTCTCCACTTCTGATTCCTGTGAGGATAGGTTTGTGTTCCCTCGTTTTACCTTTCCTGAAGTCCACAATCAGCTCTTTGGTCTTACTGATACTGAGTGCAAGGTTCTTGCTGTGGCACCACTTACTGGTACATCTTGTTCCTGTCACTTCATTTCCATCTGAGATTCTACCAACAATGGCTGTACCATCATCAAATTTATAGATGGCATTTGATAGGCAAATTGTAGTGGGTCCAGGTCCTTGGTGAGGCAGGAATTGATTCTAGCCATGAACAACTCCCCAAAACATTTCATCACCATTGATGTGAGTGCTACTGGACAATAGTTGTTAAGGCAGCTCACACTACTACACTGCTCTTGGGCATGATATAATTGTTGCCCTTTTGAAGCAGGTGGGAACTTTCAACCATAGCTCTGAGAGTGAAAATTGTTTTGTCAGGTATTTTAATGGAAAGCATTGCTTCCATGATTTGTAAAATAAATAATCCTTCCATTCACCTGCATGAGTTTACTATCCATAATTACCTCCTTTCCAAATGTGCTCCATCTGCCCATCATCTCCCTCCTTTGTTCTACATTTTGCCTGCTAGCCCCTGCTTCACTCCTCCCTCTCAGACTTTTATATTGGTTATTTCCCTTTGTGCTCCTTTTGAATGATCTCATACTGAAACATCAGCCATCCCTCTGCCTCCACATATGCTGCTTGACCTGCTGTATTTCTCTAGCTGTTTTTTTTTGCAAAATACATTTTAAAATTTGGCACCTTACCAATGCATCCAAATTTACAAATTCAGGAACGTAGCAGTTCTTATCTTAACAAATGAGAATGGAATGATCTGTCTGGAAGGGGTGCAAATTAAAGCTTTTCACTGTATTGGTACATGTTGCAATAGCAAACTAATTACCATTGGCACAAATACTAAGTGGTAAAGCAATGACCTCTTCCTGTTTGGACTGGAGGATGTAAGATCATAAGAGACATAAGCCTTTAGTCCCTCATCCATTTAGTAAGATTTTTAAAATCTTTTACTTCAGTACTACTTAATCACACTAATCTCCCCATATCCCTTCACTAAATATTTCTGTCTAGAATATACTTACTGAATAGGCTAATTGGTCATTGTAAATTGTCCTGTGATCAGGTGATGGTTAAGCGGGGTCACTGGGGCAGCATGGCTCGAAGGGCTGGAAGGGTCTATTTCACCCTGTTATTGCTGAATAAGTAAAAAAAATAACTAAACCTTCACATCCCCTTGAGTACAGAATTCTACACTCTACTTCTACCTGATGAAGAAATGAAAAAAGTCAAAAATTGCTGGTTCTGTAGCTGAAGACATTGTTGATTATCCTTCCTTTTTTAGAATTTAACTGATGAAGCCTCTTAAGCAAGCATCATGGGCCAAATTAAAAATACCACCAATGCGGTCAGTGCCAGTTAGTTATTGAACCAAAATCACTGCCATCTCCTAGGCCACCATCCCCAACTTTGAGGAGCTGGTTGCACAAAGTTTGCAGTTTTGGGCAGACCACATTTTTTGTTTACATTCATCAGCAGACTCCTGGAACAGATATTCTATTCTGAATTCTGTCAATGGGAAGAGACTACCAAGTTGGCCAGAGCCCCAGATCTACCAATCTCTGCGATTGCTCTGGGGTCGTCGAAAGTACAAATATTTGCTTGTCCGCTTCAGAATCCAGGACCATTGGAGGCTGAAGAATACAGACCAACTCGGGGTTAGAGGATTGTGTATGTACTTGGATGGGAGGGAGGAAATAGCTTGTTTTGCTGCTTGTTATGTTCTGGTTTTGTTGTCCCTTTGTGTTGCTCTTGCTGATCATCGTGGCATTCTGTGTTAGCACTGGAATGCTGGCAACACTTACGGGATGCCCCAGCACACCTTTGAGTGTGTTGGTTATTCATGCAAATAACACATTTCAAGATGTGTTTCAATGCAAATAAACTTCAATCTTGAATGAACTTGAATCTTGAAGTAGATGGAGAAAACAGCTCTAGGCTGCACTTAAAGTTTCCATGAAGACATGCTTCAACCCCAATGACTCAGAATCTCTGAAGCAGGATCCTTCAAAGCGAAAAGGGAACATTTGGGGTGGTATTCAGAACCTCTGCCTGTGTAAATGACAGATAATTAGCCTACTATCAAACTACTGCACTCCCTTGGCCATAACAAGTCAATTTTGGCCTCATTAATCATTGTAGAACCCAGAACACCAGAGAAAAAGATGTTATCTTAACTCCCAAGTGATTTAATAAGAAGACAACAAGAAAAAAATCACCTAACAAAATCATCTAACCTAACAACTATATTCTTCAGGTCAAAATTGGTTCAAAGGCTACTGAGACCATTCTTTACAGGTGATTCTTGCTCAGAGTGAAAATTGTCTCTTCAAGAAGTAAAATGATTCTGTAGTCTATTCAGGCACAAACCAGTGCTGATGACAACACTTCTGAGAGGAGAGCATCAGCCATTCCCAAAAGGCTCTAAGCAGGTCAACTTCATTTTGGGCAAAGGTTAAGTGAAACAGATAAGTATTTGAAACAAATAACGGGATGGAGGGTAAAGAGAGAAACATTAAGTGATACACCACAAAAAAATCATTTCAGCCACTGCTACTGTGCTGACTCACTACTTAATTTAATCTTCCTTTATTTTGCAGATATTTATCTGTTTGAAAGCTAATATACAGTCTGCTTGCCATATTTTTTCCATATATTATGGCAAGGTATTCCATAACCATAAAATTTTACATACTACATAATCTGAATGCTGCAGTTAATCACAAGGCACTACTCTCGATTGTCCCGCAACCTTATTTATTATTTTTTTCCTTTGAATGTAATTGCATGAATTGGCTTTGTAGAATTCAGTGCCAAATAATTTCTGTGGGTGGTGATATCCCACCAAACCACTTGCATCTATTTTAAAGTTTTAAAAAAAGCTTCATAATGCCAATTTTCCAATGGAAGGAATACTTCAATCTTATTTTAATTCCTCAAGCCCCCACTTTTAATTAAAATAATAAGTCCCACAGTTCTTCAATATAGTAGAAATACTGTACCTTGATCAATTCTTGATTCTTCAACTTCAATCACAAACTTAAATACAAAACTAATGATTAATTTATTCTCTTAAATTATGTTCTGATAAATACACATTGACTTTTTCCATATTGTATATCTGCTAAGTGGCCGTAACTTTTTAAGCAAGCATTTTGTATAATTATCACCTGATTCCTTTCCCTTTTAGGTCATAAGGCATAGGAGCAGAATTAGGCCATTTGATCATGGCTGATTTATTATCCCACTCGACCCCATTCTCGTGCATTCTACCTGTAACCTTTGACACCCTTACTAATCAAGATGGTATCAACTTACACTTTAAATATACTCAATGACTTGGCCTCTGTTGTCTGTGGCAATGAATTCCACAGATTCACCACCCTCTAGCTAAGACAAATTCATCCTTATTTCTGTTCTAAAGAGATGAATTTACTCTCCATTTTTAAAAAAAGTCTACAACTTTACTCCTTGTACCAAAGTGCATTACTATACATTATCCTACCTTATACTGTATTCCATCAGCCACTTCTTTACCCATTCTTCTAATCTGTCCTAGTATTTCTACTTCCTCAGCACTGCCTGCCCACCACTTATTATTGTATCATTTGCAAATTTAGCCACAAAGCCAACAATTCTGTCATCCAGATCATTATATGTAAGAGGTTAAAAAAGAGCTCTGATACTTTTAGCTCTTTTCAACAGGCTGCAATGAGCACAGGGCCAATAAAAAGAAGGGAGGTGTAAGTGGAGTAGCCCCTTTGTGAGTGGTCAATGTCAGAGTGTCCAGGCTCTGGCTCAATGGGCTTAGGCAAGAGCAGGCTTGGGCAAGCACAAGTGGAGGTTCTAAGTAAGTAAATTTCTAGTATATTTTCTCTTGGTTAGCTAGTGTGCTGAGTATGCGGAATGTTCCTTGTGTTGAGATATGGGAACTCTGGGAGACCTCCAGTCCTCCTGATAGCTATATCTGAGTTGCAGCTCCTGAAGAGACAGTGTTAAAGAACTGGAGCAGCAGGTGGATGTTCTTTGCCTTGTACAGGAAAATGGGGAGGTGATAGGAGCTGCAGGAGGCAGATACCAAGGTGACTGACAAGAGAGGAGAAATGAATAGGCAGTTAGTCCAGAGTACCATTGTGGCTGTTCCACTCATTAAGTATACCACTTTGGATACTGTGGGGAGGGCCTACCAGGTAGAAGCCACAGCAATCATGTCTCTGTTTGGCTCGGGGGTTGGGGGAGAAGAGGTGTGCAGTACTGATAGGGCATTCCATAATTAAAGGAGCATTAAGCTGATTCTGTGGACATGAAAGAGACACCTGGATGGTATGTGCCTCCCAGGTGCCACGTCAGGGATGCCTCTGATTGGGTACACAGTATTCTAAAGGCAGAAGGTGAAAAATGGAGGTCCAGAAGAGAGAATATAGGCAGTGAGGCTGGAAAGCGAAATCTCCAGGGTAGTAATCTCTGGATTGCTGCTAGTGAGGGTAAGAATAAGGTAATTTGGCAAATTTGACTGAAGAATTGGTGCAGGGGGCAGGGTTTCAGATTTCTGGATCATTGGGATCTCTTCTGAGGAAATTATCACCTGTACAAAAAGGATGGGTTACACCTGAACTCAAGGAGGGCCATTATCATTGCGGGCAGGTTTGCTACAGTTGTGGGGGAGAGTTAAACTAATTTGGCAGGGGGTGGCAACCAGAGTGATAGGGCTGAGGATGGGGTAGTTGGTAGAGAACTAGAAGCAGTGTGTAGTGAGACTGAGGAAGGACAGGCAGATGAATGAGCAAAATTGCAGTCAGTAAATCACCGCACATCATGCTCTGTGGATGCTCCACTGCAGCAGGCCCAGGAAGGCTTGTGAAGATAGAGGGTAAAATGTATGCAGCAAAATACAGGGAAATCCTGGAGGAAAACCTGATGCAGTCTGCAAAAGAACTGCAACTTGGGAGAAAATGTGGTTGCCAGCAAGACAATGATGCCAAGGCAAAGCCAGACAGGAATGATTTAAAAACAACACATTTAATGTTTCAGAGTAACCAAGTCAATTGAGAATTTGTGGCTGGACTTAAAGGGCTGTTCACTCACAATTCCCATGCAATCTGGCAGATCTTGAGCAGTTTTATAAAGAAGAATGGGAAAAAATTGCAGTGTACAGATGTGCAAAGCTGCAGAGACCTATCCACACAGACTGAAGGCTGTAATTGCTGCCAAAGGTGCATCTACTGTCTTGAAGGGGGGTGAATACTTATTCAATCAATTATTTTGTGTTTTATATTTGTAATTAATTGAGATCACTTTCTAGAGATTTTTTTGCACTTTGACACGGAAGAGTCTTTTACTGTTATTCAGTGCCAAAAAAAGCCAAATTAAATCCACTGTGATTCAATGTTGTAAAACAAAAAAAAACATGAAAACTTCCAAGTGGAGTGAATACATGTTATAGGCACTGTGTACAGAATCATGCAGGAAAAAGGCCAGCAATAGCACAAAGGATCCTACCCACTGTACTCTTCGACTGTCCTACTCCCATTAGGGAGGAGGGTGTGTAGCATCCACACCAGTCCGCCAGACTTTCTCCAAGGCTATTTAACACCTCCACCCACTAACCCACCCCACCAAACCCCAACACCTCTATCATTTCCTGTCAGTCACCTTATGTTCATAAAACAACCTATGAATATAAGTTGTCTTATATTTATTGTGTTTACATTATTGTGTGTTCTTTATCTTATTATTTTTGTGCTGCATTTGATCAGGAGTAACAATTATTTTGTTCTGTTTTACACTTGCGTACCGGAAATTACATTAAACAATCTTGAATTCTGAACAACACAGTTACTTTAAATGCTAAACTTCCAGACTAGATTGTAAAATTGCGCACTTGTTTTCCAAGAAAGTAGGGAAACTGAGAAATGACTGACTTAATATCTGACGCTGAAGTGCAAGTGCGTTAAGGACAATGGCACCGGACACTGCCTCCACCCAGAAAGAACCATCGTGGATTTGTAAATGAGAATTCTTTCCTAATATTCCCAACTGAATTTTCCCATCGTAGGTAAATTAATATACCCTTTAAGTTCCAAAAAGAGTTTGCAAAACTCTAATGATGAACCAACGGTCTTTGAAGAAGCGGAACTATCATTTTCACCAACCATATGGATAGCTTTACTGCTCAGATTCCCCGTTTTAGCCGGGAGATTTCTTAATTTTGCTTCCTGTGTAAACCTCCCACGGTACTTGGCACGTAATTTAATTTTTAAAATGCGCTGCCAAACCCTGTAAAGAACCCAACATCTCGTCAGAGCTCGTTTCTGATCACTGGTTTCCGGCGGAAGTTGTGCCCGGTTCCTTCGAGTGCCATGGCGGCTCGTGTGGTGTTGCAGCAGTGTCTGTCGGCTCGGCTGCTGGTGAAGCCGGCGGGGAACGATGCAGCCGCTGAATACGTTCAGGTCCTGAGCGGCGATCCTGGTTCCGTTCGGCAAGCACTGCAGAGTTTCTCATAGAGTGGGGAAGGGTGGGAACTGAGGCGCTGTTTCCAATTAGCCTCCCTCCTCTCTATCTCGGATGTTGTCGCATACAATGAATATAATTTGCGAAGAAGGATGTTTATTATATTCTTATAGTTATTTCTATATTTTATAGATACAAAGAGGGACATTGATCTACATTTGCTTTTTTAAAGGTGCTAGTTTAGAGCTGATTCCCAAAATGAGTAAGTATATGTTTACATATTGCAGTTGTTATCACTCCGTGAAGTCATTGGAACTCGAATACAGCCATTTTTCACAATTTCAGACATCTGTAGGAAAGCACCCCAAGGCTATATTCAGTTACTTGAATGACATTAAGCTAAAAGGGTCAGGAAGGATGAGATTTCTAAAGCAGAAGTAAAACTGGAGAACAAGATCTCAGGATTGAAAATGAAGTTGCATAGTTTGTATAGATAGTTGCAGACATCACTTATGGTTAGGTGCAAGGAATGGGAAACGTGCAAGTAAATTTACACGTTAATCCATATATCTCTAGCTTGCAAGGAAATTAAATTGTAAAAAAAATACAAAGTGATTTAATACGAATCAGATCGCTTAATTCATTTTAATGCATGGAGTGCTTGAATGTTTTTTTATCTTTCAGTTTGGTGCACTTTTGTGTTACCTATTATTATTCCTCTGATGTGATACTCCTGATTATGTAGGGGGTGAGGGGAATTAATTTAGTTTGAGTGATATCAATGTCAATCTCAAAATACCAACATCAAAAGTGTAGCTACTTTTAAATTAGAAGTGACATCAGGCCATGTACCCCACTATCTACCAGGTCATTGTCACCAAACAACTAACCAGCATATCCCATAGGTAAGTGTAAATAGTTAAGTCATTGCACGCAACATGAATGCAGTATACGTAAGTCAAATGACTGGAAGTGTAAAATTCTGTAAGTTGTTATTGTTGGGACAGGGCTTCAATAGCAAAAAGTAAACATTTTTTCCCAAATCAATTTCATTGGAACAAAAAAACAATAGGGTTAAACTCTTCTTGGGATTCCAGCCAGGTACAGGAGTTAATTATAACCAATGTTACGAAGACAAACTCTGCTATCTTTATGAAGATGACACTTTGTCATTGAAACATCAATTATAATTCATACCTGTACCCAGCTGAAAGCCCAAGAGTTTATTCATCATGTATGCCAGGAAAGCACTAAATCCTTTTTTTTAATAAGAGTAGGCATTAATTGGGTTTTGATTTTGTTCATGTGGTTTTCATAACATGTATTACTGTTAGGCAGTTTATTTGGAATATGAAACATGACCGAATGTTCTTAGATTTGACATCCATTTTTTTTCCTATTGCAGTTAAAACACTGTTGAATGTGAAACTCTGTGAGGATAATGAAGGCAACCATTTGTCCGTGTTGGATCTACCTGCAAATGTTCTTATCATACCCCAGGCTACCTTGGGTGGTAAAGTGAAGGGACGGGCCATGCAATATCATGACAATATTGGAAAAGAGGAAGGCAAAGAGCTTTATGCACACTTTGTAGCTCTCTGTGAAAAAGAGTTGGCCTCAAACAGTAAATGTGCTGAATCTGGAGTTGTGGTCAAGCATGGAACATATGGAAATAGACAAGTATTGCAAATAGACACCAATGGCCCATATACACACCTGATTGAATTTTAAATATATTCAGTGCCAACTAAATATCATTATTTAAAATGCTCCATTTTTGATGTCCAATTTTATCTCAACAGCACATTTTCTTTTCAAGAGCAGCTATGCAATGAGACTTTTGATTACCATTAGAAATGTGGACTGGTAAACAGGATGTTGTTAATGACAGTCTTGGTTGATGTTTAGACTTGTTATGTTGGAGTTTCCTTTGGCAATTTGTGAAAGATGATTGAAGTGCTAACTGGAAGATCCAATTGCACTCACACATGACGAGTTTCCTTTGATCGATGATGATGGGCATGGGAAAGATGATAAATACATTATTTTCTACACAATTTCAAGTGGTAAATACGATAAAATATTTGTTTCTTCATTGTAGCAGAGACTCCTGGAAGCATATTTTGCTCTGTTTTTCTGGAAACTCCTATTTATGATTATCAGCCCTGGCACTTAGTCTGTTTGGAACAACCATTTTTCTGGTTTAAATATAATCCTGATCATCTCAGATTTGTGAATGTGCAACTTACATGTTAGTCAAATTGTTTACTAGATCACAGAACTTGAACATTCAGTTGCAAGTAAGATTGTATTATGAAGTAGAAAATAATCAGCAAGTCAAGGTGACAGAGTGGGATTAACTAAAAAGAAAAAATTCCATTTATGGAAGCTGTGGAAAGACAATACCCTTTATAATACCCACAAATTTACAGCATGGTATCAACTGAAGACTTTTTCATACTCATATTTAGCTTTAGATTGAGGTGCCTTTGCCTCAGATTCATCTGGAGCATTTATTGGAAATTGTACATAGTCTGGCATCTTTTCTGCCCCACAGTTCAAGAATCCACCATTCAGGTGAGATTTTAAACCCCAGCTAAAGTTTTATGTTTCTCCCTGTGACCATATGGGTTTCCTGTGGGTGTTCCGGCTTCCTCCCACATTCTGAAGACATATAGCTTAGTTAGTAGCTTGCGGGAATGCTATATTGGCACTGCAAGAATGGCGACACTTGCTGCCTGCCCTCAGCTCATTCTCGAGCTGCGTTGGTCATTGATGAAAAACAATACATTTCCCTGTATGTTTTGATGTACATGTGACAAATAAAGCTAACCATTAAAGACGTGTCTTGAAAGAAAGGCTGTGATTCCTTTCATCTTCCCACAAGAGCCATTTTTTTCAAGGAGAAGCTAGTAATTTCTATTTTCTTTTTGATGACATCTGTGCCAATATTTCTTGTTCTGCTCCCATAGATGTCCCAAAGCCTATGTGTTCTGAGAAAAAAGGCAATTAAATTTTTACCCATATCTTTATTACTGTCTAAGACCTAGTGCTGACTTCTGGTCCTTGAAGGATGTGAGCATTACTTCAAAGCCTGCATCATTTTGTGTTCAAATATGCTTGAATTCAAGCAACTTCTAACATTCCAATGGGCTGTTCTTTACATGTGACACTTGCTAGCTTAGCTACACAAAGACTGTCTTGCATAGAAGTACAGCTCTAATTTGCTTTGTGTTTTTACAGAAATTGCTGGAAATACCCAGCTTGCTAAGCAATATCTGTTGAGAGAAATGGTTAAAATTTCAGACTGATGACCTAACTGTTCGGTTGCCTTTACAATTTGAAATCATTTAGATGAACTCAGTGGATACTATGGTCAGTAAAAGTTTGTATGAAATTAAAAATTGTAAACTAATAATGAAAAATGTATATAGAATTGATATCTACAGTATAAATAAATGATTCAGTTTTGATGTGAATATAATGAAAAATGTACTGTATTTAATAGGGTTTTGGGAGCAGTACTTAAAACCCCTATTTGAAATAAAGTAACATGAGATTTTTTGTGTACAATTAGTCCTTTATGCAGTCCAAGTGATTTTTATGCTGACAGAGATTATCAGATTGATATGTTCTGTCTATACTTAAGTGATACACAAAGGAATCTGAAACAACCTGGAATCGTAGAGCACTATGACAGAAACAGACAATTCATTGCAGCCAGTGCATGCCAAACTTATTTTGCCTAGTTTCATTGACCTGTGCCTGGACCGTAGTCCTCCTTAACCCTCCCATCCATGTACTTATACAAATTTTTCTTACTTACACATATACTTATACAAAGTGTTGAAACTGAACTTACATCCACCACTTCTGGTGGCGACTCTTGCCATGCATGCTTCATCATCAGAATGAAGAAGTTTCCTTTAATATTTCACCTTGCACTCTTAACATATGGCCTAGTTTTAGTCTCACCCACCCTCACTGGAAAAAGCCTGCTTGCATTAACCCCATCTATACCTCTCAGAATTTTATGTACCACTATAAAATCTCTTATTCCCTTATGCTCAAGAGAATAAAGTCTTAACCTATTCAACTTTTCCTATAACTCATGGACTGGCAACACCCCTGAAAAGTTATCTTTACTTTTTAATCTTACTAATATCCTTCCAGTAGGTAGGTGACCAGAACTGCACAAACATCAGATCTGGCCTCACAAATGTCTTCAACTTAAAAATAACATTCAAACTCCTGTAATCAATATATTATAAAGGCCAATGTGCCAAAAGTTTTCTTTTCAATGCTTTCTACCGATGACACCACTTCCATCAAATTATGGATCTGTGTTCTGAAATCCCTCTGTTCTACCACATTCCTCAGTGCCCTGCCATTCCCTTTGCAAGTCCTGCTCTGGTTTGTCTTCCCAAAGTGCAATACCTCACACTTATCTCTGCATGAAGTTCCATCTGCCATTTTACCAGCTGTTTCAGATATTGCTGCAAGCTTTGTTAGCCTTTCTTGCTGCTGATTATGCCCCCCGATCTTGGTGTTATCTGCAAAGTTGCTGATCCAGTTTACCACATTGTTGTCCAGATTGTTGATGTAGGTGATAATCAACAACAGGCCGAGCATTGATTGCAGTGGCACGCCACTAGTCACAGGCCTTCAATCAGAAAGGCAACCATGTGCAGTCTGTCTCTGGCTTCTCCTATAAAGCCAATGTCGAATCCAATTTTCTATGCTGAATGCCAAGCAACTGCAACTTCTTGACCAGCCTCCTATGTGGTACTTTGTCAACAGCCTTGCTAAACTTTACTGCACATCCACTGCCTTTCCTTCATCAGCTTTCCTGATAACCTCCCCAAAAAAACCAAGATCAGTTAGACATAATCTACCACACACAAAACCATGTTGACTATCCTTAATAAGGCCCTACTATCCAAATACTTACATATTTAGTCCTTTAGAATACGTACAATAATATACCCACTACTGACATCAGGCCCACCAGTCATGACCTCACTGCTTTTTTGCCTCAGTTCTATGGACTCTATGTCCATCTCCTGAGTAAATACAGATGCAAAAAGTCCATTTAAGTTCTCCATTTGTTTCGTGTCTGTACATAGATGACTGTGCTGTTCTCAAGTGGACCAATTTTGTCCCTCACTATGCTTTTGCTCTTAATATATCTGGAGAAGCCATTGGGATTCTCCTTCACCTTCTCAGTCATCCAGGTCACAATTCTCTGCAGCATTTTTATAAGTCTCATTCAATGATTACAGGAGCCCTTTCTCTTGATTTCCACTTTTCAACCTATTCTGGAATTTTTGTGAATACCTATCTACACACTTATCAACAGTGAGTGTATTGGATAATGCCTCTGCTGGGCAAGGACAGATTCTGCAGGTGCTTGCCAATATTTATACCTCAATCACCTTTGCAACAGTTATCATATTACTGTTCATGGGATCATACAGTGCATCCAAATTAGCTGTCATAGTTACTGAAGACTATTTTGTAGATGCAATATAGGTTGTAACATAGCTCATAAGATCCCATTTCTTTGTAATACATTCTATAAATACAAGTCTTTATCTGGATTACTCCCTGTGCCATGAGCTAATGCAAGTAGGAATGGGGCGATAACACAGATGAATGAGGGTCTGATGAGATGGGCAGGGGACAGGGTTTCAAGTTCTTAGATCATTGGAACCTCTTCTGGGGAAGGGGTGACCTGTACAAGAGGGACAGGTTGCACCTGAACTGGCGGGGAACCAATTTCCTGGGTGGGAAGTTTGCTGATGCTATCAGGAGAGTTTAAACTAGTTTTGCAGGAGGCTGAAAACTAGAGCCCCAGGTCAGTAAGGGAAGGATCGAACCAGAAGATAGGTAAGTATTGAAAGGCAAAATAGAAATAGCAGGTATGTTGGGTCAGATGGTTTGAAGTGTGTATATTTTAATGCCAGGAGTATTATGGATAAGGGTGATGGAACTATGATGTAGCCATTACTAAAACCTGGTTGAGAGAGGAGGAGGAAGTTGTAAAAAAGATAGTGGGGATAGCAGTTGCACTACTAACCAGGAACAATATCACAGCTGTGCTCCAGGGAGAGAAAACAGAGGGGTCAGACACTGAGTCCATTTGGGTAGAACTCAGGAATAGGAAGGGTGCAATCACACAGATGGGATTGTACTACAAACCCCCAAACAGTCACCGGGACATTGTGGAACCGATATGTAAGCAGATAAGGAAATATGTAAAAATAATAGGGTTGTTGTCATGGGGAATTTCAACTTCCCTAATATAAACTGGGACCACCTTAGTGCAACGAGTTTAGATGGGGCTGAAATTGTTAAGTGTATCCAGGAAGGTTTCTTAAATCAATATGTGGACGGTCCAATGAGAGGAGGGGCTGTACTGGACCTGGTGTTGGGTAATGAGCCTGGCCAGGTGACTGACCTTTCAGTGGGTGAACAGATAGGGAACAGTAAATACAACTGCTTATCTTTCAGGTTAGCTATATATGTGGATAGGTATGGTCCTTGTGGGAGAGACTTAAATCAGATTAGGACAAATTACAAAGGCATTTGGCAGAAACTATTAAGTGTTAATTAGCAACTCCTTTTCTCTTGTAAGTCTACATTGTACATGTGGAGAGTGTTTAAAGATCAATTGCACAGAGTACAGGAAAGGTAGGTTCTCGTTAGAAGGAAGGATGGGGATGGAATGATAAGAGAACCTCGGATGTCTAGAGAGGAGATGAATTTAGTCAAGAAGAAAAAGGAAAGATATCTAAAGCTTTGGAAGTCAGGATCAAATGAAGCACATGAGGAATCCAGAAAAGAATTAAAGAGGGAATTGGGAAAGCCTGGATCGGCCATGAAAAGTTCTTGGGATTAAGGTGAATTGCAAGGCATTCTACTATATACATTCATCAAGAGCAGGAAGATAACTAGGGAGAGGGTAGGATCACTCAAGGATAAAGGGGGGAACATTTGCTTGGATACGGAGAATGTGAATGAGGCATTTACTGAGTACTTTGCTTCAGTATTTACCATGGAAAAGCATATGGAGGACCAGGTGATCAGTGCTGTGTATAAATATGTTAGGGCATTTAGAGGTCAAGGAGGAGGAAGTGATCAGATTCATACTTAAGTATAGATCATTGGAAGAACGAAATTTCCAGCTGTATTCCACTTGAAAAAAATACTTATAATTTAAGAGATAAATATGAAACATTTCTGAAAATTTGGCACCCTTATTTACAAAAGACAGGATTAAATATACAGGTGCTCCGAAGATTAAATAATTGGTTATTTGGGGAAAGAAAGAAATATATATACTAAAGTTATTATGAACTCCATGGAGCATGTGGGGATCTTCCGATATCCAGGCACTCTTTCTTTCTTTCTTCTTCTCTTTCTTTTTCTTTCCTTCTATAGGGATATGTTATGGGGGAAGGGTTAAGGGGAGGGGGGAAGGGTTGATAATTTTTTTTTTCTTCTTTCTGTAATCATTTGAAAACTCAATTAAAAAAAATGTTTTTAAAAAAGGAGGAGCAAGTGTTGGGCCTCCTGAAGAGAATTAAGGTGGATAAGTCCCCAGAGCCTGATGGGATTTGCCCCAGGTTATTGAAGGAAGCAAGAGACTACTGGGCCCTTGATCAGTATCGACATGTCTTTAGGGATAAGATTTAAGCATTTTTAGTTAACCTAGTTAGAGACAGCCAGCATGGCTTTGTGTGGGGCAGGTCGTGTCTTACCAACCTTTTTGACAAGGCGATAGATTGATGAGGGTAGGGCAATGAATGTTGTCTACATAGATTTTAGTAAGGTGTTTGATAAAGTCTCTCATGGGAGGCTGATCCAGAAGATAAAGATGTATGGGGTCCACAGCAAATTGGCTGTTTGGATTCAGATTGGCTTGCGCAGAGAAGTCAAAGGGTAGTGGTTGAAACAACATTTGAGCTGGAGGTCTGTACTTTGTGGTGTACCGCAGGGATCTGTTGGGACCTCTGCTGTTTGTAATGTATATAAATGACTTAGTTGAAATTGTAGATGGGTAGTTTAGTAAGTTTGCACATGATCCCAAGATTGGTGGAGTTGCGGCTAGTGTAAAAGACTGGCGAAGAATACAGCACAATATAGATACATTGCAGATATGGGCAGAGAAATGGCAGATGGAGTTTAACTCAGATAAATGTGAAATGTTGCACTTTAGTAGGGAAAATGCAAGGAGACAGTACACTGTTAAGGGCAAGATCCTTGCTGAGCAGAGAACAGTCGTGCTGAGCAGAGAGATCTTGGGATCCAAGTTCATAGCTCCTTGAACATGGCTACACAGGTCAATAAAGTGGTTAAGAAGGCTTATGGAATACTTGCTTTTATTAGTTAAGGCATTGAGTTCAAAGGTCAAGAGATTATGCTGCAACTTTATATAACTCTCATTAGCCCACATCTGGAGTACTGTGTACAGTTCTAGTCGTCCCTTTAGGACGGATGTTGAGGCTTTGGAGAGGGTTCAGAAGAGGTTTACCAGGATACAGCCTGGTTTAGAGGGCTTGTGCTATCATGAGAGGCTGGATAAACTTGAGTTGTTTTTTCTGGAACACTGGAGGCTGTGGAGAGATCTGATAGAAATTTATAAGATTATGCGAAGCATAGATGGAGTGGACAGATAGTATCTGTTTTCAAGGATTGAAATGTCTAATACCAGAGGGCATGCTTTGAAGGTGAGAGGGTGTAGGTTCAAGGGAGATGTGAAGAGTAATGGATGCCTGGAATGCGCTACCTAGTATGGTGGTGAAGGCAAATACATTAGAGGCTTTTAAGAGATATTAGGATGGGCACATGGATGTAAGAAAGATAGAAGGATATGGACGTGGTTTACAGGAGGGATTCGGGTTTGGGCATTTTTGACTTGCCTTTTAGCTGGTTCAGCACAACATTGGGGCTGAATGGCCCGTTCCTGTGCTGTACTCTTCTATCAAAATGGATTTGGAAAGAGCTTTTCCTGCTGTTTGGTTGCTTACAATGGTCTTGGTATTCTCACTTAGAAGGGAATAAATCAACATAGGTTCTAGCTTCAAACTGTTGTCTGGTGACATGAGAGAATGTACTCCTCTGTTGATATAACATGGGAAGAGAAATAATTTTCTTTTTGACAAATTGTTAATTTATTCATAAAAGTTTCTGTTTAGCTAAAATATATGAGGACTTTGCTTGGGTAAATCATACCTCACTAGCTGGTATGAGTGGAAGAGCTGACAAAAATAAACCAAAATGAATTGACTCCAGCTTCATGTGTGTCTCGCAACACAGAATACTTAATGGTCATTTGTGGAACTGAAGATGAATGACACTATTCAGAATGACAGAGCAGTTCTGAAATGTGACATTGATGCAGGTTTTTCACTACAGTACATTGATTCTAGACTAGTGATATTTCTTGTGCATTTAGATGTAATAATCATTTCTGTCCAGGAGGCAGGTTGCCCTTGTATATGTTTCCCAGTTTTACTACAAATGCACTTCTGTTGGTGTGCAGAGTGGAGAAAATGCCTCCAGTGTAATGCTATCCAATTTAGAAATGAATAGAATTAAGTAAACAGAGGAAATCTTCTGTCTGGCCAGGGATATTATGGCAAAATTCTTTATATATATATAAAAAATCCTTTTCCTTCACCAGGCTTTGATTTTTCAGGAAATGTCAGCATTTTATATTTATATAAAATTAGAACATACAAAATTAAAGTTAAGTTTGTCATATGCATGTGGATATGGACTTTTTAAAAAGCAAGATTTATGCTCATAATTTACAGTATCAATGTGCACATTTTATTAAAGGCTCCTTGATGGCTTTATCAGACCACAACAGGTTTTAGTGCCAGCCTGTATTGAGTAACATTTTTAAAAAGTAGAAATAATAAGTGGGGGAGGGAGACTCTGGGATTTGGGTAAAGGGCATTTGACAAACAGAATTAAGTCCACTAGTCCTCGATTCAGTGTTACTCTGAGGATGCATTCAGTTCCCATAGCAGAATCCTTTAATGAGTAAAAGTAAGTGAAGCTGACAGGTTAAATCCTTTGCTGAAGCTCCACCACTTCCAACTGAAGAATATTTCAAGGGCTTCTCTTCTGTTGATGTAGCATTTGTAAGGAAGATAAGTTGATAGCACAAATTGATACTGACATGAGTATGATCTTGTACAGAGATTTGATTACAGAATGACAAGGACTGGGAATTCTGTATTTCAGATGATTCAAGTGTCCAAAATGAGTAAGCAAATATGGAAAGGAGGAGGGTTGGCATTGCTGATTAAGGAAGACATCATTGTAGTGGTGAATAGTAATATGGATAATATTGTGGAATACAATTGAATGGAAATATGAGGGGGAATCGTCTGTGGTCCCACAGAGTGTTGCTTCTCAAAAGTCAAAGCCTAAGTGGGGAGATATTAAAGGCAAAACGAAGAGAAATGCAATTAGAATGGGTGATTTTACTCTGCATATTGTTAGAACTAAGTAAAGTGTAAAGGGTACCACAGAAGAGTATGTGTGCAATTGTGTCAGGTACAGTCTCTCAGAGCAATACGTTACTGAACCTACCTTGAGGGATTCTATAAGAATGATGACCTATCTGCTGTTAACAAATGAGATCAAAATAATGTTAAGTTTAAAATTAAAACACACAAACTTCAAGACAAATTTGTCATATGCATGGGTGCAATGAGAAACCTGTAGTAGCAGCATCATAGGCACACCACAAGTTTGGCATCAATAGGAAAGACATAAATTAATGACATAAACCATACAAAACTTTCTAAGAAAGAATACAATCAGAAGAAAGTGTAGAACAACGTGATCACAATGTTGTTATACTGAGTTAGTGATTAAGAGTTGTATAGTTTGTTTCAGGGACAGATTACTTGAACAGAAAAGGCAAGAGCTGGGAATGTTTCAAGAACCAGCAGTGAAAGATTTTTTAAAAAGTTAATAGATGATGAGCAAAAGCTTTCTAGTTTCAAACCAAACAGCAAGCATTTCTATGCATTTTTTTAAAAAGGTGGGAGGGGGGGGGTAGCAAATGTAATTTTGGGATCCCCGGAAAATGAGACTGGAAAGATGTAATAAAAGGGAATTTATTGGGGGGGGGGGTCAAAAAGTAGGAAACAGTTGGTTTAAGTTCTTTTTGGTAAAATGCTAGAGTCTAGGAAGACCACTTTGCTGATAATTTTAAATATAATCAAACCATGTCAATATTGTTGTATGAAAGGTCAATATTGTTGTATGAAAGGTAAATAATGTTGATAAATTTGCTGGAGTTGTTTAGTGTTGTTGGAGTTGTTCAATGTTCCAACATATTTTATCGAGGGAAGTTTCTCGTGCAAGGCATTTTTGACAAGGTGCTAGAACTCATAATTGTGTGGTGGCATGGATTGAAAGCTGATTTTCACATAGAAATCAAAATCGGAGCACATTGTTCTTCTTTAGGCTTGGATTGCACCTAGTGGAGTGTCCTGGAGTTCAGGATTTGGCGCTCTGTTATATAAACGACTTGGAAGAGGGACAGAATATAAGGTATCCAATGTTATCTCATATTCTTCAGAGCAGTAGAAGTTCAACATTGCAAATGATTGGCACCATCGACACCTCCCTTGCATTTCAACCCGTGTAATATTCACCACTGTGAGACCTCCGTGGAAAGGCAGGACGAGGTTCTCCGATCGAAGCTCAGGGTGTACTGACTGACGCGCAGTCGTGAGCTCTGGAGCTGCTCGGTTGCTCGGAGTTAGCTCGCTGGCCTGGCCCCTCCGTCGATCACTCGCACTCGGACTCGGACTCGCTGGCTCGGCCTGTTCCTCGGCGCTTGGTCACGGCACCTGTAGCCGGGGGGAGAGGCGGCCGCTCCGTGCTGTGTGAGCCTTCAGTCGTGCAGATCAGAGGACGGGGAGGAAGGAGTCCCTATGACGGTGAGTGAGTGCCGAACCGGAGGCGGGCCCGGGGCCTGATGTTTGCACTTCGACGGGAAGGAGCACTCGGCTCCTTACTCCCAACAACCTCCCTCCTCGGTTTTCGGGGTGACCCCTCACACGGGGTCATCACCCAGCCAACGCCTAAAGTTGTGCCCAAAGGCAAGGATGCTCAACTTCTGTTTCTGGGAACTCGCTGATTAAGTCGTTCGGGAGGGAGGGTCCGAACGAGGAGGCGAAGGCTTTCCCTTCGCTTTCGATGGGGCTGCTTCGCATGAGGCTCTGAAGTGGATCTGATCGGCAAGCCCGGAGATGTGGTGAATGTCTCCATCAATTGTTACCATGGGGGTTGCAGGGTGTTGCCTTCAGCTAAAGGTTAGTCTGAGAAACATTGTAACTTGGATATTTTACAGCAATGCAGCAAGAAGTGTTCCATCCAATACTTTTTCCCCACAAGGAGATAGAAAGTATTGCATATTTATGGTGGAAGTGATATGTGTGGATTCAGTTAGATTTTAAATTCAAGAACTTGACTTTTCATGTACAATTTGTGATACTTTGCGGATTTGGAGCTGAATGTTACATTTTGGGTGTGGTAGTTTGAGCGGGGGAGTATTTATTGACAAGGAGAAAGGAGAAGGTGAGATAAACAGCTGGATATTTTCAGGTTCTGAATATTTGTAACTTATATTTCAACATACATGGCGATCCATAGTCGAGGCCCTTTTAAGTATGAATTGAAACAGTCGCCAATTTAAGTAAAAAAATATTAGTCGGTTTTGATATTTCTGTATCAATAAAGAGCTATATGAATTTCGGTGGGATTTGCTTTTGGACTTGATTTGTGACATCCAAAATTTCCACGGGATTTGCTTAGTTTAATTTATTTGGAACGGCCTTTCAATGTTAATATATTCAACTTGGTTTTACAAGTAAAGACTAAAACTTCAATAACAGTAGGTTTCTTTGAGCAGAAATAATCCAGTCATATTCTGATCTATTCAAAACATAAGGAGCCATGAGAACAATCCCTTTAGAATTCAACTTTAACTGTTTTACTTTCAATTTTTATAATTTCTACTTTCAATGAAATACTTATTTGTGAGAAATGCAATTCATTATCATTTTGATTTTTTTTGTAGGTGAGAGTTTCCTTTCCAATTGACACTTATTGGTTTTTAATTTTTAAAAAACTATCCTGCAGCAAACTGAACCATAGCCTCCAGTGCACCATTTTGAGATTTATCTCAAGTTCATTACAAACAATGTGCTTTGCATGATTTTTTTCTGATAATGTTTTCAGATACTTCATTGTAATTTTATTTTGTCATGTGTCATACACTGTCATTACATTTGGTGAGGATGTTTGTTCAGATTTGAAGTTTAAAGCAATAGTATAAAATGTTGCGTGAAATTTATGTAAAGCCTGTAAGTTAATTTTTGCCAAGAACATGAATAACCTTTGTGCAAAGCCTTTTCCAAAACACCTTCGGTCAGCATTCACATATCTTTGTGCAAGGTATTAATTACTTATGGGACTGGTCAATTGCAAATATTCCTTCCACGTTCAGTGAATATGTAAAAATGATTTTGACCACCAGATGTCAGCAGTGTATTTGTACAAGCTGTAAGTGGTAGAAATCTCATTTGAGGAGATGTGTTTCTTTTGTGTATTACCAATAGAGTTGGCAGATCCTGACACAGACTGTTTTTGATACAGCATTATACCTTGGTTTTTCATAAATAATTAATCATTCCAGTTGTGTAGTGCTGCAACTGCAAAATACAAACTTATTGAGCCATGTTTTGAAAAATAAATTGACCTGCAATCTAGAGGCAAGCTGTTACAATTACAATATGTGATTGTCCCACCAGGAAGATTAATTAGTTTGGAAAAAACATTCTTATTATGGTTGAAGAAAAAGAACTGCTTTCCACAGAATTTGACTTGTCCTTAATCCTATTGAAATAAGCACCTATAGCATACGAGTATACGTGTAAACACCATCCTGACAGTTAAACTATCTATTTCAATGAAACCAATACTTGTATCATTATTCAATAAGCACTTTTTCTGCATTCTCATTGTGACGCTACAATTTAAGTATCTTAGTTAAAATACAAAGGAGCATTACATAGCAATATATTCAAGAATGTTTCAGCAGATTTTCATCAGTGGCATAAATACAAATTAAAGCCTTTACATGAGAATGATAAAACATGTCATTTATTAGCATATAGTAAATAATGGAAAAATGTGAAATTTGAAAGAATTAATCTTCATATCAATCATATTTAAATTATGGAAACAATTTTGAGCTGGAGTCATAGTGGGATTTATGGAACAAGTGTGGAGTTTAAGGCCTGGAGTTTGGGGTCCCATCATTGGCAAGTCCTGGGGTTGGTAGAGCGAAGCCCAAAGGTCGATCCAAAATCTGGAATTTGAGGCCCAGTGTCTGAAGCCCTAGGTTTGTGAGTTTACGAATTCACTGAGGAAATTGGAGGCCTTTAGTCTGTGATTCTGCAGGAAGCTCAGAGGGGGCCTGTCCTGCGGTGGGGGAATATCTGTGTGAATGGATGGGAGTGAGGAAAGGGGTTAGTCTTGCTGTTGCTTCTGTTGTTCTGCTGAACATTGTGGGTATGCTTTGTTGGTGCTGCAAAGTCTGCCAACAAAGTCCTGACGAAGGGTTGCGGCCCAAAACATAAACAGTGCTTCTCCCTATAGATGCTGCCTGGCCTGCTGTGTTCCACCAGCATTCTGTGTGTGTGTGTTGCTTGAATTTCCAGCATCTGCAGATTTCCTCATGTCTGCCGACATTGTTGGTTGTTAATGTATTTTACTGTAGATTTCAATGTACATGTGATAATAAATGAATCAGAATCAAGTGAATGGTCCAATATGTTAGGACAGTTATTATTCACTGTGGTTGTTCTTTCATCTCTTAACCTTTTTTTTCTCTTCAGCTGCATCACTGAGCATGTACCTCTGGAAATGATGCTGTGGAGTGAATACAGAGAGCTCACTTTATACTGATTTTCTTAATGGTGTAATATTTTGAATATGTTTAATCATAGCATACAGAGCAGTACAGTACATTCTACATTGTTATGCCATTCTAACTATATTAGTAATCACATGGCCAACTAAATTAATCCCTTTTGCCTACACAATGTCCATACCTTCCATATCCTGAATATTCATGTGTATCTAAGAGCTGTTGAACATACCTAATGTATTTGTCTCCATTACCACCATGGCAGTGCATTCTAGGCATCCACTACTCACTGAATAAAATGCCGTGCCCCCTTCTATTAAATAGTTCAACCCTTGGGGAAAAAGATACTGGCTATATACTTTATCTATACTTCTCACATTCTTAGAGAGCTGTCAGCCTCTGTCACTCCAGAGGACAGCCCAACTTTGTCCAACCTCTCCTTGTACTATGTGCCCTCTTAACGGCAGCATTCTGATATACCTCTTCTGCACCCTCACCAAAGCCTCCATGTCCTTCCAATAATGGGGTGACCAGAAATGAGGGCAGTACTCTCATAGGATCTCACTGACATCCTTTGCCTTCTAATGCTTGCTCTTTTATCCTTAAGTGTTCCTATCTGCTCCTTAGTTCTCTTGCTTCTGGTGTATATGGGGAATGCCTTGGGATTCTCTTTAATCCTACTTGCAACAAACTTTTCATGGACCCCTCCTGGCTTTCCTAATCCCCCCCCCCCGGATTCTTTTCTGGGTTCTTTATAATCCTCAAGAACTCTGTTAGACTTTACCTTCCTAAACATTACATATGCTTCCTTTTCCTTCTTGACGAAATTCACCATCGTGCTACACATCCAAGATTTCCTGCTCTTGCCATCCTTGTCCTTTGCTACTGTAACATATCTGCCCTGTACTGTGTGCAGCTGGTCTTCAAACAGTCTCCACATGTCAAATGTGTTGTCCAAAAACACCTGTTCCTAATTAACTCTCCCTATTTCCTGCCTAATACATAATTTAACCTATTCCAGTTTAGAACTATTCTGTAAGGTCCTTTCTTATTCTTATCTATAACTACCTTAAAACATAAAGAGTTGTAATCACTGTTCCTCATCTGTTCTCCCTCTGAAAGGCCAGTCACCTGGACAGAATCATTACCCAACACCAGGTCCAGTGTGGCTACTCCTCTTGCTGGGCTATCTACATATTGTATTTTTTTTTAAAACCCTCCTGGATGCATCTAACAAATTCTGCTCCGTCTAAGGAGATCCAATCTGTATGAGAGAAGTTAAAATCACCCACTACAACAACCCTTTGTTTTTAGACCTTTCCCAACTGCCTGCATACCTGTTCCTCAAAATCTCGATGGGTATTGGTGGGTTTTATAGTGATGTGACTGCACCTTTCTTATTTTTGAGTTCTATCCATATGGACTCAGTGGGTGAGCACTCCTTGATGTTCTCTCTGAGTGCAGCTGTGATACTGACTGAGTAATAGTGCAATATCTGCCCATGCTCCTTTACTGCCTCTTCTGTCTTTTCTAAAACATCAAAACCCTAGAACACTCAGCACCCATTCACATTTCAATTTCAACAAAGCTTTCACAACATCCTAGTTCCATATGCTGATCTATCCCCTACCCTTGATACACACACTTAAATCCATCCTTCCCATTGTGTCTCTTGCCTTGACCTTATTTGTTTTTGCTGGTCAGGTCATCTATCTTCTCATTCACTCCACTTTCTGAGCAGTTGCTCGGGTTCCCATCTCTCACCTAACTATTTTAAATTCCCTGAGTAGCACCAGCGAATCTCCCAGCCAGGATATTGGTTCACCTAGTTCTGGTTCAAGTGCAATTGATTCTTGTAAGGTTGCTGCTGCCCCAGAAGAGGTTCCATTGATAAAAGTACATGAAACTGTATCAGTTCCTCAGCCACACGTCCATTTGTTCTATCTGTCTATTCTTGCCAGGCCATTAGGAATAATCCAAAGATGACTGCCTTTGAGATCCTGCATTACAGTCTCTTTTCATAAGTCACTGTACTTACATTATTAATGCCAATGTGCACCATGGCCTCTGGCTGCTCACCATCCACCTTCAAAATGTTCTGCAGCCACAATGAGGATTCCTTGAATCTGGCACCTGGGAGGCACCTGAGAATCTCCTATATGAACTCCTAACTACTGAGTCTCCTGTGACTATTTCTCTGTCTTTCCGTTCTCTGCTGAGCCTCAGAACTGGCCACAGTGTGACTGATGTTGCTGTGCCTTTCATTTGTTGCTGTTTTCTGATGTTGCTGTTCATTTCCTCCTCCCTCAAACTCTCAGCGGTATCCATAGGGGTGTACCTGTTGCTCGGAGGAATGGTCACAGAGGGATCCTGCACTGTTTGTCTATTCCTCTTGTCACTCCTGGTGGCCACCCAACTATCTATAGCCTGTGACCACCTCACTAAAACTCTGTAATGCTTGCAGTCAGCATCCTAGATGATCTTAAGTGCATTCAGCTCCATTTCCTTCATACAATCAGTCAGGAGCTGCATGTGGGTGCAATTCCTACAGATGACGTCATCAGGAACACCAGCAGTCTCCCTAATCTCCCACATCCTGTAAGGAAATGTACCACTGCCCAAACTGACAACCACTTCTGTTCACTCTGCTGACCCACGACTGTGCTGCAACACACAGCTCGAACCATATCATCAAGTTCACCGATGACATAACAGTGGTGGGTCTCATCAGCAAGAACGACGAGTCCGCTTACAGAGAGGAGGTGCAGCGGCTAACGGATTGGTGCAGAGCCGACAACCTGTCTCTTAATGTGAACAAAACAAAAGAGATGGGTTGTTGACTTTAGGAGAGCACAGAGCGACCACTCCCTGCTGAACATCAACGGCTCCTCAGTAGAGATCGTAAACAGCACCAAATTTCGTGGTGTTCACCTGACGGAGAATCTCACCTGGTCCCTCAACACCAGCTCCATTGCAAAGAAAGCCCAGCAGTGTCTCTACTTTTTGCGAAGGCTGAGGAAAGTCCATCTCCCACCCCCCATCCTCATCATATTCTACAGGGATTGTATTGAGAGCATCCTGAGCAACTGCATCACTGCCTGGTTCGGAAATTGCACCATTTTGGATCGCAAGACCCTGCAGCGGATAGTGAGGTCAGCTGAGAAGATCGTCGGGGTCTCTCTTCCTGCCATCACAGACATTTACACTACATGCTGCATCCGCAAAGGAAACAGCATTATGAAGGACCCCATGCACCCCTCATACAATCTCTTCTCCCTCCTGCCGTCTGGGAAAAGGCTCCGAAGCATTTGGGCTCTCACAACCAGACTATGTAACAGTTTCTTCCCCCAAGCTATCAGACTCCTCAATACCCAAAGCCTGGACTGACACCTTGCCCTACTGTCCTGTTTATTATTTATTGTAATGCCTCCACTGTTTTTGTGCACTTTATGCAGTCCAGTGTAGGTCTGTAGTCTAGTGTAGCTTTCTCTTGTGTTTTTTTTTATTACATAGTTCAGTCTAGTTTTTTGTACTGTGTCATGTAACACCATGGTCCTGAAAAAACATTGATTCATTTTTACTATGCACTGTACCAGCAGCTATGGTCAAAATGACAATAAAAGTTGACTTGACTTAACTGCTATAATAGGAACAATACTTCTATGGAAAATTTTATCTGCACCTACCTGCTCATCCTCCTCCCACTGATTGAAGCCTCCAGCTCTTGCTCTCAACCATGGCCATTCCACAAGAGTCTGCTTCTACCTGAAAAAAGAAGAGCTGAACAAACTGAAAATTAACTTTTGAAAAAAAGCTGCTGGCTCCTCCCTTCTGCCCCTCTGCTGCAAATAGCCAAACAAACTTAACTGAACTACAATCCTTCAGCAAATATAAAATTTTCTTGATTCTTTTTGTCTTTATATAATCATCGCATTCTTCATTGAGGGAAAATACTTACGGTATAGTGACATGAGTCAGGGTTTACAATTTGAATAACATGGACGTTTTAATGTGCAGACTGATTATAGCAAGTAATGATACAAGTGTGAGCTTTTAAAGGAGATGTGGTTAAGGTTGAAAGCATGACATCAGTTTCTGTGGTCATTTTAAAGAGAGATTGGAAATGAGCTTTATTAGTCACATGTGCATTGAAATACTGAAGCATGCTGTGAAATGCATTGTTTTGCCACAACAACCAACACAGTCCAAAGATTGAGTTGGAGCAGCCCACAAGTGATGCCATGCTTCTGGCAACTCAAGAAGCCCAACGGTATGCTGTTGGAACGAGGGAGGAAGCCCACATGGTCAAAGGGTGGGTGTACATATTCTTTACAGGCAGTGGTGGGAATTATTAGTGATCACTGGTGCTGTAAAACAACAGCGCTAATTGCCATTGTGCAGTAAATTGTAAATGACTGTGTATGAACTCATTGTTTCATGGGAGTAAATCCTCTGACAGCACCAGTTAAATTTCTGCATGCAGTTAACAGACATGTCAGTCAGTACTGAAAACATACATTCTGGGGTATATCTAAACAATGAAATGCTTACTCTGTGCTTCCTGTAGTTCACTATATTGAGAGCAATATTTAGGTTATTTACTGGAGGATTCAATATATTTGTAAGAAAGGTGTATAAGGTAAGAGGCATTGATCGTGTGGACAGTCAGAGGCTTTTTCCCAGGGCTGAAATGGCTAACATGAGAGAGCACAGTTTTAAGGTGCTTGGAAGAAGGTACAGAGGAGATGTCAGGGGTAAGTTTTCTGTACAGAGAGTGGTGAATACGTGGAATGGGCTGCCAGCAACGGTGGTGGAGGCGGATACGCTAGGGTCTTTTAAGAGACTTTTGAATAGGTACATGGAGGTTAGAAAAATAGAGGGCTAGGGGTAGCCCTAGGTAATTTCTAAAGGAAGTACATGTTTGGCACATCATTGTGGGTCAAAGGGCCTTTATTGTACTGTAGTTTTTCTATGTTTCTGAAGTTGCCTGGTTTCAAACAATAGAATCTTAACAGTTTTCAGGTAATTTGTCGTTTTAAGCTGATGAATGAATTTGTGGGTAAATCCTGAGTTGTTGTTTGCAAAAATTCTTTTAATTTTATATTAATATAAATATCCTGGGTCATATTTATATTTAGAACAATTTAGTGTTAATGAAATTGCAATGCTTTTATAGGACATTGTTATCCTTATAACTGAAATGCAGCGGATTTCAGTTAATTTGGCCATCGGTTAATCAGCGCAGCTGCTTATAATCAAGAAAATAACTGGGATTCCCTTTGTTTATTTGGGATGCCATGCTGCTTATTTGGGGCACAAGACTGTTGTCAAACAGATTCCAGTTAGCATCAGTTACGTGCACTTATGTGGCCATCAGATGCTACAGTGAGCATAAAGAGAACAGTTTTTAAATAGTGTCAGTTATGTGTGTGTTCAAAAAGCAATGCTTTTTGACACTAATAGTTGGCAAGAAATAGGCAGCAAGACAGCTCAGAACAGTTTCGCTCACTGTGATTTCAAAGCATTCAAGCTTGAAGATACCAGAAATGGCCGGGAGTGAAAATAAAATGATTTCACTACTTCAACAAGGTAAGAACTACAAGGAATTTGAAGGTATCAACAATGATCTTGAATGTTACAACAAAAATGAATATTTGGAGGATGCAATTGTCGTTAGCATCGTACGAAGGCAGTCCATTATCTGGACAAGGTGTCTGTGCTGATTTTGTTCATTGTGTACAGTGGATGAATTCTTCTGTCGATAACTATTAAAAACTAATATGGTTTTATAGTACTGTCATGTTATTGGTAGTGTTCTAATTTGTCCTGTTTTAATTTAATTCAGTTCAATTGAAGTTTTAATTGTCATCCAACCAGGCATGAATACTTATGAATGCAGCCAAATGAGGCAGCTTTACTACGGGGTTAAGGTGCTGAAACACTTTACCAACAGTCACACACAAGAACACATTCACAGAATAATAGTCCTGACACACCACCCCCCCCCCCCCCACCGACCCAACCCTCACCCCACCCTGCAAGCCAATGGATCGATGCCCAGTCCTCACACATATGAGTCAACAAACCCAAATAGAATATCAGTAAGGTCCAATGAAGCAGAATATGTATAGTCCAGGACCCCAGCCCTCCGGTATCATCACTCAACTGGCCCCAACACCTGCTAGGTAATACTGTAGCTTAGAGACCCAGTCTTTGCATATACAGGCACATGCAGAATATTAATTAAAAACACAACCACACAAATATAGACATATGTAGACCAGACCCCTCAGTAATTAAAATCTTCATTCGACCATAACTGTGCTGTGCTGCCTCAGGTATGGCTTGGACACCTCTTCCCAGAGCCTTAAAAGCAAGTAACCCCACAGCTTGGGGCCTGAGTCCATTGAGAGCCATCAAAATTTCTGTAGTCATCCACATCATGGCTTGTCTTCTGCCAAACAAAACCCATTTGAGGGCACATATGGAAATGCATAATTTGTTATGTATTTATGTACAGGTATTGATTATAACCAATGTTATGATGACAAACTCTTGTCATCTTCTTCAGGGATGATGCCTAGGTATGTCATATACGCCAAGAAGGTACTAGGTCCTTTTTCTTGTCCGTGAAACTTTGGTTAATTGGGCCAAAATATACTGATCTCAATGTGTCCCAATTAGCTGGAATACACTCTGTTAGATTTTTGTTGCCACAACTAAATTTCTTGGCACAATTTGAATAGGTTCCAAACAAATTTGTGGTGTGTTCAGGTTTTAGTTTTGATCAGAAGATCAGGAGGTTATGTTACAACTTTATAAAATTATGGTTAGGCCACATCTGGAGTATTGCATACAGTTCTAGTTGTCCCATTATGGGAGGAGTGTGTTGAGGCTTTGAAGAGTGTGCAGAAGAGGTCCATCAGATGCTCCCTGGTTTAGAGGCATGTTCTATTAACTGGATAAACTCGGATTGTGTTCTCTGGAGCATCAGAGGCTGAGGGAGATCTGATAGAGGTTTACAAGATTATGAGAGGCATAGATAAAGTGACAGAGAGTATCTGTTTCCCAGGGCTGAAACATCTAATTCCAGAGGGTATGTGTTGAAGGTGAAAGGCAATAAGTTCAAGGAGGATGTGAGGGTTAAGTTTTTTTTTACTCGAGTGGTGGATGCCTGGAATGCGCTACCTGGTATGGTGGTAGAGGCAAATACATCAGAGGCTTTTAAGAGGTGCTTGAATAGGCACATGGAGGGATATAGACATAGTGTAGGTAGGAGGGTGTGGTGAACTATGTGCCTGTCAGGACACGCCCCTGCTGACTGCTCCTGTGGCTCCTCCCACAGGCCCCTGTATAAAGGAGACTTGCGGCCTGAAGATCGGCCTCAGTCTCCAAGACCTTATATGATAGACACTCACTCCCGGTTCCTTCTTCCAGTCAATAAAAGCCGATATCTCGCCTACGTCTCAGTGTGAGTTATTGATGGTGCATCAATTTTATTGACTGGAAGTTTTAAAACATGGAACCCGTTTTGCGTCCGGACCGGTTGGATTTGGACCCTCAAGACCCTGACGCAGCTCTCGCTTTTGAACACTGGCTTGCATGCTTCCAATCGTACTTGGCGGAGCTTCGTGCGACTGAACCCGCCGTTATGCACAGAATCCTACTCTCGAGGGTCTCCTCCAAAGTTTACTCCTTTATCCGGGACCTGCCGACCTACGAAGGGGCACTGGACGCCCTCAAACGACAGTACCTGCGGCCGGTGAACACCGTCTACGCAAGACATCGTTTAGCTACCCGGCAACAGCGGCCTGGAGAATCGTGCGCTGAGTTTCTCCGAGCACTACAGACACTCGTCCGAGCTTGTGACTGCAAGACGCTCACGGCAGAACAGCATGCGGAGCTGCTGGTGCGAGACGCCTTTGTGACGGGACTGAGGTCAGTGTACATGCGCCAGCGACTGCTGGAGAACTCAGATCTTACCTTAAGCTCGGCGATAGAGACGGCCAACGCTCTAGAAGCTGCGCGGCATAACGCCAACGCTGTCCAGTCGCGCGATTCCCCGCCGGTTTCGTGGACTCCTCAGACCCCGCCACCACCGGCTCCCGGGAGCGAATTCGCCAACGCCGCCGCCAGTCGCGATTCCACGCGCTCCCCGACCCAGACCACGGCTGTGGCCCGTCAGAAACTCGTGCTTTGTTATTTCTGTGGCCAAAAGAAACATCCTCGACAACGCTGTCCAGCGCGAGAAGCGACCTGCTCCAGCTGCAGAAAGCGGGGCCATTTCGCCAAGGTCTGTAAGTCTCAACCTCGAGCGGAGTGCAGCGCTGCGGGTGAAACGTGGGGGCCGCCATCTTGCATGCCGGGATGTGGGCGGCCATCTTTGTCGACGTCAGCATGCCCCGCCCCCGACCCTCCGATGCTGACCGGGTACCCCGACGGCGATCCAACTGTGGCCACTGTGACTCTCGACCAAAGCGCCCCACACCAGCTTGCAAGATCCATGATGGACATCCAGGTGGAGGGGCACTGGACTGGATGCCTGTTTGACACGGGCAGCACTGGGAGTTTTATTCACCCGGACACAGTGCAACGCTGCGGACTTGCAACGCGGCCGGTCAGTCGGAGGTTCCATTTGGCCTCTGGGTCGCAGTCCGCAGACATCCGGGCGGGTTGTGTAGCGACTTTGGTGGTGCAAGGCACAGAATATCGGGACTTTGAACTGCTGGTCATGCCTAATCTGTGCGCACCTGTGCTATTGGGGCTGGACTTCCAGAGCCATCTCGAAAGTGTGACTATGGTATATGACGGGCCCCTCCCACCACTCACTGTCAAGAATCCTCAGTTTTGTGGGACTTCTTCACATACCCCGCTACTGACCACACACACACACGGGCACACACATCCCATCCAGAACCAGGCCGACAGCTGCGCTACCGACACTTGCAGCCTCTCCACTCTCAAGATCCCTCCCCCACCGCTGTTCGCCAACCTGACCCCCGACTGTAAACCTGTGGCAACCAAAAGCAGGAGGTACAGCGCGGGGGACCGGGCCTTCATTCAGTCGGAGGTGCAGCGGCTGCTCAGGGAGGGGATCATTGAGCCGAGCACAAGCCCTTGGAGGGCCCAGGTAGTTGTTGTTCGGACTGGGCAGAAAGATAGGATGGTGGTGGACTATAGTCAAACCATCAATAGGTTTACGCAGCTTGACGCATACCCCCTACCCCGCATCGCGGATATGGTCAACCAGATTGCTCAGTATAAGGTGTACTCGACAATAGATCTGAAATCCGCTTATCACCAGCTCCCCATCTGCCCAGAGGACCGCCCCTACACCGCCTTCGAGGCGGGCGGCCGGCTCTATCACTTCCTGCGCGTCCCTTTCGGTGTCACGAATGGTGTCTCTGTCTTCCAGAGGGAAATGGACCGGATGGTGGAGCAGTACCAACTGCAGGCCACATTTCCCTATCTGGATAACATCACCATCTGTGGTCACGACAGGCCAGATCACGACGCCAACCTCCAACGGTTTCTCCAAGTGGCCGCAGCTCTGAACCTTACTTATAACAGGGACAAGTGTGTTTTTGGTACCACCCGCCTTGCTATACTTGGGTATGTCGTGGAAAACGGGGTTATTGGGCCTGATCCCGAACGTATGCGCCCCCTGTTAGAGCTCCCTCTTCCCACCACTCTCAAGGCCCTCAGACGGTGCCTGGGTTTTTTTTCCTATTACGCCCAATGGGTCCCCCATTACGCAGACAAGGCTCGCCCCCTGGTCAAGTCTACCTCGTTTCCCCTCTCTGCTGAGGCCTGCGCGGCCTTCAACTGCATTAAAGCGGACATTGCCAAAGCTACGATGCATGCAGTGGACGAGACCGCTCCCTTCCAAGTGGAGTGTGATGCCTCCGATTTCGCTCTGGCTGCTACCCTTAATCAGGAAGGCAGACCAGTAGCATTCTTTTCTCGCACCCTCCAAGGCTCTGAAATTCGGCACTCCGCGGTGGAGAAAGAAGCCCAGGCCATAGTGGAGGCTGTTAGGCACTGGAGGCACTATCTTGCTGGCAAAAGATTCACCATGCTGACCGACCAGCGCTCGGTTGCGTTCCTGTTCAGCAACCAACAGCGGGGCAAGATCAAAAATGATAAGATTTTGCGGTGGAGGATAGAACTCTCCGCCTACACCTATGATATCCTGTACCGGCCTGGCAGACTCAATGAGCCCCCTGATGCCCTATCCCGGGGAACATGTGCTAGCACACAGCTCTACCAGCTGTACGCCCTTCATGCACAACTTTGCCATCCGGGGGTCACCCAATTTTACCATTTTGTGAAAGCTCGGAACCTGCCGTACTCCCTGGAGGACATCAGGACGATGACCAGGGACTGCCAAATTTGCGCCGAGTGCAAACCGCACTTCTACTGTCCTGACACGGCACAACTTGTCAAGGCCACCCGCCCTTTTGAACGCCTGAGTGTTGACTTTAAGGGCCCCCTTCCCTCCACTGACCGCAATGTCTATTTTCTCAGTGTTATTGACGAGTTCTCACGGTTCCCCTTTGCCATCCCCTGCCCCGACACCACTGCCACGTCCGTCATAAAAGCCCTGCGCCAGCTCTTCACTCTGTTCGGGTATCCCTGCTATATCCACAGTGATAGAGGGTCCTCCTTTATGAGTGAGGAGCTGCGCCAGTACTTGCTAGCTAGGGGCATTGCTACCAGTCGGACCACGAGTTATAATCCCCGGGGTAATGGCCAGGTGGAGCGGGAGAATGCCACAGTGTGGAAGGCCACACTTTTAGCCCTTAAGTCAAAAGGGTTGCCGGTCTCTCGATGGCAGGAGGTCCTCCCTGAGGCACTGCACTCTATCCGCTCTCTGTTATGTACGTCCACCAATGCCACCCCTCGCGAACGCCTATTCTCTTTTCCCAGGAAGTCTGTCACTGGGACCACCCTACCAGTTTGGCTGACGTCCCCGGGGCCAGTGCTGCTCCGGAAACATGTGAGGAGCAATAAATACTCCCCGCTGGTGGAGAGGGTTCACCTTCTACATGCGAACCCCCAGTATGCTTACGTGGTCTTACCTGATGGGCGGGAGGACACGGTCTCCATCCGCGACCTGGCACCCGCAGGTGCAGCAGACCACTACCCTGAAGGCTCTCCGGTGACTGTGAACCCTGCACCAGAGTTGACACCGTGCTCACCAGGCCCTACACAGACTCCTCACGACACTTGTATACCGGGCGTTTCGTACGCATTTATACCAGGCGCCTCGCACATGCATGAGGGATCACCGGCGCCTAGTGGGCAAGAACAAGCGCAACCTCCGTCCCCTGTGCAATCACCAATGTTGCCGGCATCTATGCGATCACAGCCGGTGCTACGTAGATCGCAGCGACAGATTCGACCGCCTGATCGGCTTGACTTGTAAGAACCTTCGCTACATGAGGACTTTTTCAAACGAAAGGGGGGTGAATGTGGTGAACTATGTGCCTGTCGGGACACGCCCCTGCTGACTGCTCCTGTGGCTCCTCCCACAGGCCCCTGTATAAAGGAGACCTGCGGCCTGAAGCTCGGCCTCAGTCTCCAAGACCTTGTATGATAGACACTCACTCCTGGTTCCTTCTTCCAGTCAATAAAAGCCGATATCTCGCCTACGTCTCAGTGTGAGTTATTGATGGTGCATCAGAGGGATTAGTGTTGGATCATTTTTACTTTGCTCTTTAGTAATTTGGCACAACATTATGGGCAGAATGGCCTAGTCCTGTGCTGTACTCTTCTTATATTCAAGAAACAATTTAACATGGGCCTCTTGAACAAAGAAACTTATAGATCTGTGGGTTGTTGATTTTTGAACTACATTCCTGAAATGAGGTTAAATGAATGAATAACATCCATTTTTAATGGCATTTTGACTTCTTGTGTTGCTAAGGAAATTTTTTGCAGCCTAATTATTAATGTGTACTTTTACCCCAGTCTTAAGAGGGTCATTTGGATTTGATAGAGAAACATCCCCACCAAGAAAAAAAAAGGATTAATAGATTTAATGAATGTTTGTATAATGGTATTTTAAACAGCATTAACAATAATAGTCCAGAGGGAAAGCAGAGAGAAAAATCAATGCAGGATTCAGTCTTGTAATCCATTGAACAATTGATCTCAGACTCTGACTTGCAAATGTTCCTCAATTAACTGTGAATCTCTGAGATGAAATTATTTTGTTAACGATTATACTTTGTGTTATTCGAAGTTGTAATTTTATTTAAGGCCACAATGTATTTCATTGCAGTAGGACAGGTGGTTAAGGTGACACATAGGATGCCTTTGAGCAAGGAGATGATGATTAAACCATGTACAACAGGATTTAGGCTTCAGCTGAAATACTGTATTCAGTTCTGGTCACTACACAAAAGGAAGGATGTGATTGCATAAGAAAGAGAACAGAGGAGATTCACCTGGGATGTTACCCAGGATGGGAGATTTCAGTTATAAAATGAGACTGCATAGCTGGGTTTGTTTTGTTGACACCAGAATGGAGAAGGCTGAGCGAGGAACTTTAGAACTATACAATATTGCAGGGGTAAAGATAGTTTGCATAGTGAAAAACTTTTACCTTTGAGCAGATGTGCCATAACAAGGAGGCACAGTAGTAGATTTAGGGAGTAGGATTTGGGGAAGGATATTTTTCTACTAGTTGAAACCTGGAACACAGTGGCTTTACTTTTATTGTCACCAAACAATTGATACTAGAACATACAATCATCCAGTGATGTTTGATTCTGCGCTTCACGGCTGAGGTGGAAGCAAGTACTGTAACAACATTTAAGAAGTATTTATGAATACTTTAAAAGTGGCATGGAAGGCTACAGCTGAGTGTTGGAAAATGATGCTAGTTCTGATGGATAGTTGATACCTGACATGTCGGTGTGGGCCTGTTTCTATGCTAATGACTGGCTTTTACTGTTTGTTTTTAAAATAGCACAGTAATTCAACTTTGGCGTTGAGAAATGCTGTTATATGATAAACTAGTACAAAAATGTTCCTCCCATTTGAACATTGGGGAAATTGCAGAAATTTGAATTTGTTTCTCCTATACAACAAACTCATTAAAGCTTTGTTCAATCTCAGAGATGTAGTCCCTATTCAATATAACTTTGTTGTTGCATGCTTTTGTTACTTTTCATTTCAAGATTAATTAACCAACTTCATCTGTCGAAGTGTCTTATTGATTCATTGTTGAACCAGAAATATGGTAGTCTCAGATGGTTAATGAATTGTTTTCTTGTGTTTGTGTTGCAGCAATTGAAAGAATGCTGATGTTTTTGATTCTCTTTCTGCACTTTATAAAATCTCAGTGAGCATTTGAAGAATAGTTGGGCAGAACTATGGAGCAAGCGCATGGCCTGCTATTAAATGAGGAGTTCTATAGTAAACTCAGCGAATCAAAGAAACCAGAGTTCATTTTTGAATGGCTTCAATTCTTACAGAAACTTCTGGTGGCTGCCAATAAGGTAAACCATGAAATATTCTTAAAGTTGTGAACATGTCCTTGTTTATGTAATGTCACTTTCTGAATATTTGGGTAGAACTGTTTTATCCGAAAGAGAAAATTTTGGTTACCTAAAAACTTTGAGATCATGAGAATATTCCAAAACATAGGAATCAATTTGCAACCTCTGATCTGAAGGGTGCTAAGATTTTGCTGTAATCTGTTTTTATAGAAGTTGGTTAAGAGTGGAATGTTGATTATTGCACTAGGAATTCTGGATAGGTACAAATAAGGTGTCTTGGGGAAAATGGGGCTATTAAAGAGTGAGTGAATCTGGAAGAGTCTGTGTTAAAATAATTTAAGCCCAGCAATGTGCCGAACAAATCTCTACTATCCCCATAGCTGTTTCAACAACGCAATGATGAAGGGAGAGGTAAAATTAGGTTAAGGGATAAGTAAATAGGGGGATGGATTGGGGTACAATGATTGGCTTATGATCAATTGTATTATGTTGCTGGACAGCCAAAAAAGGAACCTTACCCAGCAACAGGTGACATACCAGACATTGTTTGCTAATAGTGTTAGTTATAGGTCCAAATAAGGAATTATTTGGTCACACAAAGCATTTTGAGGTATAACATAACTAAGTAGGGGAAGGATGGCATAGGGGGAGGTGTCGACATGAGGAACTGAGGTTGTATCCAACGTTCCTGGCCTTGTATTTTAACTGCCATCGGCATCTGCAGTAGTATCTGGAATGGTCCTTTCCACCAGGGTCCAAGTTTGGGACGCTCCCAATCCCAATATCAGACCAAGGAAAGCACACATGGCTTTCAGCGTAGTGGATGGGGGGGGGGGGGGAGGGGGCCGCAAGAATCAGGGTTACCCTTTCAGGAGTGAGTTGCTTTCGGTTGCACTTAAAGAGTTCCCAGAAATGTCATTTGCCATTGGACTCTCTGTACCTTTTGGGGCAGGAGTACATAACCCCATGAGTGCAGGGCATTCAGGAGTGTATTGGTGTCCTGCTTATTTGCTGTTTCTGACGGGCTTGCCAGTAGGAGGTCGTCTACATACTGAATTACTGTAGAGCCCCCACAAAATTGTAAATCTCTAAGCCGCCAATGCAAATTCTGCAAGAAAATGGTGAGAGAGTGCACGAACCCTTGGGGTAACCTAGTCCAAGTGTACTGCTGATCTTGAAAGGTACATGCAAAAAGGTATTGCGACTCAGGAGTCAGGGGATCGCAAAAACTGCATGCTGCAGATCTACTATGGTAAAGACCTGAGAGTTCAATGGAATATTACTTAAAATTGTAGCAGGATTAGGGACTACCAGATGTATCGGCTGCACAATTTCATTAATCTTACGGAGGTCCTGTACTAACTGCCTCTCTGGCCTTTCTGGTTTTGTAACTGGCAAGATAGGAGTATTGCAAGGAGACTGGCATGGGACTAGAATGCCCTGCTTACAGAAGGATTCTATGAGATGGGTGATGCCGTCAACCACCTCCTACCAGAAAATTCCGCCTATGTCGTGGTTTCCTGGTCCTTGGCTAGTTATTACCCTTCCGCTGCCTCAACTGTCCCCTCGTGTGGGTGGCACTGGGCTTGGTGGGGGTGAATTGGGATTACCCTGGGGTGACCGCTTAGGTGGAGCATACGGGGGTGGCGATGTAGTGGGCTGGGGTCGCCAGGCTTCCTCCCCCTCTGTCTCATTATCATCAAAAAGCATGGGCAGTCCAGACAGGTCAAGAGGTACCTCAGTTTTACCTTTGCCGGCTTCACCTTTACTTTGTTGCTTATCCTTAACCGGCCTATCTTTCTTCTCCCTATTCTGTTTTCCCTTATTCGTATCATAATCCTCGCACAGTCCTTTTAGTGTCTCCCACGATTTCAAATTTCCTTCATTATCACATACACTAATCCCTCTTCAACGTGCATTATGCTCCCAACTGCTTTGCTTAGAACTATTATTTAATTCTTTGGCTGTTTTTCTCCAATTGGACATTAAAACCTTCCATTTTTGTCCAGCACTACGTTTCCAAATTACTTCCTCTGCCTTCAGACATTTATCTAAGTCCCAGGTTCCACCCAAAGGCTAAATTTCACTTCCCATTTCTTATTTAGGCATGCCAATAATCTTCAGTAATCATTTTCTCTTTCAGGGTCATCTCTGCATTTTTAAAATATTGGCATGTTATTCCAGGACTTATCAAATGCTTGCCCCATGCTTCTTAATCGAGTGGGTCAGCCACCTCCTTTTCTCACATCCACTTCAGGGTCCTGACCTTCATGTGGGGGATTTCCTCCCCTTAACAACCGGTCTAAGGCTGGATTCTGATAATTCAGAGTGTGGCTTTACCATTATATAACCTACAACCCCCATTCCCCGGTAATCTTGTGCCATGTCTCTCTGCATCCACTTCAGGGTCCTGACCTTCACGTGGGGGATTTCCCTCCCTTAACAACCGGTCTAAAGCAGACTTGAGACAGGCAAATTATCATAAGCATACCCCAAAGCGTATTTACAACATCCGGATAGACTGCAGGAGAGAGCCACTTCTCCTGCGTTTGGCCAAACTTCCGTTCTGTCCCATGCTAGTCAATTTACTGTGCTACGCACCCTGCCCCCCCCCCCCCCCGCCAATTAAGGTGCTTACCAGCTTCAAATGTAATAAGTAACTGCCACTAACCCACTGCCCAATTCTCTGCGACACACCCAAAGAAAAATGTAATAGATCACCGTTAATGATCCGCTGCCCAATTCTTCAGCACGCACAGACTTTAATTCTCACAATACCTCACAACCTTAAATACTGACAATATCTCGTCGGGCCCTCTGTTACCCCGATACCTCATAAACTTTAATACTCACAATACCTTGTTGGGCTCTCTGTTACCCCAATACCTCATAAACTAACGCCATCTCTCAGGAATACCTCACCTCGGACTCCTGGCTGGCTCGCCAAATTGTCAAAGCCGGATCGACCCGATGCAATAATGCAAGGTATCATGAATTCAATAAAACCAGCGATACTTAGTCAAGCTTCACTTCTTATTCATAGCATGCTATGCGGAAATTACAGACTGATCAAAGAGATATTCTGAGCATTCCACCCTGACTTACAATTCTGCACAATGTATAACATTGATCATTACAGGAAATATTATAATTACATGAGTTAATACAGTTTTAGAATAGTTTCGATCAGATGCTAAGATGCAAATAGATGTAAAATCATTATTGGTTAGTTATAATTATTTCTGCCAAGGCTAGCATGGATACAACCTCAGTTCCTCATGTTGATATCTCCCCCTACGCCATCCTTCCCCCATTTAGTTATGTTATACCTCAAAAATCTTTGTGTGACCAGATAATTTCTTATTTGGACCTATGTCTAACACTATTAGGGAACAATGTCTGGTATGTCACCTGTTGCTGGGCAAGGTTCCCTTTTTGGCTGTCCAGCAACATGTGGTACCTATAATACAATTGATTATAAGCTAATCATTGTTCCCCCAATCCATCCCCCTATTTACCTATCCGTTTACCTAATTTTACCTCTCCCTTCATCAACAAGAGATTCTGTAGTTGCTGGAAATCCAGAGGAACAAGCACAACATGCTGGAGGAACTTGGCAGGTTAGGCAGCATTTATGAAGAGGAATGAATTGTCAATGTTTTGGGCCAACACCTTCATCTGCACTGGAAGGAAGCCAAAATAAGATGTTGGTGGTGGGGGGCTGGGAAGAGTAAAAGATGGAAAGTGATAGGGAAAGCTAGATGAGGGGAGATGATGTGATAGGTGGAAAAGGTAATAGGCTGAAAAAGAAGGAATCTGTTCAGAGAGGAGATTGGATTATGGGAGAAAGGGAAGGAGGTAGGACACCAGAGGGAGATGATAAGCAAGTGAGGAAAAGAGAATGGGTAAGAAGGGGGCCAAAATGGGGAATAGAAGAAAAGAAGAGGACAAATTATCAGAAGTTAGAGTAATTGATGTTTATGCCATCAGTTTGGAAGCTACTAGATGGAATTTGAGATGCTGCTCCTCCAACTTCAGTGCAGCTCATCACGATAGTAGAAGAGGCCATGGACTGACATGCTAGAATGGGACATGGCATTAAAATGGGCGGCCGATAGGAAAGCCCATCTTTTGTGGAACAAAGGTTCTTTTTCAACACCTTGATTGACCTACCTCATCTGGCAGTGTGTTCTATACACCAGTCAGCTCTGTATGCATTTACCGATAAAGGCAAACATATCAAATGCCTTTTCTCACTCCCCTGTCCACCTGTGCCTTCGCTTTCAGAAAGCTATAGACTTGGACCCAATGAAGATCTATTTATATATCCTTCTATTATTGTATATCCTTTCAGAATTTAACTTCCCAAACAATCTACTTTTTTGCTGTCATGTACAATCCTTATCAATTATTGGGTTGTCTGCAAACTTACTCCATTACAAACAACAAAGTTTCCAGCATTGATCCCTGTAGTACACCATTTGTTATAGATTGCCATTTTGAGAAGCATCCATCCGCCACAGCCCTTTGCCTCCTTTCAAGCAACCAACTTTAGATCCAGTTCATTAACACACTTCAGATCCCTTGTGCCTTAACCTTCTGGACTAGCCTACCAATTGTAGTCTTGTCAACATCCATATAGACAAAGGCTGCGGTCCTGCAGTCATTAATTTTCTTGTTTACCTTTTCAAAATATGCGGTTAGATTTGTGAGAGATGATCTGCACAAAATCATGCTGACTTCTAATTAGTCCTTTGCAAGTGAACATAAATCCCACCCATGAGAATTTTCTTGAACAGTTACTGATTTAAGGCTCACCAACCTGTCATCTCCAGGATTATGGTGACTGCCCTTTTTGAACAAAGACACAACCTCTCAGCTTCTGGGACCTCACTAGTGAAGGCATAATAATCTCTAATGAGCTCCAATGCCAATAGCACTAGCACTTACACGTTCCTGATCTACAGTGCCTTACAAAAGCCTTGGGCACATATTCTGTATATATCTAGGCTAGCTAAGACATTTGCACAGTTCTATATATTATGTCTTTCCAGTTACCAAATAATGCTTAATCCTGCTGAGATAACTCAAAGCTAAATACTCTTAGTTCTGTTTCCCAACCACCTTCCTATTTCAACCAGTATATTGTTTAAGTCTTGGGCACAGTGATGTACATATGCTCTGGAATATCATCACACCCCTCCCATAACACTACAGCTTCGCTACCCTTCTTCCCGGTGAATACTAACTTAGGATCACACTTTACCTTTAAAGATCAGTGTGGTAATCATTAAGGAAAAGAACATGTAAGTTGGTGAGTTCAGGAAAGAGAACAACGGTATCTTGAAGCATATCAACTTGACAAATGAGGTGTTGGCATTCTTGAACTGAATCAAAATAGATCGATTCCTGGGTCTTACCAGAGGTATTCTAGTATATTGTGGGAAGAAAAGGAGATTCCTGGGGCCCTGGCAGAGATTTCTGTTTCTTCATTAATGTCTAGTAATGTACTAGAAGATGATTGATGTTGGTCCTTTATTTAAGAATGATTGCATGGACAAGTCAGGGACTGACAAGCCAGTGAGCCTTACAACATTGGTGGAAGTTTGATTCCATGCAGTGCCTGTACCTATGAGAATTCTAATTAAAGAATATATTCAAAATGGTGGTAAAAAGCTGAAGTGGAGATGCGAAGGGGTTTAGAAATGTTACATTCAATTACGTTTTCCTACTATTTCAATGTATGATTTAAATTGAAGCTGAAATGAAAAGGTAATGAAATTACATGCTGTGCCATCAATGATTTCACAGAGCTTCCCTTTCTCAACATAAGAAACAATAGTTCACATATGATGTTTTGAATACCTCTCCACTGATATGATATTGTAATTCGATCTCCCATAGGAGTGTTTTTAATCAGGAAGTGTTTAAAGGATTGGCAGAGATCTTCTAAAAGTTTTCTGCATTCTTTCATGTGATGCTGGTGGTATTGGGCGTATTAGTATTTATTCTTCATCCTTGTTGTTCAGTCACTGGAGGACAATTAAACATAAATTTCATTGCAGTGGGACTGGAAGGACAGACAGACCAGCATCCGCAAGATCAGCAGGTTTCCAGGCAGACCAAAGATCAGTGAATCAAATGAGAATTGATGATAATCTAGTAGTTTTCTGGTTGACATAAGGGGGGGGGTAACATCACTTTATTGAAGAGTTTTTTTTAAAACTGATTTCAAATTCCCTGGTGACATACTTCAAGATGATCTTCCAGGCTTCTGGATTATTAGATAGCTTGTCTGTTTTGTGGAAGGCAATGTGCTCTCTTTGGCGAAAAGCCTGCAATTGAAGCTTTTGGCTTCAGTTGGCTATTTTAAGATTAGTTGCTATTTTTGTTTACTCTCAAGCACCAAGACACCACAGTGTTTCTGATTGTGTTGCAGTTGAAGAATTGCATTATCTTTCTCAGAATCGAACACTTAATTGAGATGGTCTAAAGTCAGAATTTGAGCACATTAGATCTGTTGTGTTTTGCAAAAAGAAACAAAATTATATTTGAGTCTCTATCCAAGTAGTTGGGAAATGATATTCTAGATATTTTGTGGGCACTGAAAACTCTGGATTCTGATTGGATTCTGGCTCCGTGGCTCGATGGCCATTGCTATTTGCCAATTTTTTTGTAAATGCAGAATTTCAGTTTGGTATGGTTGTGCAACAATGTTGCATTCATAAATGTTGCATAAATTAATTTGGAGAAACATGCTAAAATTTTAAGAGGCCCGCTGAGGGAAAATATAAATAGTTGTTTTCATGTAGCAGTTTTTTCCGGGAACCCTTTCTTTTCAGACTGATATCAAAGAGAAGCAAAAGACATTGGTGGAACAACTGACAGCCTTGTTGGAGAGCTCACCAGGACCACCTGCCCGCAAACTGATTGCAAAGAACCTGGCCTTGTTATATAGTATTGGTGATACCTTTTCTGTGTACCAAACTATTGACAAATGCAATGAGATAATCAGGAGTAAGGATGACTCGCCAAGCTACTTGCCTACTAGACTGTAAGTAATTTTTTTTGTGTAGATGGCATGAAGATTATGGTGATTTCACATTTGTTAGTAACATTGTAATAACATAATTTAAATGACAGTGACTGAAATGGAAAAACCACTAATTTTGTGTTAAGTGAATTGGTGAATGTACTATATTCTGGTGACAGGATACCGAATCTGAGACTGTTTTCTATATATTTCCCCCTGAAATTTCACATCCTTTATCTAGATGTTTTAATGCATATGATATAGATAGAATCCATTGAGGAGATCCTTTGCTCAGGCATTCTCTCTGGTGTAAGCATATGTTTCTGTGATGGTGGAAGGTCTTGGTTACAGATAAACTTCCTACATATTGATTGCACAGCAGTTGTGCACAGCACAAAAGTAGATTTTTTATAAGTTTCCTGGTCTGTTCTATCTGTCAGCTCGACTTTACCCAATACAGTAAAATCTAGTTCTACTGTTGGAATTTTCAGCAGTTCTGATGGTTAGATGTTTTGGCTTACTGGATATTGGTGGTTGCAATCTCTGCCATCTGGCACCATCAAAGTCCCAGAATGGTGGATTGACGAAGTTTACTGTACCATGCACTCTTTCCTGTCTAATGCAAACCTCCCAATTCTAAGTAAAGCACATTTCCAGTAGCAAACTTGGTGATCTATAAGAGGCAGATATAAGAGGCCATTAAGTTGGCCTGAAAGCAACCATCATTGGCCATTGTGAAAACCGGAAAGTGGACTTCAGTGGTTATGGAGATGACATTGTATTGCACAGGGAAGTTTTTGACCTCAGGTCTCAATTCACCAATGTTTAGATCTGAACAGAAGCATTCCGAGCTGCATGTTATTGAAAAGTGCTAGATAACCATTCCCAGCACATATGAGATGCAAATACTTCTCTCCTGGACTTAAATTTAAATTTTACTTGTGGTTTGCATATATTAAATTGACATCTGACATACCACCTCAGAGATTAGGTCAAAATCTCCAGTTAGATATCTGACCTGCTGAAAAAGAAATGAAACATTTTAAATATTTGGGTGTTGTAAGCTTTGCATGCATTTGTAAAACAAACACTTGTGGATTTTCTGTGAATGGCTTGGAGTGTTGCCCATATAATTTTCCATTTCCTCAGCCTTAAGGACTATAGTCATGCTTGCTGCCTTTTCATTGAGTTACATAGCACAGAAGGCAGCGCTTTGGGCAAAATTGTCCATTCCAGACATTGTACTTACCTGAGTTTGTCCTGATTTCCTGCATTTGGTCCATATCCCTGTAAACCAGTCCTATCCATGAACTTGTCCAAATCTCTTTTGAATGTTGTTAATGTATCCACCTCTCCAGCTTCATCTCGCAGCTAGCTCCTTATACATATCACCCTCTGTTGGAAAAACTTGTCCCTCAGGTCTCCTTAAAATTTTCTCCTCTCACTTTAAACCTGTGCCTCTCATTTTAGACAGGCCTGTACTGGGAAAAGATGGTGACCATTCACCTTATCAAAACTTCTCATGAGTTTTTATAAATTTCTATAAAATTTAGTTTTAAAAAAAAGTCTACCTGCCATTCAGAGGGAGGCTTGCTTAAAAATTATAATTGGAGATGATGAAATGAACTGCAGATCCTGAAAAATCTAAAATCGCTGAAAATATGAAGTAGTTTGGACAATGTCTGCACAAATACCAACAGAGTTAACATTGTAGATCAATGATCACTCAGCAGTTTGGATGCAAGATGGAGAAGTTGAAGTGGTAGATCCATTTTTAAATTCACTATGGCTGGCTGACATGCTGTATTTTTCCAGAACTTTCAGTTTCATTTGTGATGTTGAGGTTGTTAAGAGAAGGCAGTAAGGAAGAGTTGGAGCAGTGAGGAGTTGGGCGGGGAATTTTGTAGCACTGACTAAACTTGACAGGAAAGAACAAGTGGAATCACAAAGAAGACACATGTGCCTGTATTTCATTATGTACATGTGGAGATTTGGGGTGTCACTAAAGACCCTTGCAAATTTCTATAGATGTTCAGTGGAGAGCATCCTCACTAGTTGCAACATGGCCTGGTATGGAGCCTCCAGTACACAGGATCTCAAGAAGTTATGGAGGGTTATAAACTCCATCATGGACACACCTCTGCCATCAGATTTCTGATTGATCCATAAACACTACCTTACTATTTTTGCACTATTTATTTTATTATTTGTAGTAATTTTGTCCTTGCACTGTACTGCTGCAAAACAAATTCCATGTATTATGTAAGTGATAAATCTGATTCTGCAGTGAAGACTTTGGTATATAAAACTTTAAACATCGTGACACAGCAGTATTTTTGTGTAGTGCATAATCAAAGCAAAAAAGTAAAAAGTAGCCTAGAAAGAGGGTAGGTTACTAGCTTATTACTCTTTTATTGAAATAGGGGTACTCTGCATATATGCTGAATATGAAAAAATGGTTCTTGCTAGTATTTGTATTTCAGACCCTATATTATGGGTTGTATCATGACATTTTCATGCACAGTTCTATTTGGTAGGTCAGTTGAACAATTTCATTGAGTAGTCAGCCCAGTTGTCCATGCTGATGAAGAAGCTCATCTACTCGTTTGCCTCTATCCCTCTAAACTTGCTTTTCAAAGTATTATTTAAATGTTGTTATTGTATTCATCTCAACTATTTGTTCAGTCAGTTTGTTCCATATTGGCACCATTCTCCATGTGAAGAAATTGCACCTTGGATCCTTTTGAAATCCTTCTCCTTTCACCTTAAACCTGTGCCCTAGGTTTGGACTTCCCTACTCTTGGGCAGAAGACTGCATGCATTCACCCTATCTTTGCCTCTATAATGTCACCAACGGTCTCCTGCACTCCAAGGAAAAAAGGAAATTAATTTATTATCATCATGTGTACTGAGGTATAGTGAATAATTTTGTTTTGCATGCTATCCATACTGATTATTTCATCAACACAGACAAAATGATGGAGGAACTTGGCAGGCCAGGCAGCATCGATGGAAAAGAATACAGTCAACTGCCCTGCCGAAGGGTTTCAGCCTGAAATGTCAACTGTACTCTTTTTCTAGATGCTGCCTGGCCTACTGAATGCCTCCAGCATTTTGAGTGTGTTGATTTCCAGCAGCTGCAGATTTTCATCACATTAATACATTAGGAATGTGCTGAGTGGTTGTGTGGAGTTATCCACTGCATTTTCAATCTCAGTCTTAGCCTGGAAAGGGCCCCAAATTGTGTGGAAAACATCATGTGTCGTCCCAGTACTCAAGAAGGCCTGACCAAAAGTCCAATGGCCCTAGCTCATACATGAAGACCCTAGAGGGGTTGGTCCTGGCTCACCTCTGACCCCTGGTCAGATCAGCCCTCGATCCCCTGCAGTTTGCTAACCAGGAGCACATTGGAGTTGATGATACTGTCATCTACCTGCTGAACAGAGCCTTCTCCCATTTGGATAAGCAGGATAGCACAGTGAGGATCATGTGTTTTCAATACCACACAGCCCTCATTGCTGGAGGAAAAGCTCTGTTCAATAGAGGATGGCACTTCAGTTGCATCCTGGATAATGGACTGCCTGACGGGCAGACACCAGTTTGTGCAGCTTCAGAGCTGTGTGTCGAGCATGGCTGTAAGCAGCACTGGGGCCCCACAGTGGGCTGTATTGGGCTTCCTTATTGTTTAACCTGTATACCTCATACTTTACAACACTGAGTCATGTCATCTGCAGCAATTCGCTGATGAGTCAGCAATAGTTGGGTGTATAAAAGGAGAATGGGAGGATGAATCCTGGGCCCGAGAGGAGGTCTTTGTCAAATGGTGCAAGCTGAATCATCTGCTGCAGCTCAATATCAGTAAGACAAAGGAGATGGTGATGGACTTTAGGAACACCAAGCCTGCATTACTCCCTGTTACTATTGGTGGTGAAGACATGGATGTGGTGAGAGCCTACAACTACCTGGGGTGTGCAACTGGATGACAGGCTTGAGTGGAACACTGACACAGAGACTGTGTACAACAAGAGCCAGAGTTGTCTCTACTTCCTAAAGATACTGAGGTCCTTTGTAGTATGCAGGCCTCTCCTTGATATATTCTACCAGCCTGTTGTCGCCAGTACGGTCTTCTGTGTGGTGGTGTGCTGGGGCAATGGCATCAACACAGGTGGCTCAATAAACTAATTAGAAAGGCTGGCTCTGTTTATAGGAGTCAAACTGGACATACTGGAAGCTGTGGTAGAACAAAGGACTCTTCGGAAAATCCTGACAATTCTGGACAATGTTTCTCACCCTCTGCATGCCACCTTGGCTGAACAGAAGAGCTTTTTCAGTAATAGGCTAAGACAACTGCGCTGCTCCAAAGAGCACTGTATGAAGTCATCCTTACTCTTAGCCGTTAGGCTGTATAATGAGTCAACAGCCTGCGAAGTGATGACCCCCACCCCCTGGTAGACTTTTATTAATCTCTGTTTACCACACCCTGCTATTGCTATTACAGACACCCTGTGCAATACTATTATTGCTTCTTATCTGGACCTGTGTGAATGTGCACCATTACTGTATAATATTACGGTAACTCTTGCACTACCATCTTATCAATGTGAACTTGGAAATCTTGTAAATCTTGTCATCTTATTTTCACGGTAACATTTTTTATTCTTACCTATAATATTTGTACATCTGTGCACTTGTAATGCAATTGTGACTCTGTGATTTCCTTTTTGGGATCGATAAAGTAAATCTTATCTATCTATCAAGGTATTACAAGTCAAAAGGAAAAACATTGGAGAATTAAGTGTTAGAGAATACACTCTTTGCTAGCCGAACATCTATAACTCAGGCCCTCGAGTCTTAGCAGCATTCTTGTTGAGCTTCCTTACACTCATTCCCATTTCATGATATCTTTCCTACCGTAACCAAAATTGTACACAATACTACAGGTACAGCCTCACCAACATCTTGTACAAATGCAACATAATGTTACAGCTCCTACAGTCATTGCCCTGGCTGATAAAGGACAGCAAGCTAAATGCCTTTTTCATCACACTGTCTACCTGTGATGCCACTTCTGGTGATCTAAATTAGTAAATTGGTTTATTGTTGTCACATGTACTGAGGAACAGTGAAAAACTTGTACTGAAGTGATCTGTATCTACATACAACAGTGTATTGAGTTAGTACAAGGTAAAACAATAACAGAGTACAAAATTAAATGCTGAAGTAGAGAGATTGTAGTACAGGTAGACAATAAGGTGCAAGGTCACAGATGAAGTAGATTGTGAGGTCAAGGATACTATCTTCTTATATTTCAAGGTCCCTCTGTACTACAACATTCTGCGGGGCCTGACTATTCACAGTGAAAATCGTGGTTTGACTTTACAAAATGCAACACCTTACAATTAACTGAATTGAATGTTATCTCACATTCCTCAGTCCATTTAACTTGCTGATGAAGATCATCTGGTAATTTTTGATAAGCTTCTTTATCAACAATGCTAAATTTATTATTATCAGCAAACTCACGAACCATACTTCATACATTCTCATCCAAATCCTTTACATATATAAATGCTGAACAGCAGAAGCCCCAGCACTGAAACTGGTGGTGCACACAGGCCTACAGTACTTGATCTTCTGCATAATATTCAATGATTTATTGTGGCTTTGCATCTAATAATGTAAGTTACTCATCAACTTTCCCTTCTCCTAAGGTGTTCTGCTGATTCAGATTGTCCAAGTAATTTACCTTTTGAATCTTCTTATTTTGTAGAAATAATATTTGTTAAAGGAATAATTTTCAGCAGATGTGACAGACTAACAATTTTCTCTCAAATACTGTAATTTTTAATATAGTATTCCTGTTTCAGTTGATGCATTTGTTCCAATGGTTTGTTCTTGTTTTGCAGAGCTGCTGTTGCTTGTTTGGGAGCCCTGTATGAACAGCTGGGACGAATGCTGGGGAATACACACACAAACACTGTGGGAAACTTGTTGAAAGCTATGAAAAGTGCTGAGGTAGGATACTTCATATCAAAATCTCTTATAAAACAGCTGATAGTCATGTTCACAGTCAATATAATTTTGCATTTGGGAAATTTTATTTCTTTTGATGAATTGACAATTCTTGATGTATAATTTTGACTTTCTAATATTGACTAATTTGTTCAGAGTTCCAAGAATGCTGAGCCTCCATTAAGTTGAGGAAGTGTACTGTTTTTGTTAGCTTTGACACTGTATGATCTTTAACATCTGGCATGGTTTGTGATCTAGTCTCAAGGGCGCTATGAGATAATGCTGAGTTTACAGAAGGTGCTGCTGGGACAAGGAGTTGCTGCTGTGCCATGTCACAGAGATATCTATAAAGCTGCTCGCTCATGTTTGACAGATCGATCAATGGCTGTCCGTTGTGCTGCAGCAAAGGTATGTATGTGTTCTGTGCTCATTCACTTTCAGACATACAGTATACTATTAAATGAAGTGCTCTGCACAGTTGGTTAAAACTCTGAAAGTTTGTTCAAGAGATTTCTTCACACTATCTATTTCTCTATTTAGAACGTTGGTTGTATATTTCTGTGTTTTATCCAAGATGCATGAAATCCAGGAATTAAACTACACTGTAAGGGAAGCCTGAGGAAATGCAGAGTACATTTATTATCAAAGTATGTATACATAAAACAGCTTTGAGGTTTGTCTCCATACAGGCAGCCACAAAACAAGAAAACCCAAGATAACCCACCAGTGTGCAAAGAAGGAAAAAACAAATCATGCAAACAATATAAGCAAGCAAATAGCATTCGGAACAAAAGTGAGTCCATAAACATGGGAGCCCAGAGCAGCTGGAGCAGACCACAGCCTGGCCACAGTTCAGCATAGAGCCGAGTAAATGTTGTGGAGTAACGTGCACAATTGGCCCAACACTCTTGTCCTGACATCATGCCTTTTCAATCAATCTGGTCCAATGTTTCAATTATCCAAACATCGGGTCATTCCTTGCACTAGGACCCAAGCCCTGTCACATCAATATACTCTGGGCTTGGACTTCGTGGCTATGCTTCAGCCTGTACTCAACCTTTCCAAATCAGCCTGGCACTTGGATTGATCAAACCTTGCTCTCACTTTAAGCGGACAGGCCTCAAATCTGCCTCTCTTCCTCTTGCCCTGACTTTGCCTGGAATTCTTTGGTGTTATCATTTCAGAGGACCTGTTTTGGGCCCATCACTTAAATGCAATTATGAAGAAAGCACGGAAGTGTCTCTACTTCCTCAGAAGTTTGAAAAGGCTTGGCATGATGTATGGTGGAGAGTATATTGATTGGCTGCATCATAGCCTGGTATGGAAACACCAATGCCCTTAAATGGAAAATCCTACAAAAAGTAGTGGATACAGCCCAGTCCGTTATGGGTAAAGCTCTCCCCACCATTAAACTCATGTACAGGGAGCATTATTGCAGGCAAACAGTGTTCATTGTCAGAAACCCCTACCACCCAGGATATGCTCTCTTTTTGCTGCTGCCATCAGCAAGAAAGCCTCAGGACTCACCACTAGGTTCAAGAACAGTTATTTCCACTAAACCATCAGGTTCTTGAACTGAAGGGGATAGCTTCACTCAACCTCACTTTTCTCATCACTAATCTGTTCCCACAACCTATGGACTCGCTTTCAGGGAATCTTCATCTCATTGTTCTTGTTATTTATTGCTTGCTTGTCTGTTTATCTGTTTATTTATTTCAATTTTTTCTTCTGTATTTGCACATTTTGTTGCCTGTTGCACACTCATTGTCTGCCATGTTGGTGCAGTTCTATTATAGTTACTGGATTTTCTGAGTATGTAAACAAGAAAATGAATCTCATGGTTTTATATGGTGGCATATAGGTACTTCGGTAATAAATTTACTTTGAAATTAGTCAACCCAACTGTATTTGGAGTCAGGCAATGTCTAGAGCTGACACTTACAGTTGTGCTCTACCTTGTCTCTCCATTTATCCTAGGCCCCACATAATTAATGCAATTATGAAGAGAGCTGTGTTTCATCAGGAGATTTCGTGTGTTACCAAAGACTAGCAAATTTCTATAGTTATACTGTGGATATTTTAGTGAGCTGGATGATTTTTGTTGATTTGGCAGTTTTGTGGTTTCCACTGTCAGTCCATGCTTCTCACAAACTAGTGTATTTGATTATTTTTCTTTACCCCTTACTGCCCTACCGTTCATTGTACAAGTCCCACGCTTGATTGGCTTTCCAAAATCCATCACTTCACACTTAAATGTATTGAATTCTGTCTCTTTATTGCTTTGTTCCTACTCTTCATGAACATTTTTGCTTGAGTTGATGATTTTCTGAGCAACACCATTTCAACTGAACTTGTATGATGTTTGCTTCATTTCTAAACGGTAGTTCTTGATCAGCAATTCATTTCTAAATTTGTACAGAATGCTAATTATTTGGTTTGAAGTGTAAACAAGCTCTTTATCAAAAGGATTTGCTGATAGAATATGTTTATTCCAGATATATTTTTTTACATGTTCTCATTGACGTTTTACCATAATTGTTCCAATAGATACTGACAGTATTTTTGTATTTCAGTGCCTTTTGGAACTTCAGAAAGAAGCTCTATTTATGTGGACCTCAGAATTAGAGAATGTTGCTACACTTTGTTTCAAAGCCTTTGAAGGTTCTAATTATGATGTCCGTGTCTCTGTATCAAAATTGCTGGGAACAATTCTGGCAGCAGCTGTAGTGCCTAAAGAGCGTCCAGGTAGGTTCTACCCCTTTAGGCATATGAATTTTATTTTACTAATTTATTTAAATCTGTTTTGATTCTGAATTACTATTCTTAACACCAAACTAACAACTAAAATCTGCTTCATTTCTAATTTGATATATCTGATAAAATTCTTGAACTTGTACTAACAGTGATTTTGGTAAAAATGGGAGCGTGTTTTTCTAAACTTTGAAAAGAACAGCTAAAGAACTTTACAATGTTAGTGAATCAATCTGTTCAGCTTGCCACATATTGTGCATCTCTTCCATACAAGATGTGATTTTTTTTAAAAATTAGACATTTAACACAGTAATGCATGAAGTTTTGTAGTTGGTAATTGTAGTTGGTAACCTCTGTGTGGCTATTTTTTACGTGATGCAGTCTGGACTCTGTTGTAATGTACTGGATGGCACAGTGACATATTTCAGCAGCTCTGGTTCAGGACTGACCTTGAGTACAGTCTGCTTGGTGTTTACGCCTTCTTCCTGTGATTGTAGTCGGTTTCCTCTTGGAAGTCCTCCTGCATCCCAAAGACTTCAAAAATAATTGGTTAGTTGTTAGCTATAAATTACCCAAGCCTATATGTGGATGGTAGGTTTGGTAGGAATGTGGGGAGCAATTAATGGAGATATGTGGTTGTTTTGTGAGTTGGCATAGATTTGGTGGGCTGACTTGCATCTTATATTGCAAGGAAATAAGAAAATCTGTTTTGAGCCACCTAAAGACTGTTTGTCAGGGTAATTGTAGCTTTCCATTTTTCACCTGTGCTAAATTTAACTATTTCAAAATTGTCCTGGCTGATAATCTTCAGTGCATCTAGATCTTGTTTCTTTTCTGCCCACTGCGAAGTCCCACTCACTATTGCTTTTGTCCTTGGGTTTTACATTGCCTTCTAGCCCCCTAAGCCTCAAGTTTAAAATTATCAATACCGTCCTTTGTTTGGCTGGTGATCTCCATTTCTGAAACCTTGTCCAATTCTCCCATTCTTTTTGAACTTTGATAAACATCAGGTCTAGTGATTATTATTCCCACTTGTTCATCTCACCTTCTGGCTACAGTGTTTTCGAAAAAGTGTACCACACTGAAATTACTCCTCAAAAAGACCATTACATCTCTTTCCCCTTGATAAAACTCCCTTTTCCTTTATAGTTTGTGTCCAAGTCACCTTTAAGGTTAAGCACTGGTCTTTGCAAATTGGTGCTTCTTACTTTGTTTCAGTAGCTTGAAGTTTCAGAGATTTTTTTAAATTGTGTACCTTGTAAAATGAAATTCAAGTCTTTTTTTTTAATCTGGTGAGCTCTCTGCTGCTACTTTCTATTGCCTAGCTATCCATCAGGGACATGATTTTCACAATGCCACTTAATTTCATTCACTGCTGATAACAAGACTTTGAGAATTAAAGTCAAGACTCTCTGGGCTCAACCCTGATATTCAAAACAATTTAGTAATCCCAGTTTTACTGGCTTTACATAAATTGAAGTTTAATTCTGGTATCACAACATAGACCATATTTGTGGAGGAAATCAAGTCATTGAGCTCTCATTTCAGTTTTGCTTGTTAAAGTTAGTTGATAATCTGGAAAATGTATCAAGGAAAGAAAAGCTTTTTAATAAATGTCCATGTTTCTTTCCAGGTGCTAGACAAGTGATTCGTAAAACCTCATTGGAAGAAGCAATGGACTTGTTAGCTTCTGGCTTCCTGCGAGGTGGCAGTGGGTTCTTGCGTGTCAGTGGAGAAATGCTGAAAGGATGCAACTCCTTGAACCGGGATGTTAGGGTTGGAGTAACTCAGGTTAGATTTGATTTTTGCCTTTTTTTGAGAAATCATTAGTTGCATGTTTAAGTACAGTTTTATTTACCAAATAAACAAACAAAGTGGTAAAGGATACATGAAAAATCTAAGAATACTTGTGAATATTTGTTTCTCTTCTTTCAATGTCTTAAGCCTGTGCTATTTTTGTTCCCTTTTGCTGCTGGATAACAATCAAACTCTAACCTGAGCACCAACTATCTAAAATGGATTACTCCTATTAATTGCATTAGAATGAAATGCTGCACTGTATTAATGAGTTGATTGTAATCTGAGCTGTAATTTACACATTTTAGTGTTCTGAATGATTTGAAGATCACAGATATGGTAGTGATAGAATAAAGTGATTAAATAATGTTACTTTAAAATTTTGTTTGGTATTGAAATAAGTCTATAGAAAATTCACAAATCCCTCTTTTATAGGCTTACGTTACATTTGTTTCAACACTCGGTAGTCAGTGGTTGGAAGCTAACTTTGCTTCCCTACTTGGTCATATTTTGGAGTTAGTCTCCCATCCAAAAGCTAACCAGACTCAAATTGATGCCATTTGCTGTCGTCGTTGTGTTTCATTCATCCTTCGGGCCACAGTGGGAAGTCTACTTGGAGAGAAAGCTCAGATTGCCGCAGCAAAGGAGATCTGTTATGCTGTGGGTAAACAGAAGAAAGTTGTAGGTATGAAGTATGTCTTTTTCATGTACATTTAGAGTGACTTTGGCTGTTACATGAGCAATGAATGATGCTTGAACCCCGTTAGTGTTGTTTCTTTGTTTATATGTGGTATATTTAATAGTAAATTGCATGTCTATAGTTGCCAGACACATGGAAGCTGAACTCATTTCAGACTCAGGCTGAACTACAGAGGATGGAGAGGAGGTCTGGCCCCTGTGCATGTGGTATGCAGGCCTACTGGTGTGTGGACACGTCCTTGTGCTCATGAAACAGATCCCCAGCTATAGGTAAATAGCCCCACTGCCTTTTGGGCAGCCTTGGGAGAGACAAAGTTTATGGGAGTAAACCCAGACAACAAATCCAGAGTAGAGCCCCTGAGGCGGCTGGATGTCATTGAACATCCTTTTGGCAACTCCTGCAGCCAAGCAGGTGCCAAATATATTGCTTCATAAGCTTTCCTTTGGACTACACTGGTGAGACCAAGAGGTGGAGCTTGACAAGTGGGCATCTCAGGATCTCCATATCTTCCACAGGCTTGTGATCATCATCTTCACCCATTGTTCCTTAAAACAGAAGGATGCCAACCAGTTGCCAGACTAGGTCTCAACACTGGCCCCAGACTTCATGAGTTTTATGATGTCAGATTAAATGTGGCAAATTAAACCACCACTTGATGATATCAGTTAGTTTACCTTAGCTGAAGTATCAATGCTCAAAGTTCAAAGTAAATAAATAATCAAAGTGCACGTTTGTCACTTTGAAATATCTAGGGTACAGAAAACTTTCTGAGACAGGGTTTTATTACTGTCAGCTTTGCTGGCATCACAAGGTGCAGTAAAGTATCAGCAGGAGTTCAAATGCCTCTCACCGTAATCTTTGACCTCATGACTTAGTATGCTTTCACTTGACTGTTACAATCAAGTCGGGTTAGATTTGGGTTCAGTGAAAATGCAGAAGGCTATGTCGCTAGGCACTCCGAAAACTTAGATCCTATCCTGCCTGGAGGAACTACAGAACGTGACTGTGTCTGTGCTAAGCAGCAAAATGGCATGCAATGCACGGAGCTTTGCTACCATACAGATGTCAGATGTCAAAACTCTGTTGTCCTGACACACATAAGTAAGAATGGCTTTGACCAATTAAACTGCAATGTCGTAGAGGAGCCTCGAGCACCTTAACGAGGCAGGATCCAGCTTGGAGGTGCTGAAGACAAAACTGAACCACAGAGTGGATGGTAAATTACAGCTTCTGCTCCTCATGTTCTCCATCATAGAAACCAGTCTTTGGTCAATTCTAAATGACACCTATGATATTAAGAAACTGTTGAGAGTATGGGATACAGCAAAGCCTATGGGACCAAGCTCATTCCAATTGTGCCACATGCCACAGTTGTTCTTGAGATTGTGTTGAATCATAAACCATTCCGATGAATCATGAACCATAAACCAAGAGCTGATGAGAGGTTGGGGAACACACACGCAAATTTGCCCTGCAAATGGTGACTCTGCTCCTTTATGCCATATTAAGTCAGGAATGTAAAGGGATGCACTGCACTTTCCTGGATGAATGCATTTCCAACAACATCCAAATTGTCACTACTGAGGGCAAAGCTTGCTTGAATGATGTGCTAACCATTACTTTAAACATTCGTTGCTTCCACCATCATTGAACCATATTTAAAGTAGGTGTCTCTGCAAAATAGACTTTTTTTCTTGGTCCCCTCTGATGTCACTCCAAAGTCCATGACTTCTAACACCAGGAAGAGAAAGTATGCCACCATATTGCTCACTGGGTCTAAACACTGGAGCTCCCTAACTTATTTCTGCTGAATTGAGACCTTCACTAAAAGGACTGTAGTGGCTCAAGATATTGGCTCTCCATCACTTCTCAATGGCACCTAGGGATAGGTAATAAATAGAGGGATGGCCAGTTATGCTTCCATTTTGGAAAATGAATAAATAAATAAATAAGACCTTGAAAGAAAGCAGTAGATTGTGCATAAACTATTGACATCCTGAGCCTTTCCATTTTGAATATATCTTGTCACAATGCAGTGCAGAAATGGTTTGGATTAGGTTCTGATCTTTATAAAACACAGAGAAACCTACAGAACAATACCTATGGTATTGAGAAATTACCTGTGGTTACCAATATCCTTCCGTTTTTTCTGAGCTCCATGTACATGTCCAGGAGTCTCTTAAAAGACCCTATCGTATTGGCCTCCACCAGCAGCACATTCCACTCACTCACCACTCTCTGTGTTAATAAAAAAAAAACAACAACTTACCCCTGACATCTCCTCTGTACCTACTTCCAAGCATCTTAAAACTGTGTCCTCTCATGCTAGCCATTTTAGCCCTGGGGAAAAAAGCCTCTGACTATCCACCTGTTCAATGCCTCTCATCATCTTATACACCTCTATCAGGTCACCTCTTATCTTCCGTCGCTCCAAGAAAAAAAGGTGGAGTTCACTCAACCTATTCTCATAAGGCATGCTCCCCAATCCAGGCAGCATCCTTGTAAATCTCCTCTGCACCCTTTCTATGGTTTCCACATCCTTCCTGTAGTGAGGCGACCAGAACTGAGCACAGTACTCCAAGTGAGGTCTGACCAGAGTCCTATACAGCTGCAACATTACCTCTCAGCTCCTAAACTCAATCCCAGGATTGATGAAGGCGAATGCACCGTATGCTTTTTTAACCACAGAGTCAACCTGCGTAGCAGCTTTGAGAGTCCTATGGACTCAGACCCCAAGATCCCTCTGATCCTCCACACTGCCAAGAGTCTTATCATTAATACTATATTCTGTCATCACAAAATGAACCACCTCACATGTATCTGGGTTGAACTCCATCTGCCACTTCATGTTGGTATGCCAAATTTATCTCACAATATTCTTGAGTTCAGGCATTTCAATATCCGTGTTTTTCTTTATCTCTTGAGATTTGAGTGATTTATTCTCTTTGAGTCCCTTGCTTTAGTTTGTTGCTCAGTGAGGAGTTATAGATGAGAATATAATTTTGATGGCATATGCTGTTCCATTATGCCTCTGGGAGGACTGAAAGATGAGACACTGTCTCAGATTTGGCATCAATTAATTCCATTGCCCATTACAGGGATTTAAAGCTTAGGTGCTCTGGTTTGCTTGAGCTCTTGGGTTTATTTAATTGCAGGAATATTGTCATTTATAAAATCCTGAATGCACCACTGACTTTTTTGTTTGATGTTATATCTGCAATAATTCAATTGAGGCTCATTTTAATTACTAGATGCTGTAATGAGTGACAGTAACGTGGAGATGAAAGTGGGTACAATGGATATATCTGCCAGTCAGCATGTGCTTGTGTGTGCCCTTCAAGAGTTGGGAAGTCTAGTACAAGCCCTTGGTTCTACTGGTGCTCCACTGCTTCAGGATTCTACCACAGGTAAAGTCTGGTAGGAACCTCAATGGCTGTTACTGTTTGTTAACAGATCTCATTGACAGATTAAAAAGTTCAGATTCCATTCATTTTCATGAACAGATTTTTTTGTACAGTGTATATGGATACAACAGTCAAATTGTATGTGGTGAAAAACTGTGGAAATACTGTTAGTGACATAAACGTTGTGGAACAATCACACCATTTATAAAGTACATCCGACAGGCAGTTGGAACGGTTGATTCTCTTTCTACTCTATTGTTCTTTGAATTGGCTAACTAAATTGTTTTTCCTGAGGTAATCCGGATGTTAGATTCAATTGCCATTGATGCTCTCTAGAAATTTATTTTTCTTCCTGCTCTTGCCGACTGGCAAATTAGCTGAATTACAGCAAGATTCCGTTACAATCCAGTGGTTTGGCATTTGGTTCACGTGGCTGTTTCCAGGACTCCCAGCATGTTGTCAAGCTTTCAAATTCACTGGATTAATTGAAAAATTATTATACCTCTGCACAACATGTAAAAATAAACAAGAAAATGAAAAGTAGATGGTAATATTAATACCATTAATGTACAGTAATTTAGAAAATCTGCCATAACAGACATTGTTTTGCTGTGGGTATATTTGTCTGCAAAGCTTCAACAGATTTTTATGGATTTCATCTTAAATTAGTCAACTTTGCTTTATTGCCAGCTGTTTACTTTTGTGCTAATTATAGTACTAACATAAGTTTTTAAATTTTTAGTAATTGTTTCAGTTGTTTCTTTTTCTAAAATGTTGCCATTCCAGCTGTTCTTATGAGAATCAGAAATAATGTGCATACTTATTTTCCAACAAAACTTGTATTTTACTCCAACATTTTCACTTGAATGTTGATGTTTGTGAAATGTCTTTATTTACAGTACAATACTTCTGACCAAAAAGACCTATGAATTTGTAATTTTAGATATGATGGATTCTTTGAAACTCTGTCCTGCATTAAAAACTAAAAATATAAAGCACTCATTATATGAATAGCAAAGCTTTTGTGTACATTCCTAAGACAAAGATCAATTGCCAATTTGGATTAAATGCAAATGATAGTCTGCTGATGAAACAAGTTATTAACATGAATAATTAGTGCCTTGAAGTTGGCAAATATTGTTTGGAAAATGATTTTAAATATAATTATGTCTAGACTGTATTTGCTCCTGTGATTCACATCACCAATCCAGCATTTATAAAATAAATCAAAATGCTGAGTAAATTCAAGATCAGGGATTGTTAGTATTTTGATTCCACATTCTTTTCATCAGAAGTGAGAAAAATTTGAGGTAATATAAGTTGCTGAGGTGCAGAGAATGGAGAAAACTAAAGGTCGAGCAAATGCATCATACCCTCTCCTCTCCAGCTTCTCCTCCTCAGTTTAATCAGTTATTCAGGATGTATATGACAGGATTGATCCTCTCATGGATTACAAAACTTAAGTTGTTGCTTACCACAGGACATATAGATGAGGATAGAAAATGGTAAATGGCTCTTATTAGGAAGTTCTTTCTTCACCCAGAATTCAGGGTGCATTCAGCAGTGATTTTCCAGTAAATGCTTGAGGTAAAAACTCTGGAGTTATCCAAGGACCAATTGGAAATGAGAATGGGACTGAGATAGAATGAGGATGTTGGCGGGGAAAAGAATTGTGTCTAAGTTCTGGTGAAAGGATATGTTCAATTATATTTTCATCATTTATGGCCATGCTGTAGTGGTATGTTCAGCTGTTTAACAAATCATCTGGAGCTCAGCTTAAATACTTATTGAATGCTTCAATAGAAATCTGAAGTTGACGTTGAAAAAAATGTAATATTTGTCAATGCAGGTGCATTTGTGATTTGTTATCTCTCCTTTTATCAGGTCTGTTAGACAAAGTCATTTCAGTGTTGCTTCATCCAAGTCTTTCTGCAAGACTAGCTGCAGCTTGGTGCTTGCGCTGTTTTGCAGTAGCACTGCCATTCAAGGTTTCTCCTTTGCTGGATCGTTGCATTGAACGTCTGAATGCTCTCCGATCATCCCCAGAGGCAGTAACTGGCTACAGTTTTGCAATAGCAGCCCTGCTAGGAGCTGTGCAACATTGTCCATTGGGTATTCCTCATGGCAAAGGAAAGGTAATGACTTTACCATTATATTCTTCAAAAAAAAAAGAATGTTCAGAAGAATGCTAAATAACTCAAGTATAGAGCTGTTAAGTAAGATTAATTGTTGCTGCCTTTTAAACTCAGATATGCATTTTAACACTTTTTACTGAATTCAAAATAAGAATTAAGAATGTTGGAAATTGTTAGTGTATTGACCTTTCATTAAAATTAATAATAACCTGGAAATTTAACATGGTTTTAAGTTGCAGAGAAGGGGTATGGATAATCAGAGCAATTGTAGTTTGTGATATTATTGAGACCTGTTGTCTCTGACTGAAATAATGGCAATGATGACTGCTGAGAACAGATAGTGTTTACAGTAAGTTTCTGGTTAGGTATCCATTCAAGGAAATGATGTGAGTCGGAGGTGTAGAGGCCCATAGTGAAAATTAACTGGTTGCATTGAAGAAACTTGAAAACTTGGTGAAGTGGTAGATACTATCAGTGTTGTCATGGATGTAAGTGGTCACAGACTAAATAGAATCCTGGGGGCAAGATAGAAATTCCAAGGGATGCGAGCAGACTGAAACGATGGGTTTCTTCGAGCTCTTTGGGCTTTCAAGATTAGATAGCACATGATTAGAGGCTCTGGGAGTGAGGATCTCTGATCTCTAGAGCAAATGAAGAGACATCAGAGCTGGAGTTCAGCCTTTGGAAAAAAAACGAGGTTTACTTGTTCAGTCACAACAACCAACACTACTTATTTTTCTGTGGGTTGATAATACTTGTGTGGTCTGTAATAATGGATGCTGCAACCTCAGCTTTGCAACTGATACGAGGTTGATCTGTTGTCACTTTTAACACACTGGAGCTCTCTCTTTTTCTTTTCCTTTGTTTTCCAGAGGATAGTCTTGTTATTTATTACCAAGTCCTTAACCATTAAAGTCATTTTCCCTACATTTGTCTTGTGTTATTGCTATTGCCACATTGTTTTGACAATTTGTTTTATTCCTGCTTATGCATATTTAAATTTTTGTTCAAGTTGATTATGACTCAAGCAGAGGAGATTTTACGTACAGCAATCCAAAATAGTCGCCTCTCAGTGCAACGAACGCAGGCTGGTTGGCTTCTCATTTCTGCACTCATGACATTAGGTAAGATTGTCCATCAAATCAATAGGAATTGTTAAATATAGGGTGAACAGGGGTTATTGATGATCAGCTTTCCAAAAGAATTGGATCAGTCTTCGTTGAAAATAATTTGCAAAATTGAAGGGGAAGGCTAAGGTACTGGATGTTTCAAGTTTACTTTTCAAAGAAGCTAGCTAACACTATGCCACCACGGTAATGCAGTTTAGTTCTTTATTTACTTGTGATTGATATTTTAATATTGAGAAAACAATGTAATTATTTTCAAGATATCAAGGTGTGTAAGACGAAAGCTGTTATTTGAAAGATCAGCATTCTCCCTCATCAGTTATAATAGCATTAACCTTTTGTACTCTCAGTCATCTACTCAATTTCTAAACTGCTTTTCTGGTATCGCATGGAAGTTTATAGCACCTTGGAATATAAAAATGAAGAATAATATTGTGAAGTGTACTTTAAATTAAAAATGAATCTACCAATACTAATAAGACAATAAATTGAAATGAATAAAATGTTTTGTGTCATTTATTTCAACTCCATTTGAAGGGACCATTTGTAAGAACTGTTTTATAAATTACACTCTTGTGTATAACACTACCTCAAAGTTTTTCAGGAGATTAAACTACTGTGAACTGTGGGTTTTTACACTCATTTGAGAAAAAATGCCCGTTAAACATTTGTGATTGTGCCAGTCTACTACAAAACCGAAGCAACATATATTTATTTAACACTGAAGTTGTGAGGTAGTTTTTAAATGTTTCTTTTAACTGGAGTTATGAAGCAAGTATAAAATTAATATATTTCAACTTGCTGTCATCTTATATAAAACACTGCAATAAATATTAGCATCAGTTTGTTTTTAAAATGGAGTCAGAAGTATTATTTGTTAATTATTTTCTCAATATTACTTTGAAATTTGCAAGCATATAATAGAGAATTTCAAACCAATCTCTAATTTCAGGGCCACCAGTCATTCACCATCATCTCCCAAGAATTCTTTTGCTTTGGAAAAGTGTATTCCCACAGTCTCCAAAGGACTTGGAAACAGAGATAAATCGAGGGGACTGCTTCACATGGCAGGTGACATTGGAAGAACGGGCAGGAGCTTTGAATGGTAAGACGTGCAACTTATTGATCCAAGTTAATTTCCATGTTCTTTCAATCTCATTTTGTCAGAAGAAGAGAAAACTGCATTTGGTTCGGGAGAGAATACCAATTAAGGTGTAATAAAATACAAAATTAAAAACTCAAACTCATTTCATTTTCAAATTGTACAGAACAAAGATGCTAGGATATTGTTTATAGTTGAAGTAGAGAAACCAAGCCATTGAAACAAAACAAAACATATCCTGCAATCCATAACCACAAGTGATTCAGCAGATGCAGAAATTCAGAACAACGGCCACCTAATGCTGGAGGAACTCAGTAGGTCGGACAGCTTCCATGGAGAGGAACAGAGTCAACATTTCGAGTCGAGACCCTTCATCAGGACCCAGCAATCCATATACTGATTTAACTTCCATTTTTAAAAATCCTTTTGTTTTGGCACTTACCATGTTATGCAGAGTGCATAACAAATTCTGAGATATAGTCAGTAAGTCCTGAATACAGTAATTATTTTGCTGTATGAGTTAACAAATATTCCAATTGACATAAGTTGATCACATTGCTTGGTTGTGATGTAGCGGCTCATTTTTACTACCAATAGAGTCGATGTTTCTCAGAAGTGTTTAATAGTTTTTAGTTAAGTTTTAGATGCAGATGCTAAGAAAATTATTTACCATGTTTTTACACATCTTGATTCTGGTATGTGCTACATCAGTCTTCCTGCAAACCTTTTATTTGTCTCATAATTGTGCAACTAGATGGTTTCTAGGTTTTTCTTGCAGCAACCAGTAAACACATGATGTAGATTAATTAATAAATCCTGACTGGCAAAATAGATTAAGTTAATTTTGGATAATCAGAAAGTAGAAATTCATAAAATGTGAGCAGGGAAATATTTGATATGTAAGAAGAATACAGGAAAGTGTGTGTTTAAGCAGGACAGTGATAAGTGTCACGGTAGAAAAGCAGATTTATGATTTTGGAAAAAATAAGCTGTATGGCCTACTGAGTCTTAGTAACAAGCCATAAAGCTTCCTGGGGTGAAAAGCAGAAGTATTAAAGACACTAAATATAGGAAAAGTATTTGGGGGTGGCAATGCAATTAAAAAATAGCTGTTTCAAGATTTCACAGTTAGATTTGTACTGATTTTTTTTGTTGTCTCTTTAAGCAATGAAAAGCTTTGCATTACATTGTGGAGATCTATTTTCTGATGATGTAATTGAAAGACTTCTACCACCACTTAAGTCCGCTGTGGCTTTATCAACAGAGTAAGTTATATTAGCTGCTAAGCAGCCATTTATTAAGATATTTTCATTGTTTTAATATTCAGTTGCATTTAATGAGGTAACTTTTAATGAGATAACTTTTGAAACAGGTTATGCTTCTTTATGAATCATGGTCTATTATAAATTTAATATTAATAGTTTCTGCAGTAAAATCCCCTCCCTATTCCATACTATAATTTCCTGTGACATTTTTTTTAGAAGAAGAGATGCTTAGTACTAATAGTGGGTCTTCAAAAAACGTCATGCTTCAACACAGGTTAAAAAAAAAGACAACTGTAACATGAGTCTTTAATGTGCTTGATGTACCTTAACTTTGGAAGAAATACAAGCGAATTGCTTCCTTTCTCAATCTTTTTTTTATTAAGTTTCGAGTAGATAAATGTAACAATTATAATGATACAGAGATGGGGATTACATTAATAACGGCTAACGTATACAGAAACAGACACCGAGTAACATATGTAATCTAAGCCTCCCAATCTCTTAGTAACTGAACATGAAAAAGATTCAAAAATTTTTTTACAGAGGAAAAACGTTCCCCCTAAACTTAAAAAAAAAACAAAACAAAACAAAAGGTGGACTGCTATGTTTCATCAGTTAAAATCATTATTTGTCATTAACTCTGCTCCTCTATACACAAACAAAAAGTTATTGAGAAGGATTCGGAAAAGGTCAGCTTACATCATATGAAAATGTTGAATAAATGGCCTCTAAGTTTCTTCAAATTTAACTGAAAGGTCAATAGTGCCACTGCTAATTTTTTCTGAGTTTAAACATGTTATAGTTTGGGAAAACAATTGAAATGTAGTAGGGGAATTGGAATCTTTCCATTTAAATAAAATGAATCTTCTGGCTATTAATATAACAAATGCAATCAAACGGCAAGCTGAAGGGGATAATTGACTAGAGTCCACTGGTAATCCAAAAATTGCAGTAATAGGATGAGGTTGTAAATCAATATGCAAAACTACTGAAATAATATAAAAGATGTCTATCCAAAAAAGGGCAAGACCAGAACATATGTATCAAGGAAGCTACCTCAGAATTACATCTGTCACTGACAGGATTTATATGGCAATAAAGATGAGCTAACTTATCCTTAGATGTATGGGCCCTATGAACCACCTTAAACTGTATCAAAGCGTGTCTAGCATGCATTGAAGAACTATTTGGAGAATTTTCTCCCATTTCTCTATAGGTAAAGATACCTGATGTTCTCTTTTCCCATTCATTCATAATTTTATCAGATGTACCTGAACATACCTTCATAATCAGATCATAAATAATTGTTATTGAACTCTTTTGATAGGGGTTTAAACCTAACATTTTTTTCTGTAATTTCAGTTTGATGTGATATCAGAAAAGTAGGTAAAATAATATTCAAAAAGTTTCTAATCTGTAAATATCTGAAAAAATGTGATCTAGACAAATTATATTTATTGACAACTGTTCAAAAGACATGAGACAGTTATCCATAAATAAGTCACAAAAACATGTTATTCCCTTCATTTTCCATAAAAGAAAAGCTTGATCAATTCTGGATGGTTGGAAGAAAAAATTAGATATAATAGGACTTCATCAGACAAATTTATTCAATCCAAAAAATTATGAAATTGAAACCATATTTGTATTGTATGTTTAGTTATTGGATTAGTCATTTGTTTATTCAGTTTAGTAAGTGTAAAGGGAAGCAAGGCCCCTAAGATAGAAGCCAATGAGAACCCCTGTACAGACTCGCGCTAGAGGTTCACCCATTGTGGACATTGAATTTCATCCAGATCTTGTGTCCAGAATGTTAAATATCGAATATTAATTGCCTGATAATAGAATCTTAAGTTCGGCATTGCAAAACTGCCATCCTTTTTTGATTTCTGTAAATATTTCTTACTGAACATAGGATTTTTATTCTGCCATATATATGAAGAAATTTTAGAATCAATAATGTCAAAAAAGGATTTAGAAATGAAAATTGGTATCAGCTGAAATAGATACAGAAATTTAGGTAAAATAATCATCTTCATAACGTTAATTCTACCAATCAATGATCAGGACAATGGGGACCATTTAGTAAGCAGTTGTTTAACATGATCAATTAAGGGCAAAAAAGTTAACTTCAAATAGATCCTTACACTTCTTAGTAATTTTAACACCCAAATAAGTGAAGTAATCAGTAACCAGGCTGAATGGTGATTGTCTATAGATTGGAACTTGTATATTTAAAGGGAAAAGCTCACTCTTATTAAAATTCAATTTATAACCAAAAAAACTACTAAGCTGAGCAAGTAGTGGTATTATTGCAGGGATGGATTTCTCTGGGTTAGAGATATATAGTAACAGGTCATCTGCATATAGTGATACCTTATGCGTCCCATTCCCACAAATAATGCCAAATATATTGGGTGAATCACGAAGAGCGATTGCCAAGGGCTCCATGGCAACATCAAATATTAAGGGACTTTAAGGACAGTCCTGTCTAGTACCTCGATAAAGCCTGAAAAAGGGGGATCTCTGATTATTGGAGAGTACAGAAGCCAAAGGTGCATGATATATCAATTTAATCCAAGATATGAATTTTGGGCTAAAATTAAATTTCTCAAGTGTGTTAAGTAAATATTCCCATTCAACTCTATCAAACGCTTTCTCGGCGTTAAGCGAAATAACACATTCTGGAGTTTCAGATGAAGTATGTACAATATTCATTAACCCTCCTCAATATTAAAATACAAATAATGATTTTTAATAAATCCTGTCTAGTCATCAGAGACAATTTGTGGCAATACATTTTCCAATCTAATTGCCAATATTTTGGAAAAGATTTTGGAATCCACATTCAACAAGGATATAGGTCTATATGATTCACATTCAGTGGGGTCTTTATCTTTTTTAGAAATTAAAGAAATGGATGGTAGATGGCAGTATGGTAGAATCATCAGGAGATTCTGATTGGTATAAAGAGGTATACAGTTCTTGAAAAGATTTATTAATTTCATCATGGTCAGCTGTCAAAATACCATCCCGTTTACGAACTTTAATAATCTGACGTTTAGCGAAAGCAACTTTTAATTGGTTGGCCAGTAATTTACCCAATTTATCACCATGTATTTAAAATTGACTCTTAGTTTTAAGTAATTGATTTTCATTCGGGGATGTTAATAACAGACTGTGTTGCATCTGAAGGTCAACTCTTTTTATAAAGCTTCAGATTAGGAGCAGCAGAATATTTTTTATCAATCTCTTTAATCTTATCAACCAATGTACATATTTCATTATTAATTCATTTTTTCAATCCCACGGAATATGAATTAATTTGCCCATGGATGTATACTTTAAAAGTATCCCATAATATCCCACTAGAAATTTCTTCCGTAAACTTAGTTGAAAAGAAAAAGGCAATCTGTTCTTTAATAAAGTTAACAAAGTTTAAGTCCTGAAGTAGAGTATAATCGAACCGCCATTGTCTAGCACTAAAAGTTACATCAGTTAACTTGATAGTTTCAAGGGCGCATGATTGGAAACAGCGATTGTGTCGTACTCACAGGTAGTAACAGACGGAGCTAATCGAGAGTTGATTTTAAAAAAAGTAGTCAATTCGAGAGTAATTATGATATACATGAGAAAAGAATGAGAACTCTATCAGTAGGATTGAAAAACCTCCAAATTTCTAAAATTCCAGGGCCACATAAAAAATAATTAATAAGAATAGCAGATTTGTTTGGAAGTTCCTGATTGGACACAGATCTGTCCATCGAGGGATTCAGGCAACAGTTAAAATCTCTGCCCATTATCAACATATATTCAGCTAAATTTAGAAAAGATGCAAATAGATGTTTAAAGAATTCAGGATAGTCGGCAGTTGGTGCATAGATATTAACAATAACTTTTTTGGTTATAAAGTAAACCAGTAATTAATAGAAATCTACCATTCTGGTCTGAGATTGTTTCATACTGAACAAATGAAATTGAGGAATCTATTAAAAATAGATACACCTTTCACCTTAGCCTTTGAATTAGAGTGAAATTGTTGACCTTTCCAAAACCTTAAAAAAAAATACTGATTATCCTCCTTCCTCACATGAGTTTCCTGGGCAAAGATATGAGCATTCAATCTATGAAAAGCATTAAAAATCTTCTTCCATTTGATCAGATGGTTCAAACCATTGGTATTCCATGAGACAAAGTTAATGATATTATCCATTTTATTTGAATAAACCATATGGTATGTAAAGGGTTAACCTTACTGCATAGGAAACTCATGAAACAGGAAGAGGGAAAACGGTTTAAAGGGGAACCGGAAGTTACAACAATTCAGATATATTTGTAGTTTCAGATCAGCCCAGATGAAAAAAAACTAAACTAAAAATAGCCCCCCCCCCACAAAAGCCCAAAGACTGGCCAAAAAACAGTAAACTTATTAGACAGCTGGGATCGAATGTTGATCCTCAAGGAATTGCTGAGCTTCTTCCATGGATTTAAACCATTTATGTGATATATCAGGCAGAACAACCCTTAAACGAGCTGGATATAGCAGAGCTGGTTGAAACTTTCTTTGATAAATCTCAGATATCACCGGTTTAAAGAACGATCTTTCTCGCATTACCTCAGACAGTAGTTTTCAACCAGATGAAACTTGAGGTCTCCGTGTTCCGACGGGCAATTCAAATTAAATGCTCCTTGGATTGCACATAGTGGAATTGGAGTATAATAGTTTGGGGCTTCAACTCTTTTGGAGGTTTTGCTCTTAAAGCCCGGTGGGCACAATCAAGTATAGGGGTAGTAGAGAGAGCTTCATAGCCGAACACGTCCATTAAAAATTGAGAAAAGAATTTAGTAAGGTCACCACTCTCAACATTTTCACAGAGTCCTATTACTTGCAGGTTCTGTCTACGATTGTGACTTTCCAGGTCAATAATCTTGAGTTTATACTGTTCCAGTGTTTGAATAGTCAAAGTTAATTTCTTTTCCAACACGTCCAATCTGCGATCTCTCTGTCTTCCAGCTTCATCGAGTTCAGAAATTTGCTGCTTTTGTTTTTCACTCTCCCGCTTAAGAGCTCCCAGTCTACTTTCGATCTCCTTTAACAATACTTCCAAAGTAGAAAATTTTTTATTCAACTTATCATCCAGCTTCGACATAGCTTCCAAAGTGAGTGGAGACTGTTTAGGTTGTTTAGAATCACCTTCTTTCCTTCTGTTCCTTCCACTTCCATTACCGGCTTCCTTGCCTTTTGCCCTCTGGTGTTCATTTTCAGCGATTAAAAAATCAAAGTTCAGGCATATAAAAGTGTTATGAACACTTTAATATAGATAGTGAAAGGGTGGTAAAAAAATTGAAAAATGAACAGAGCAAAGCCAAAATGCAGCTTACTCCATCTAGTGCCCCAAGAGGTCTCAGTGCATTGCTTCCTTGTTAAAACCGTTTTCTTTCTTAGGTTGCCTTCACTTAACAAGTCTTATGGAACTCCACTGAAAACAGCATCATTGGTATTTAGACAACGGTTGTATGAGATTTTGGCTTTGTTGCCACCTAAAACCTATGAAGGTACGTGCAACAGAAATACTGTCGTGGATGATGTGCATTTCTGCTTTTTAACGGGATAAAGTTGTAGTAAAATAATTTTATTTAAAGTTTTTTTTGTGAAATTTTACTTCATTTCTTTTCACTGTGAATATAATGTCCTAATAATAAGAAAGTGCAGGAAGGTACTGTGCCTATAAGAAGTATTCACCCCCCTTGGTAGTTTGCATGTTTTATTGTCTTACAACATTGAATCACAATGGATTTAATCAACAGAAATAAGATTTTTTCGTGTCAAAGTGAAAACAGATCTCTACAAAGTGGTCTAAATTAATTACAAGACTATTGATTGCACAACTATTCGCCCCCTTTAATATGACACCAAATAATCGCTGGTGCAGCCAACTGGTTTTAGAAGTCACATAATTAGTTAGGTATCCTTGCTGTATAAAAACCTCTGTGCAGTCAAGGTGTTTCAATTGATTGTAGTAAAAATACAACTGTACCTGGAAGGTCCAACTGCTGGTGAGTCAGTATCCTGGCAAAAACTGCACCATGAAGACAAAAGAACATTCCAAACACCCCCTGCAAAAAGGTTAATGAAAAGCCTGTCAGGAAATGGATAAAAGAAAAAATATCCAAGTCACTGAATATCCCTTGGAGTACAGTAGAGTCAATTATGAAAAAATGAAAAGAATATGGCACTGTTGTAAATCTGCCTCGAGCAGGCGGTCCTCAAAAACTGAGTGACTGTGCAAGTGAGGGAGACCACCAAGAGACCAATGACAACTCTGGAGGATTTAGAAGCTTCAGTGGTTGAGATGGCAGAGACTGTACATACAACAACTGTGGCCCAGGTGCTTCACCAGTCGCAGCTTTATGGGAGAGTGGCAAAGAGAAAGCCACAGTTGGGGGAAAAAACTCACATGAAATCTCAGCTAGATTTTGCTGGAACTCATGTGGGAGACTCTGAAGTCAGCTGGAAGAAGCTTCTATGGTTGATGAAATCAAAATTGAGCTTTTTGGCCATCAGACGAAAGGCTATGTTTAGCGTAAGCCAAACTCCACACATCATCAAAAACACACCATCCTTATCGTGAATTGTGGTGGCTGCATCATGCTGTGGGTATGCTTCCCTGCAGCAGGCCGTGGAAGGCTTGTGAAGATAGACGCTAAAATGAATGCTGCAAAATATAGGGAAATCCTGGAGGAAAACCTGATGCAATCTGCAAGAGAACTGCGACTTGGGAGAAGATTTTTTTCTAGCAAGACAATGGCCCCAAGCATAAAGCCAAAGTTACACAGGAATGGTTTAAAAATGTCCTAGAGTGACTAAGTCAGAGACCAGACCTCAATCCAATTGAGAATTTATGGCTGGGTTTGAAAAAGGCTGTACACTCACAATCCCTGTGCAATCTGACAGAGCTTGAGCAGTTTTGAAAAAATGGGAAAATATTGCAGTTCCCAGATGTACAAAGCTGATAGAGATCTATCCACACAGACTCAAGGCTGATAAAGACCTGTCCACATAAATTCAAGGCTGTAATTGTTGATAAGATGCATCTACTAAATACTGACTTGAAGGGGGTGAATACTTACACAATCGATTATTCTGAGTTTCATATTTGTAGTTAATTTACATCACTTTGTAGAGATCTGTTTTCACTTTGACACAAGCTAGTATTTTTCTGTTGATCAGCATCAAAAAAGCAAAATTAAATTCACTGAGATGCAATGTTGTAAAACAATAAAACATGAAAACTTTCAAGAGGCTGAATACTTTTTATAGGGACTGTATATTCAAGGGACATTAGAAGGGGCGAAACATTACTATCACAAGAAGAAAGAAGTATGAACATACTAAATGGACAGAAGTCCTTGGAGCTCAGAGTCTCAATGGAGGTGGCTGTAGTGATGGTGGTAAGGAGAAATTTCTTTTAGTTGGAATCCTCTCACTGAGAAAGCTGCAGAGAATCTGTTGAAACCGAAGAATAATGGACTTTTTAAGTACACAGATGCATGCAGAAAGAGCATGAAATGGTGTTGAGTTCAAAATTCCATCATTTAGGATCTCATTGAAAGGTGGAGGAATTTCCAGGTGATAACAGACTTATGCATGCTCTTGGGTTTTATGTTTTAGTGACAAAGTTGAATGATTAATCAACCAATGCTAAGAAATGGACAGTAATCAGAGGAATCTGCAACATTTCTCCATACTACTGACACCAGAAAAATGTGTTCATCTGGAGCTCAAAACTAAATGCAGGAATTTAAGCTGTGTCTTGTTGATTGTTTGAAAATAATTTTCTCTGCAAAAAGAGACTATCAGTGTAGTTTGGCACTCCATTTCTTACTAGATTTGAACAGATTTATTATTATTCTCATAGATTTACTTGATGACTATTGGGACGAGGCACAGTCGAGTCTGAATTTAGAAAAGTGCTACTAAATTTTATTATTTTTTGAGATGATAGGCCAAATACTAAATCATCAAAATGGAATATCAGTAAAAGAGGAAATCAGTAGTCGCTAATTATTTTTCAAACCTGCACAAGAAATTATTTCAGTGACTTTTTGGCTAAAATAATGAATTTCCTCTTTGCTGCCATCCCATAGCTCAGCTTTGGGAAAACTAAAGCTTATCAGGAGTATTGTTGATGTGGAAATCAGGACATCATGTTTTGTGTTAGAAGGTGATCACTTATTTTGGAGAATAATTAGATTTATAAATGTGAGACTACTTTCGTGTAGTGTCACTCTGTTGATCATTACAGGGTCTGATTTGTTTTGTGCATTTTGCAAACCCCTAAATACATTTACATGTACCTTTTGTGATCCAGAAACAGCAATGGGTATTTATAATTTGCTTTAGTGTTTTTTTTTAATCTAACTGCTGACGCACTAAACATTGTGTTGGACTCGAAGAAATTATGTTTCTCTAAACATATTGTGCCAGAAACACTGGAACAATACTTATAAATTTAAGGTGCACATTTATTGAATGTGTCTGTTATCTTGTCAATTGCATGCTTAATATTTTAATCACCAAATTTGCAAATGACTGTTGGATAGGAAATATTATTAGCTAATTATGACAAGAAACACACGATAGAATGGCAGGTTAACAAAACCAATGCTATCTGTAGACTAATGGGTTGCTAATGAGAGCATTTGTTGTGATTTTGTTGCTATCTTCAAGGTCTGTTGACATGTTCAGATATTGCCTGTGTTTCAATAATTAAGTAATTAGACACAGGTGTAACTTATTTGCCATTGCTACCCTTTTTGATCATGGATTCAATTGTAATTTTCTTACAAAATCTACTGATAAATTTGTACTGATAGCAGAAAATTCTCTCAGTTGCTTTCCAGCTAAATATTTTGCAGTTCTTCAAGCTGTTTTATTTATGTCAAGATTCATTTCCTGTCAGTTTTTCCACTTCAGCCTGCTGAAGAAAACTGTCATAAATTCAATCCAGAAACATCTTAATAACACAAATTATTCTTGCCCTGATTTCAGAACTGAAGAGTTAGACATATTCTGATTCCTTCTCATAATTATCAATTTATCACCTTATGGCCACATTTGGAGTCCTAATCTTGAATCTAGACAAACTGTGTGAATACTGATATTTAGTATTTAGGTCTTCTGTATGATAAACAGTCAAATGAGATTCTGGGGCAATTCGTAGATGAAGACCAAGACCAAAAAATGTAAGATGCTGCAAATAGAGGTCCAGTAGGCTGTCTAATAGAGAGTTAAAAGCTCAGCCATCATCACAGAAGGTTGTAAAATAACCAGAGAGATGACTGGGTGTTATTCATCAGTCCTGAACAAGGGTGTTGGCCCAAAATGTCGACTGTTTACTCTTTTCCATAAGTATTCTTGACATGCTGAGTTCCTCCAGCATTTTGTGTGTGCTTTGGATTTCCAGCTTCTGCGGATTTTCTCTTGTTTGTTATTTGTCAAGGTTGCTTAGTGCTTCATTATAACGGTGCTGGAGGCCATAGACAGTTTTGTCAAAGTGACATGTGAGTAAGAGGAGAAATAGCATTTTTTTTTACCTCTTTCCTTCCCACCATCTAGTGACATAAACATTCTTTTCTACCTCAGGCAGTAGTACAGTAGACAGAAAAAAACAAGTGTACTGCATTTGCAGTGTGGTCTCCCCTACAAGTGAAGAAACCAAATGCAGATTGAGCGACTGCTTTATGGAGCATCTGTGTTGAGTCACCATTGACCATTTCTTCTATGTGTGATAATGATGAAATTTTTTTTCTCTTTCCATTACCCTAGCTGGGCATGTTTTTGAGTCAAGTTATCTGAATTCATTGGTCTTTTTAATTGCCCATAAATCCATTTAGTTGGGAGGACCTAAACAATTTATCTCCATGGTAACCATGGCCTCTCCCTACCATGGATATTCCTTTTTGTCCTCTTCATACCTCCACTCACCACCTTTACAGCTTATACCTAGTTTGTTTTCTATCTTTACCAGTTATGGAGAGTCTTCAATCTGAAGTGTTCACTGTCTGATCTGGTTTGTGTTTACAGTATTTTCTACTTTTACTTTATATTTCTCACACCTGCTATTTTGTTCTCATAGGAGTAGGCTTCCTCAGTGGTACGAGTATTTGTTGACCCTCAAAATAGATTATCTTACTGCTTTCAGTGCAAACTTTCTGGTTTTCTCCATTACAATTAGGGTGAACACTTCAAAAACATTTTAGAATGGTCCAAGGATACAATAAGTACAATATTATTTCAAGTTTTTAATTCATGATTTTAATACCTTTTAGTAATAATGGCAACTCTCAATTGGTTATTTTCAAAATATTTTTGTGCAAACAAAAAAATCTGCATCCAGACTAATATCGTTATCTGAGAAAGCTTAAAGAAGCAGTATTTTAACTATCACCAAAAGCTTAACTTGGTTGAATCACATAAGACGCCACGGCCAAGAAAGCACATGAGTACATCAATTTTTTCAGAAGGCTATGGAAATTTAGCATGTCCCTAGTGGTCCTCACCAGTGTTTATAAGTGCAACTTGGAAGGCATCTTATTGGAAATGCCCAAGTCCATAACATATTGCTGAGATTTCTGAACACAGCCCAGTCTGTTATGAAAATGAGCCTCCCTTCCATTGACTCCATGTACACTTTCTGCTGCCCCAGTAAAACAGCCAACATAATCAAAAACCCTTCTGATTCCAGTCATCCTCTTCTCCCCGCTCCATACTCCTTCCATCAGACAGAAGATATATACGCTGAGAGCATTCACCACCAGGTTCAAGGACAGCTTCTATCTCACTTTGACAAGGTTATTACAAGGACCTCTTCACCAGTAAAGACAGACACTTAACTTCACAATCTACCTTGTCATAGCCTTTGAATCTTATTTGTCTGCTGGCACTAAACTTCCTCCATAAAAGTAACACCATATTCAAAGCAGGTCAGCACCTTATCATTAGGTGTTCCAGGTTGGGGAACGAGAGTGCATCAAGACCAAGGCTGCTGTGTCTGAGCACTACAAAAAGTTAGTCATGAAACACAGACCCTTTAGCATTCTCCGAATCAGCAGTTTGTCCATCCTGTGTATCGAAGCCCTAGGGTCTAGTCACGGAATTTGGTGTGTCTGGAGTGAGCAGGTGATGGATGGTCGTATGAGCAGCTGGTGCTTATCATAAGGCCTGGTTATGTGACTACTGGCGTTAGGCAGACAATCTCTGAAGAGTATTGATAATGGCTGGGATCATCCATCTGGTAAAGACACTGATGGAAGAAGACGATGGTAAACCACTTAATAGAGAAATTTGCCAAGAACAATCATGGCCAAAAGACTATGATCGCCTACATCACCCAACATGGCACTTAACGATGATGATGAAGATTATCTAAGGGAAGATGTGCTGGCATTGGAGAGGGTCCAGAGAAGGTTCATGAGAATGATTCCATGAATAAAAGGGTTAATGTATGAGGAGATGTATGTATGTACTTCATTAACTTTGCCTCCAACTTTCACCCTGCTCTCAAATTTACCTGGTCTATTTCTGACACCTCCCTCCCCTTTCTTGATCTTTCTGTCTCCATCTCTGGAGACAGCCTACCTACTGATACCTACTATAAGCCTACAGACTCTCACAGCTACCCATCCTGTCTCTTGCAAAAAGGCTATCCCCTTCTCACAATTCCTCCGTCTCCGCCGCATCTGCTCTCAGGATGAGGCTTTTCATTCCAGGATGAAGGTAATGTCTTCCTTTTTTAAACAAAGGGGCGTCCATTCTTCCACCATCAACTCTGCTCTCAAACGCATCTCTCCCATTTCCCACACATCTGCCCTCTCTCCATCTGCCCGCCACCCCACTCAAGATAGGGTCCCCCTTGTCCTCATCTATCACCCCACCAGCCTCCGGATCCAACGTATAATTCTCTGTAACTTCCGCCACCTCCAATGGGATCCCACTACCAAGCACATCTTCCCCTCCCCCCCTTCTGCTTTCCACAGGGATCGCTCCCTACGTGACTCACTTATCCTTGCAAGTGGAACAGTGCTACACCTGCCCTTACACTTTCTCCCTCACCACCATTCAGGGCCCCAGACAGTCCTTCCAGGTGAGGCAACACTTCACCTGTGAGTCGGCTGGGGTGGTATACTGTGTCCGGTGTCCTGATGTAGCCTTTTATATATTTGTGAGACCCGACAGACTGGGAGACAATTTGGCTGAATGCTTACGCTCGGTCCGCCAGAGAAAGCAGGATCTCCCAGTGGCCACACATTTTAATTCCACGTCCCATTCCCATTCTGATATGTCTATCCATGGCCTCCTCTACTGTTCAGATGAAGCCACACTCAGGCTGGAGGAACAACACCTTATAGACCGGCTGGGTAGCCTCCAACCTGATGGCATGAACATTGACTTCTCTAACTTCTGTTAATGCCCGTCCTCCCCTTCTTACCCCATCCCTGATATATTTAGTTTTTCTTTCTCTCTCTGCCCATCACTCTGCCTGTTCTCCATCTCTCTCTGGTGCTCCCTCCCCCTTTCTTTCTCCCTAGGCCTCCCATCCCATGATCTTTTCCCTTCTCTAGCTCTGTATCCTTTTTGCCAATCACCTTTCCAGCTCTCAGCTTCACCCCACCCCCTCCGGTCTTCTCCTATCATTTCACATTTCCCCCTCCCCCTCCTACTTTCAAATCTCTTACTATCTTTCCTTTCAGTTAGTCCTGACGAAGGGTCTCGGCCCGAAATGTCGACAGTGCTTCTCCCTATAGATGCTGCCTGGCCTGCTGTGTTCCACCAGCATGTTGTGTGTATTGCTTGAATTTCCAGCATCTGCAGATTTCCTCGTGTTTGCTTAATGTTTGAGGAGAGTTTGATGGCTCTGGGCCTGTACTACCTGCAGTGTAGAAGAAAGGTGGGGGGGGGGGGAAGTATCATTGAAACCTATCAAATATTGTAGGGCCTAGATACAGTGGATGTGGAGAAGATGCTTCTGATGGTGGGAGAGTCGAGGACTTGAGTCTATAGGGGGTGTCCACTTATAACAGATATGAGGAGGCATTTCTCAAGAGGATGGTGAATCTATGGAATTCATTACCATGAATGGCTGTGCAGGCCAAGTCAATGAGTATACTTAAAGTGAAGATTGATGGATTCTTGGGTGGTTAGGATGTCAAAGGTTATGGGGGAAGACAGGAGAATGGAGTTGAGAAGGATAATAAATCAGCCATGATGGAATGGGGGACCAAACCCCCATGGGCTGAATGGCCTAATTCTCCTCCTATGTCTTCTGGTCTAATTGTATGAATTAACTGACTTAAGAGGATTTCTTTCTTTTTACAGGAAGTTTTAATTCTATTCTGAAAGAGCTGATTGCTGAATTGACTCTGGCTGATAATCAAATGTTTGCTGCTACTTTCTTGCTTCCATCCCTCTGTCACCAGGATGATGCACTATTACTTGGGGCCTGGTTACAGGAAACTGATCATCGATTCATCGAGGACCAGGTATCTGTGAACATGTAAACATTGAAAAGTATTAGTTATGTTTTGAATACTTTCATTATTAATATTCATTGAGTATTTGGAAAAGTTAGCTCAAATATTTTAATTATCCTGATAGCGTTCAGGTAAGTGAGGAGGAAAAACAGTGCTGAATAGAGGTGAGATTGTAGGTTGCTTAATAAAGTTATGATATTCCTCAGATTAATTGACTGCAGTCTAATTCATACCATGTGATTGTCATAATAATGAGAACCACATGTTATTTAAAACTGACAAATTAAGTTTGATCACAGAAATCAGCTTTTTTGCTTCCAGCTTAGCCTTTTCCCATTCCTATATATCCAAACTTTGACATGGCCTTCAGACTTTCCTCTTTCATGCTGATCTATCTATTTTATCAGTTGCTTACTTCAGCTCTTGATTGAGGTCTGTATTCCACATTCTTAGCACTGTTGGTCGAATGAAGTTTCATCTGAATTGTATCTGATTTATTGGTGAATGCCTCATTATACCCCATAGCTACTAATCATGCACTAATGGAATATATAGTCATTAGGTCCAGGAATGAACCACTCAAACCTGCACCACCACTTGATAACATCGTTGCTGATCTGATTGTAGCCTCAAGATCCTGATGCCATCTATTTTCAGTAACTTTCCACCCCCTTAACAAATAGACATCAATTTCACCTTGAAAAATATTTAAAGACTCCCTTCCATAAAGAGTATGGAAGCAGAGCTGCAAAGGTCTCTGACCCTTAAAGAAAATGAATTTAGCCCAACTGTCTGAGATAGATGACCGGTTTTTTTTAAACAGTGGCTTCCTATGTTTTGGAGAGTCTATGTTCACTTTTTAAAAACCTCCTTAGGATTCTTTGTTTTATTGAAACCCCTGCTCGCCTTATAAACTCCATTCAGCACAGAACCCATTTGTTCTCTCTTTCTTCTTACGGTGACCTACCTATTTCAGCTACTAATTTATGTTACAAACCCCATAACCGGGTCACTTACCAGCAAAGATAGAGAGGTCCGTTGAAGCCTGATGATACGATTTTTAACAGTATTTATTAGTAAAATTACACAAAAATAATATCAATGCAAACATACAGATAATATACATTGTCAATACTAAATCTAAAAGTGCGGTATAATAATAATCAATAAGAAATAAGCTCTATCGTTGTCTAGGGGATAAATGTATTGTCCGATGGAAATATAAAAGTCACTCAGTTCATGCAGGCTGCAGCCTTTGCTTAGAGAGAGAGAGAGAGAGATTTTTGGAAGAAAACTTGCCAGCTTTTCCTTCTATGGTTTCGATCCGTTGGGAGTCCCGTTGGTGTGGCCGTTCACTTGTGGCCTCTCCTTTAGCTAAAGCCGTTCTTCTGTGGCGAGGCCGCCAATCCCAGGCAAGGGAAGGACGCACTCGAGCCCCCACCGGCTGACGCTATTAAACGCTGTCACGGGATTTCTAGCGTTTCTCCTGGTGCGTCAAAAGGGGTTGTTCCCCAAACCCTCTTTTATCCTTACGCACGGGGTCTCAGATGTCAATCAGGTTGGGATGATGCAATCCCTCAACCAGCCCACTCTGGTCGTCCCCAGAGGGCTTCAATGAATAGTACAGTACTCAATACACAATTCTGTCTCCAAGAGACAATGGCCGTTATCAGGGGTTTTTGTTTCGCTGAGGCCAGGACACATTCCAAACCTTGTGGATTCTCTCTCACTTCCTGGGTCCCAGACCTGAATTAATAGCGATCTTGCGATTCTCAAAAAGGAGGGGGCGACTTTGTACCCTCAGAGTTGTGGCACATTTGTAACATATAGTAAATCTTCTTTCAACTACTTTCAGTGCTTATATGTACATCTTTTCTTTGCATAATAATGGCAACATTGTACAACAAACGTCTTCTGCATAACAGGTATAACTGAAACATAATCTCTTTATTCCATTTTCTTTGTAATAAATAATAGCATTCTAAGAGTTTCTCTTATTACTTGTATCATACTGCCCCTTTTGAATTATGCATGTCAGTGCTCTGCAATATCACTGTTTAGATAATGTACTGTCTTATCTCCTGCTAAAATGGATAATTCTGTATCTTTCCGTACTTTAATAACTTGTCAGATATTTGCCTTCTCAAACTATCTGTAACCCTTTGTAGTCCCCTTACAAACACTTTACAATTAGTATTTCTACCAATCTTTTGTAAAGTTATATTTGGGAATCATACCTTCAGTAGCTTCATTCAGGACATGTAAATGAATTGCTGAAAGTTGAGGTCCCACTGCTGATCCTTTCACATACTTCTCATCACATTTTGCCGTCCAGTTTTCTAATCATGTCAACATGTTAAGTCTGTCATGATGAGCTTCTATTTTCTGCAGTAACTTTTATGGCATCTTATTAAATGCCTTTTGGAAATTTAAGCATAGTATATCTATGTGTTCCCTTTCATCAACATTACACATTACTCCTACAAAGAATTCAACTGACTGGTCAACCATGATTACCCTTTCACCAAGCCATGCTGATAAGATTTCTTACGGAGTGATCTGCTGTAACATAACAAGGCATTAAACAAGGTGTTCTCTTTCCCTCTTGTATGAATATGATTGTTATTTTCTTTCACGAATCAAGAACATTTTGGGATGTTGAAACCAATGCATTGATAATTTTCTTGACCACCAATTTTAAAATCCTTGAACGAAGTCCGGCAGTAGCTTGTCAGCCTGCAGCTGCAAAGATTTTGCTGAGTAAACACTTCTCTTATGTTAGTAAATTTCTGAAGTTCTGTCCTTCCTTCCATTTCCTGATTTAGAATTATTTCTGGGCTGTTATTTGTATCTCCAGAATGAACACCCTTTTAAAATCTGTACCTCCCTCTGCAATTGGTTCTTCGACTTCCTCACCAGAAGACCGCAGTCTGTGTGGATTGGTGATAACATATACTCCTCCTTGATGATCAACACTGGTGCACCTCGGATGTGTGCTTAGCTCAGGGCCCTACTCTCTGTATACACGTGACTGTGTGGCTAGAGGTAGCTCAAATACCAACTACAAATTTGCTGACAATACACCTAATGTTGGTAGAATCTCAGGTGGTGATGAGAGGGTGTATAGGAGTGAGATATGCCAACTGCAGCAACAACCTGGCACTCAATGTCAGTTAAACGAAAGAGCTGATTGTGGACTTCAGGAAGGGTAAGACGAAGGAGCACATATTAATCTTCATAGAGGGATCAGAAGTGGAGGGTGTGAGCAGCTTCAAGTTCCTCAGTGTCAGAGGATCTAACCTGGTCCCAACATATCGATGTAGTCATAAAGAAGGCAAGACAGCAGCTATACTTTGAGGATTTCGAAGAGATTTGGCATGTCAATAAATTCACCCAAAAACTTATATAGTTGTACTGTGGAGAGCATTCTGAAAGGCTGCATCACTGTCTGGTTTGGAGGGGCTACTGCACAGGACCAAAAAGAGCTGCAGAAGGTTGTAAATCTGGTCAGTTCCATCTTGGGTACTAGCCAACAAAGAACCCAGGAATCTTTAGGGAGTGGTGTCTCAGAAAGGCAGTGTCTATTATTAAGGACCTCCAGTACCCAGGGCTTGCCCTTTTCTCACTGTTACCATTAGGTAGGAGGTACAGAAGCCTGAAGGCACACACTCAGCGATTCAGGAACAGCTTCTTCCCCTCTGCCATCTGATCCCTAAATGGACATTGAAGCTTTGGACACTAACTTTTTTTAATATATAGTATTTCTGTTTTTGCACTTTTAAAAATCTAAACAATATACATAATTGATTTACTTGTTTATTTATTATTATGCTTTATTTATTATTTTTTTCTCTCTCTGTTAGATTATGTATTGCATTGAACTACTGTTGCTAAGTTAACAAATTTCACGTCACATGCCGGTGATAATAAGCCTGATTCTGATCCTGAAATGCCTGTTTAATTAAACTGTTTTCTGTCATTAATTCTGCACATTCATTTTCAACCAGACAAGCCAGAACTTTAATTCCCTTTCCTTTTTAAATATCAGTTGAAAATCTTTCTATCTATTGATTTAATTTGAGTTGGTTGGACCTCAGAGTTTGATTTATCTTTCCTTATTAATTTCCCTATTCTCTGCTTTTTTCCTATATTCCATAGGCCTGTATCTAATTTTCTGACTTACCATCTGTCTTTACAAAGATAGTTAGGTTTTCATGATGTTAAGGATTGTTTTAAAGTTGTGTAGTTAAGAATAGTGGGATCTCCAGTGGAATTTTCTTTTTGTTGAAAGGTAACAATTCTGTACATGCTGAAAGGATTTCTTGAATCTTTCCTGATGGCTCGCTTTACCTCATTTGCTATTTCTTCCATGTTATCTCTTATTTTATGACCGTATGTACCTATATTGCTTTAATGATTTGTATACCAGCACTCCTCATTTTGACAATTATTGAAGTGCCCAGTTTCTCTCTTCAATTTTGAGGATATTATCAATTAAGCCATCCATTTTCCCCTGCTTTTTGGTACCATCCTTGTATTATCTGAACATTTGGCTTATTCCCCTACTTGTCTGTGAAATTTGTAATTGTACCTGTGATTTGAAATTTCCACTGAAATTTGAGAGCAAAAATCCTCCCAGCAATGATCACTTTGGAATATTACTTTCTACTTTTCACTAGTATGTTAATTTCCATTTTTTTGGCATTCATCTTGTTTCAAACTCATTCAGAAATCATTTAGTATTCTGTAGAATGGAAATGTCCTTTGAAAAATAAGTTGAGTTTATTTTCATGTATATAAATACATGTATACACAGGTACAATGAGAAGTTTGCTTGCAGCAGCATTCCAGACATAGCATCATATAAGCAGCATTCATAAGTAAGTTATGATCTAATTATAAATTGTATACACTTTTTTTAAAAATAAGGAAACCCAATTAGAACAAAAAATGCCATTTTAGTGCAAAGTGGTCAAAGTGTTGGTAAACTGTAGTGATTACGGCTTTGCTAGTTGGTTCAAGGTTTGAATTCGAAACAAGAGGCAGAGAAGGAAGAAGTAAAGGCATCTCAGAGAGAAGCCGTTTTTTTTAACTGATCGGGGGAAAGAGGGTTGACTGCGCAGGCACGTGACGTGGCATGTCAAAGTTTTAAAAAGGAGAGGAAGTTTTCAATGGTATTTTAAATCGAAGCAAGAGGCGGAGAGGGAAGAGGTAAAGGCATCTTGGAGAGAAGCTTTTTTTAACTGATCGGGGAAAAGAAACTAGACTGTGCAGACACATGACGTAGCATGCCAAAGGTTTAAAAAAAAGACTGCCATATACAGCGGCCATTGTCGGAGTGGACTGAGGCAGAGTGGGACGGCTTTGGCTCAATCAGGCTTTGGCGAGAACTGGCAGAGGCGAGGTTTGAATGGGGCACTACTGCGCAAGGGCGTGAAAGTTGGCCTCTGAGATCAGCGGGAGAATTTAAAAAGCAAGCAAAGGCTGAGGACTAGCTTCACTCCAAGTGAGGTAAGGCCGGGTAAGCTCCTTTAATTAATGTAATTTAGGAGTAGGTAATGGAGGCAGCAGTTAGGGCAGTTGAGTGCTCCGTTTGCAGTACATGGGAAGTCAGGGTGAGCACCATTGTCCCTGATGACTATACCTGCAAAAGGTCCATCCAGCTGCAGTTCATGACAAACCGTGTCAGGGAACTGGAGCTGGATGAACTATGGATCATTCGGGAGGCAGAAGTCAGAAATAAACAGGAGTTACAGGGAGACAGTCACCCTTAAGAGTCAGGAGACAGGTAGCTGGGTGACTGTCAGGAGAGGGAAGGGGATTAGACAGATTGAGTAGAGCATCCCTGTGGCCGTTCCCACCAATAATAAGTATACCATTTTGGATACTGTTGGTGGGGACGAACTACCAGGGACAAGTTGCAGTGGTTGCATCTCTGGCACCGAGACTGGACCCTCAGCTCAGAAGGAAAGGAGGGAAAAGAGGAGAGCAGTAGTGATAGGGGATTCGATAGTTAGGGGAACAGATAGGAGGTTCTGTGGAAGAGATCAAAAGTCCCGGATGGTCTGTTGCCTCCCTGGTGTTAGGGTCCGCGATATCTCAGATCGAGTTCTCAGTATTCTCAAGAAGGAGGGTGAGCAGCCGGATGTCGTGGTCCATGTATGGACCGATGACATGGGTAGGAAGAGTGAGGACGTCCTGAAAAATGAGTTTAGGGAGCAAGGTGTCAAGTTAAAGGACAGGACCTCCAGGATAGCAATCTCAGGATTGCTACCAGTGCCACGTGCAGGTGGGTTTAGAAATAGTAAGATAACACAGATCAACGCGTGGCTGAAGACATGGTGCAGGCTTCAGGTTTATAGATAATTGGGCTGTTTTCCAGGGAAGGTGGGACCTGTTCCAGTGGGACTGTTTACTTCTGAACTGGAGGGGGATAAATATACTTGCAGGTAGGTTTGCTAGAGAGGCTCCAGTGGATTTAAACTAGATACAAGGGGGGAGAGGAACTAGAGTGTAGGAACAGATGTATGGGAGAAGAAAGAAAATGAATATAGTAAAGTTGTTTGCACCGTTAAGAGATAAACAGAGAGGAAGAGGTGGAGAATTTCTTAACTGCATTTATTTTAATGCTGGGAGCATTGTAAGGAAGGTGGATAAGCTTAGAGCATGGATTGATACCTGGAAATATGATGTTGTAGCTATTAGTGAAACATGGTTGCAGGAGGGGTGTGATTGGCAACTAAATATTCCTTGATTTCATTGCTTCAGGTGTGATAGAATTGGAGGGTCAAGGGGGGAGGTGTTGCATTGCTTGTCAGAGAAAATATTACAGCAGTTTTCAAGCAGGATAGATTAGAAGGCTCGTCTAGGGAGGCTATTTGGGTGGAATTAAGGAATGGGGAAGGTATAGTAACACTTATAGGGGTGTATTGTAGACCACCTAATGGGGAGCGAGAATTGGAGGAGCAAATTTGTAAGGAGATAGCAGATATTTGTAGTAAGCACAGGGTTATAATTGTGGGAGATTTTAATTTTCCACACATAGACTGGGAAGCCCATACTGTAAAAGGGCTGGATGGTTTGGAGTTTGTAAAATGTGTGCAGGATAGTTGTTTGCAGCAATACATAGACCTACCAACTAGAGAAGGGGCAGTGTTGGATCTCCTGATAGGGAATGAGATAGGTCAGGTGACGGAGGCATGTGTTGTGGAGCACTTCGGGTCCAGTGATCACAATGCTATTAGTTTCAATATGATTATGGGGAAGGATAGGACTGGACCCAGAGTTGAGATTTTTGATTGGAGAAAGGCTAACTTTGAGGAGATGCAAAAGGATTTAGAAGGAGTGGATTGGGACAATTTGTTTTATGGGAAGGATGTGATAGAGAAATGGTGGTCATCTAAAGGAGAAATTTTGAGGGTACAGAATCTTTATATTCCTGTTAGGTTGAAAGGAAAGGTTAAAAGTTTGAGAGATTTTAAAAAGGTTTTCAAGGGATAGTGGAAACTTGGTTTGGAAAAAGAGAGAGATCTACAATAAATATAGGCAGCATGGAGTAAATGGGGTGCTTGGGGAATATAGAGAATGTAAAAAGAATCTTAAGAAAGAAATTAAAAAAGCTAAAAGAAGATACGAGGTTGCTTTGGCAATAAGGTGAAAGTAAATCCAAAGGGCTTCTACAGCTCTATTAATAGCAAAAGGGTAGTGAGGGATAAAATTGGTCCCTTAGAGAATCAGAGTGGACAGCTATGTGTGGAGCCAAAAGAGATGGGGGAGATTTTGAGCAATTTCTTTTCTTTGATATTCACTAAGGAGAAGGATATTGTATTGTGCAAGGTAAGGGAAATAAGTAGGGAAGTTATGGAAACTATGAAGATTAAAGAGGAAGAAGTACTGGCGCTTTTAAGGAATATAAAAGTGGATAAATCTGTGGGTTCTGACAGGATATTCCCTGGGACCTTGAGGGAGGTTAGTGTAGAAATAGCAGGGGCTCTGACAGAAATATTTCAAATGTCATTAGGAACAGGGATGGTGCCGGAGGGTTGGCGTATTGCTCATGTTGTTCCATTGTTTAAAAAGGGTTCTAAAAGTAAACCTAGCAATTATAGGCCTGTAAGTTTGACATCAGTAGTGGGTGAATTAATGGGAAGTATTCTTAGAGATGGTATGTATAATTATCTGGATAGACAGGGTCTGATTAGGAACAGTCAATATGGATTTGTGCGTGGAAGGTCATGTTTGACAAATCTTACTGAATTTTTTGAAGAGGTTATGAGGAAAGTTAACGAGGATAAAGCAGTGGATGTTGTCTAAATGGATTTCAGTAAGGCCTTTGAGAAGGTTCCGCACGGAAGGTTAGTTAGGAAGATTCAATCTTTCGGTGTTAATGTTGAAGTAGTAAAATGGATTCAACAGTGGCTGGATGGGAGATGCCAGAGAGTAGTGGTGGATAACTGTTTGTCAGGTTGGAGGCCGGTGATTAGTGGTGTGCCTCAGGGATCTGTACTGGGTCCAATGTTGTTTGTCATATACATTAATGATCTGGATGTTGGGGTGGTAAATTGGATTAGTAGGTATGTAGATGATACTAAGATAGGTGGCGTTGTGGATAATGAAGTAGGTTTTCAAAGCTTGCAGAGAGATTTTAGCCAGTTCGAAGAGTGGGCTAAAAGATGGCAGATGGTGTTTAATGCTGATAAGTGTGAGGTGCTACATTTTGGTAGGAATAATCAAAATAGGACATAAATGGTAAATGGTAGGGCATTGAAGAATACAGTAGAACAGAGTGATCTAGGAATAATGGTGCATAGTTTCCTGAAAGGTGGAATCTCATGCGGATAGGGTGGTGAAGAAAACTTTTGGTATGCTGGGCTTTATAAATTAGAGCATTGTGTATAGGAGTTGGGATGTAATGTTAAAATTGTACAAGGCATTGTGTACAGTTCTGGTCACCAAATTATAGTAAAGATGTTAACAAAACAGAGTACAGAGGAGATTTACTAAAATGTTACCTGGGTTTCAGCACCTAAGTTACCGAGAAAGGTTGAACAAGTTGGGTCTTTATTCTTTGGAGCGTAGAAGGTTGAGGGGGGCTTGATAGAGGTATTTAAAATTATGAGGTTGATTGATAGAGTTGACGTGGATAGGCTTTTTCCATTGAGAGTAGGGGAGATTCAAACAAGAGGACATGAGTTGAGAGTTAAGGGGCAAAAGTTTAGGGGTAACACGAGGGGGAATTTCTCTACTCAGAGAGTGGTAGCTGTGTGGAACGAGCTTCCAGTAGAAGTGGTAGAGGCAGGTTCGATATTGTAATTTAATGTAAAATTGGATATGTATTTGGACAGGAAAGGAATGGAGGGTTATGGGCTGAGTGCAGGTCGGTGGGACTAGGTGAGAGTAAGCGTTCGGCATGGACTAGAAGTTGCTGAGATGGCCTGTTTCTGTGCTGTAATTGTTATATGTTTATGTGGTTATAAGAACCAAATGGTTGAAGGGAAGTTGCTGTTCTTGAACCTTATGTTGCGGGGCTTCAGGCTTCTGTACCTTCTGCCCAGTGTTAGCTGTGAAAAGATGGCATGGATAGGATGGACAATAATAAACAATAGACAGTAGGTGTGGGAGTAGGCCATTCAGCCCTTCTAGCCAGCACCACCATTCACTGTGATCATGGCTGATCATACACAATCAGTACCCCGTTCCTGCCCTCTCCCCATATCCCTTGACCCCGCTATCTATAAGAGCACTATCTCTCTCTCTCTTGAATGCATCCAGAGACTTGGCCTCCACTGCCTTCTGGGGCAGATCATTCCACATATCCACCACTCTCTGGGTGAAAAAGTTTTTCCGCATCTCTATTCTAAATGGCCTACCCCTTATTCTTAAAATAGGGGGATCTTTGATAGAAATTGGCTTTTAGAGGTAGCACCTTCTGTAAATACTACCATTGGTGGGTAGTGATGTGTCACTAGGTAGTGGTCCAGTACTTTCTGCAGTTTTGTGCATTTCTAAGCATTCGAATTGCTATACCAGGCCATGATGCAGTCACTCAGAATACTTTCCATTGTACATCTCCAAAAGCTTGTTAGTGTTCGCTGATAGCCGAGCCTTCTTAATCGTCTTAGAAAGTAAAAATGGTGTTGCACTTTCTTTATGATTGCATCCAGGCTGCATAATCTGCTATGTTGATGCATATGAACTTAAAGGTGTTGACATTTACCACTGTTGATTCCTCCACTATATATTGAAGCGTATTCACCCTCCTCCTTCCTGAAATCTACAATCGGCTCTAAGTTGAGTGAGAGTTTATTTTTGCAGCACCACTCAAAGTGATCTATCTTGCTCCAATACGTTAACTCATCATCACTCATCATCCAACAACTGTAACAGTAACAACTTTGGTGCACCGTAGTCCTATATAAGCTGTATTTTAAATTGATGTGAATTTTCAATATCCTGTCAATAGTAAAAACAAATGCTTAAGTTACATATGTATTTAGTTATGTATGTTGTGTTCTTCAGATTTGACTAAAATTGTCTATTATTGCCTTAACAGTTAAAGCTGGGCGGTGTTTTGGGAGGTGGAAGCCTTGAACATGATCCTTTTATGATCTATGAAAGACTAGCAGATGGAGAACTTATACCAGCTCCTCTTCCTCCAGTATTGTCAGTGGTCAGAGCTGCAGTAGAACTTTTTGGAGTGATATTCCCTTATCTGGATATTAATCACAGGTGATGATTTCTAGCTTTTATTTCTTGGCTCTGTGTGTTGCATGCTTGGGCTCAAATCAAATCTCAATAGTCCTGGTAAGCCATTAACTTGTATTAGTATTTCTTTAATTACACTGCTGAACACCTGTTTGCAAATGAGTTGTCAGTCATTGTTCTTTTAACTTTGAATCTGTTGGCATTTAATGGCAAATGCATTGTAGTGAATATTATAGCCTTTTGCAGTATTGCAGGATTGTGTTTGTCAATAGTGTACAGATTTTGAGAGAATAGAAAAGCAGATTGTAAACACAGTGTTCTCATTTGTGCATTTGTTTTAAAACTTGCGTTTTGGTTTGTTTTATCTTTTCTATAATCCACAGGTAACAGTGTGTAATTGCATTAAAACTTTGACAACTTCTTTTCCCTTAAGGGCACAGATACTCGAGCAATTTATAGAGTCCGTAAAGCACGCTAAAGGAGCAAAGCAACAAACAGTGCAGATAAATGTTTTTGCTGCATTCTGCTGTGGATTGAAGGTAGATTGACAGTTTCAATAATAATTGCTTAAGGTAAAGAACAGCTGGAATTGTTGACTAATGTGTAATGATGGCCATTTGGGCTGAATCAAATTCTAGCTATGGGGAAAAAATGTTCCTTCTGTTTTATGGTCATTGCCAATATATAACTACCAATGTGCAACAAGCTCTAAGCTCTATCTTCAGAAAGGATTATTATTCTTGGTATGTAATTAAGAAAGAGTATTAAGCTGTTAGATGTTACATGCATTTCTATTTGAATTTGTGTAAAACGAGGTATTAAATCTCTGTTACACATGTTGGCACTCACCTGAGATGTTGAAAAAGTGTTTGTTCCATAGCTCTGTCGTAGTGAGACAGAACAAAAGTGTGCAGTTGATACTGATTTAGAAGGAATGTTGTGCTTTAGAGTTTGCAAAATGAGCCTCTCATTTCTTGTCTATGGTTTCTCTGTCAGCTCAATTGTCACTGCTTTCAGAAAACAACTCTTTAAGATAAAGCATTCACTTTTCTTTCAAGTAATGGTACTCTCCCAAGATTACAATTTACAATTGTTTTTCAGTTATATACTCTATTGTACTGGCCTTTCTATCAGATCTATGCTTATAAAATATTTAAGAATTCATATTTAAGAATACCTAAAGTACAGGCTTCAGATGGATGAGTGACATGGATATTTGTCCATCCTGTTGGGTGTGGCCTTTCATTGATTCTATTGTGTTTCTTGGATTTAGTGTGTATGCCCACAAGAAAACATATCTCAGGGTTTTATATTGTGACATATATGTACTTTGATAATAAATTTACTTTGAACTTAGAAGTTGTAGAATAAAGCAGTAGTCAGCAAAAGCAAGTGTACTAATCAGGATAGCTCAGAGCATAGTAACGACAGGGAAAACAATATTCAGTTAAACTGCATTTGATTTAATGCTGAAGATGTAACAGTCAAGACAAACAAACTCAGAGCATAGGTTGGCTCTGAGGACTGAGATGCCATAGCTATAATGGAAACATGGCTGTAAGAAACACAACTGGCAACTCAATATTCCAGAATACAAATGCTACAAGTAAACAGTCCATGTCAGCAAGAGGTACAGATAAGCAAGGAGTAGGTGTGGTTTTTTGATAAGGGAGAACACAACAGCATACTTAGAGATTGCATTCTTGAGGGATTTGTCCAGTGGGGTCATATCAGCAAGGGAAGGATCAGGGTCACTCTAGATTAGCTACATTATAGCCACCCCCCAATCAACAGTCATTGGGTACTTGAGGACCAGGTGTGTAGAGAAATTTCTCATGGTTGTAGGGCTGATAGGATTGCATTAATAGAAGATTTTAGTTTCCCCACTGTTGACTGGGTCATCTGGAATCCAGGGGCAGAATCTGTAAAAAGTGTCCAGGGAAGTTTCATGAGTCAAAATGTAGAGGGAGGGTACGTTACCGGACCTTCTCTTAAGAAATAAGGTGGCACAAGTAGCTGAAATTG